>NW_027669145.1:0-367425 GCF_964194185.1 Rhinolophus hipposideros | reverse complement strand
CCCACACAGAGGTGCTTGTAGAATCCTTTGTTTCTGTACTGCTCCATCACCCATCGCAGTGTGAGACATAGATGGCCGCCATCTCTTGAGTCTACATCAACCTGGCTAACACTGTCCACCCCACCCTGGTGATTCCCTGAGAACCTGCCCCACCCAACTTGAGAGCCAACCCAAGCTGCTTTCAGTGCCTTTTCCAAAAAAAAATCCTGTCTTGGCTCATGCTGCAGGCTTACCTAAAATCTCTCAACGGTTCACAAAACTCAAACAAGCGTTATGTGGCTTCAGCTGTCCTTTACTTCTTGCTGTGCAGACCCAAGATGGCACTAGTGGCAGCTGGCTGTGGTTCGCAACTGGAACTCTTGAGGTACCTCTGAACCCAGTGCAGGTGGCAGCCATCTGTGTCCTGCTTTGTGGTCAAGATAGTTGGCCCCAGACAGGACACAGGCTGCGGCTGGTCTTGGCCTGTAGCTGGGCCACTGACAGGAGTCCCTAGGGCTAACACAACTGGTGATCATCCTTGAACAGAGCTGGAGCATCACCTGGATGCCACCAAGGAAGACACAACCAAAGTGCACACAGGGCAGACACCAGTGCCCTGCTAAAGCAAATCCTGCTCTATAGAGGCAGCCCGTGCCAAAACAGCTCTTCCACTGTAGTCATGGTCAGTCCACACAACCAATCAGCCTGAGCATCAATACCTCCCATTGACATACAAAGAGCAACAGAGGCTGAACTACAACAGGAGAGCACAGAGAACTCACACAAGGGGCACACCTGCAGCACCCGGCTCTGGTTAACAAGTAGACTGTGCCACGGGGCCCCACAGGACACCTACTATCTAAGGCCACTCAAATAGTCCTGGGAGACACAGCCGTCCTACCTCATACACAGAAACAATCACAAGGAAGAAGCCAACATGGGGAGTCAAAGAAACATGCCAAATAAAAGAACAGAACAAACTTCCAGAAAAATATTGAGCAAGATAGAGACAAGCAATCTATCAGATGCAGAGTTCAAAACACTGGTTATAAGGATGCTCAGTGATCTCAAGGAGAACTTCAACTAAGATATAGGAAACATAAAAATGAAAATAGAAAACATAAAAATGAATCAGTCATAAGTAAAGAATAAAATAACTGAAAAAGCAAATGTCTTAGAGGGAATGAAAAGCTGATTAGATAAAATAGAGGATCGAATCAATGATTTAAAAGATATGGTAGCAGAGAATACCCAATCAGAACAGTAAAAATAATTCAAAAAATGAGGATCGTTTAAGGGACCTCGGGGACAATGTCAAGCATACCAACATTCTCATCATATGGGGTACTACAAGAAGAAAAAAGATATGAAGGAATTCAACCTGTACTTGAAGGTATAATGACTGAAAACTTCCCTAAATTGGTGAAGGAAATGGACATATAAGCCGAGAAATCACAGAGTCTCAAAGAAGATGAGCCCAAACAGGCCCATACCAAGATACAACATAATTAAAATGCCAAAGTTTATAAGTAAATAAAGAATTTTAAAAACAGCAAAAAAAAAAAAAAACAGTTAGTAACCTATAAGAGGGCACCCAACAAGGAAAAAGCAGTTAGTAACCTAAAAGGGAGCACCCATAAGACTATCAGCTGATTTCTCAACAATAATTTTGCAGGCCAGACGGGAGGGCACGAAACATTCAAAGTGATGAAAGACTCTCCTACAGCTAAGATTTCTCTACCCAGCAAAGCTATCATTTAGTATCATAGGACAGATAAAGAACTTCCTGGAGAACAAAAACTAAAGGAATTCATCAGCACCAAACCAGTATTACAAGGAATATTAGGGGGACTTCTTTAAAATACACAAAAAGGAAAGAGCAAAAATATCATTAATAACATGCGGGTAACTACATATCTATCAATAATTACTTTATGTGTAAATGGATCAAATGCTCCAATCAATGGGGGGAGGGGGGTTCACGGTGTGAGGGATGTAAAAATAAAATAAAATAAAAACTATTTAAATAAATAAATAAATAAATAAATGCTCCAATCAAAACACGGGGTGGCTCAAAGGATAAGAAAATAAGATCCTTACATATGCTCCATACAAGAAACTCGCTTCAGATCAAAAGACACAGAGACTGAAAATAAAGGGATGGAAACAGATATTTCATGAAAATAAAATAATTTTTAAAGAGCTGTGGGAGCAATACTTATATCATACCATATAGACTTTTAAACAAAGGCTATCACAAGAGTCAAAGAATGACCCAGATATCCCATTTCAGAGTATTTATCCAAAGAAAACAAAAAACGCCAATTCGAGGTGACTTGTACATCCATATGTTCACTGTAGCATTCTTTACAATGACCAACATGCGCATGATGCTTGGATGTCTATCAATGGATAAATGGAAAAGGAGAGATGGTATGTGTTTACAATGGAATATTGCTCGGGGAATATTCCATGGAAGGAAATGGGTTCTTGCCATCTGCTGCGGCATAGATGGACTAGGAGGGAACTGTGCTGAGTGAAGTGTGTCAGACAGACAAATATGCAATGTGATTTTGCTTATACGTGGAATTTAAGAACAAAAGAAACAAACTAAAACAAACTCATAGATACAAAGAACATTTTGTTGGTTGCCAGCTGGAAGGGGGTTTGGGAAATGAGTGAAAAGGGGAGGGACTAAGAAGTACAAATTGGTTTTTACAAAGTGGTCATGGGGATGTACGGTATAGAATAAGGAATATAGTCAATAATATTGTAATCACGATGCATGGTGTCAGGTGAGTACTAGATGGGAGGGGAGTTCGGAGCAGGGTAAAAAAGGTGAAGGGATTAAAAAGTACAAATTGGTAGTTACTAAATAGTCACGGGGATGTAATGTAAAGCATAGGGAATATAGTTAATACTATGACAATAACTAACTATAGTGCCAAGTGGGTACAAAATGAGTCAGGGGGATCACTTCTTAAATTACGTAAATTCTAATTACTATGCTGTACACCTGAAATTAATATGAAATACTATAAAATAACATTTTATATAAATTAATATAAAATAATATTGAATGTCAAAAAATTGAAAAATTTGTAAGCACACCTAAAACTGATTAAGCTTATACCAAAATAATGAAGGACTATAGATTCCTAGGGGAAGTAGTTAGATCTCAACAGAATTATCAGCCACCATAAGGTCTACCCTGTATATCATAAGATTTATAATGACAGGTTTCAATGAATTCAATCAATAGCCCTCACTTCTCTAGAAGACTCTCGTCTCATGATTCCCCCCACGTGAGATATTACCTGAGTTAAGATATTTGATTCACACAATGTTGAGAGGAAGCATCTGGACTGGGAAGAAAGGATAGCTGCAACTGACTTAAGCCTTCAAACAAGATAGTGGAGTGTACTTGTGAAAGGAATTTCAGAACACTACCATAGGTCAGGTCAGGTCCCAAGGAACAGGAAGTTATTCAATAGAGCAAACAAAAATGGAAAGGCGAATAGTGGATAATGTGAAGCTTATGAAAAACTTATGCATTCTGAGAGAAAAACAGGACAAAGTATGCTGGTCAACATCCTAAGGGTGAGGAGCTGCCAAGATCCAAAAATAACACTATGCTCACAGTCACAGTGATAAGAATCCCCATAAAATGTACAAGATGAGCTGATCCACAGCAAGTCATGGTTTATGAGTGTGTGGTTGAGGGACACTGTCTATGAGGAGCTCCAGGGGAAAAAGGAAAGTACAGAAGATCTCAGTAAAGGGGTGAAGGCTGCAACTGTAGATGAGGGAATGTGGTTTGAAGCACTGGGATGTAAGGAACTGAGAGCATTTAAAAAGAGGAATAGAAAAGGGTCAAGTACTGACCATCAGGGCTGCTGTTTAGAAATGAGTTGGGCTGAGAAGATCATAGAAAGGGTGTGGGCATCCTTATCAGTTGCTGCTAAGAAGTAAAGCAGGATAAGGACTAAAGAAAGAGATGCCCCTGAAAAAATGTTTTAGTGCACTTATAAGGACAGAAAGTCTGATTCTTATGTAAAAGAAGAGAATAAGTGGCGAAAATATGGACCTGGGGATGAGACCACATATTAAAGAGGGTTAGAGTCTAAGGAGAAAAACAGGATGACAGAAAAAGTTACAGGAATCAAGAAAAAGTTATGTTTTTATATAATATAGAGAAGATAAACTTTAAAGAGAAAAATATTTATTAGAAAAGGAGAAATTGAAACCTATGGAAGAACGCTTACAGAGAATGAGAGTCTTCATCTGATGCTCATGTCAGATTATCACAATGTAAGGGGGACTGCACAGGAAGTTTTCAAAGATTATCGTATGAAAATGTGATTCCATAAACCCTGTAAAATCTTGAAATGTTGATGAAAATGTCTCTGGGAGCATTTCTTGAAACTAAAATGTAAATAGAACCACTATTTAAATCTATTCTTTAACACTTAGTATTTTTACATGTAAAAGCCTCTGTTTTTAAGAAAGTTTGGCAATTTAAATTCCAGGAAACCAATGATGACACTGTAAAATCCATTTCAGCTGTTTTAAGAAATGTCATTGTTTTTGAACTCTGTCCTTATTGGCTTCAGGTCTATAACTACATTTTATACACCTGTGTACACATATTACTCGTGAGCTCATGAGGAATCATATTTTAAAGAAAGAAGAGTGAGTCTCTAGATTTTTAAAATTAACTTTCTTTAAAAATGTTTTTCAAAGTCTGAGGATGAAATGGAACAATTAAAGTACTATGAGAAGTTAGAATCTCTGCAATATAATTTGAATCAACAAAAGAAGAAAAATGATGAATTAGAGACAGAGGTTACCAGGTAAGGTTTTAATATTTCAGATCATGTCAACCATTAATTACTATTTAATTATAATTCTTACTTTATGAAAACCTAAGTACAAATGTATTTCATACCTGTAATTTTCATAATTAACCAAGTTATCCTACTTAAGAATTTACATCAGAAACTCACAGCACAAACTTGTGTGAATGCCAAAATATTATACCTACTCTTGAATGATTCCTAAAACTATAATGACAGTGTCTTTTGCATATACTGTCAATTGCACTCTTCCTGGTCTCCCTTGAATCTTTATTTCTGCAGGATGTCTGTGCTCTCTTTGGTAATCTTTCCTTCTTTTAGTAGTGTTCTTCCTTTTGGCATTCTAACAGTTTAATGTCTAAAAACCTATCTGTGGTATTGTGTAACAACATCAGAATTGTTATTGATTTGGCTTCTATGTTCTTTCTACTTTTTTTTCAGTTATAAAATATGTCATACATACCAAACCATATGTATAACGTAAAGAAGAATGAGATGAGTAATCATCTCACTCAGATAATAATGGAATCTTTCCCAACGTCTGGGAAGCCCACGCGTGGCTTGCTTTCTGTTTACTTGCTGCTTACTGAATGAAGTTTTTTCTCTGATTCTCCTCAGTGTTTTTTCTCCCATGTCACTGTCTTTCTCTGCATTGTTTTGTATTCTTCTCATTTTGTTAACTTTGTGCTAGCAAAGATCTCTTCGTAAAACAGACTCGAAGAGACTGTGACACATTATCTCTCCAATTTCCTTTCTTCTAAAGCCCTGCCCCTTTTCTTTCCCCTCCACTCAGACTTCAGATTTTTCTTTCCGGTTTCTCTTTCTATTTTGAATGATCTCTTGTTGGTACGTACTTTCTTTTCTTCTGGTAGACTGTGGTCAGTAGGCACCGAATGGTATTTTTGTGTCTTTTCAAAACACCCCCATGTATTATACTTTCCTTCTTCAGCTTGGATACTGATCTCTGGTTTATAGCTGATATTTAATAATAGGTTAATGTTTGATACTAACAATCTCAAGTAGATATTAATAATACTTTAATTATAAGAACCATACATTGTTACAATATTAAGTCTGTATCATATGTATCACAATTGTTTTGTTACTTACCTAAGATTATAATTTAATTAGTTTGCTTTCAAACTATTATACTGGAACAAATAGGAGAGGATCATAATTTATAGATTTGTTTATTTTGTATGATAGACATATCATCTCTTTAAATAATTACTAAACATTTACTCTTAAAGAATTTGACTTACTCGTTTTCTACAATTCTGCAGACTGAAGACCCTCTTTCAGAATACAAGGATGCTACATGACAGTCAAAATGGAGAGGTTAGTTTCCTTGGAGATTTAGAACCCAATCAATCTGAAATGGCTATTCAGATGACTAGGTTAAAACAGAAGGTAATTTGTAATCCGTTTGGGACCCAGAAATCACTTAATTTGGGGAAATACAAACCACTCAATGCTTTAAGCAGTACAATATAGATTTCTCCCTTAATTTTACAGACTCAAGCAGTGAAAAAGATAGCTTATTTTCTATATCATTTTTCTATAAAAGGGCATACTGTTACCTCTCCTTTGTCTCAACCCTGGCTAGTGATCTAAAGCCAAGAAGGACACCGTTGCATGACCCCAAAGCACTGGCTCCAATCTGCATTGAGATGTAATGAACATAGCATGCAGTTCCATCATTTAAAGTATGCAGTGCAGTGGCTTTTAGTGTATTCAAAGCTTTATGCAGTCATCATCGCAATCAGTCTTACAACATTTTCATCACCCTGGAAAGTATCCGTGTACTGTTAGCCTTCAGCGTGTGCCAGTCTGCCCTTCCCACTCTTCCTAGCCCTAGGGAACCACTGGTGAACTCTCTGCTCCATATTGTGGTTTTGATGTAGTTTTTCCTGATCACTAATGATGCTGAGCAATCTTTTCACATGCTTATTATCCATTTGTATATCTTCTTTGAAAAACTGTTTATTCAATTCCTTTGCCCTTTTAAAATTGGATTGTCTCTTTCTTGTTGAATTGTAAGAGTTCTTTATATATCCTGGATAAAACTCTCTTATCACATAAGATTTTCAAATATTTCTCCCTTTCATTAGCTTGCCTTTTTAGTCTTTCAATGGTGTCCTTTAAAGCACAGAACTATTTTATTTTAATGCACTCCAGTTAATTTATTGTTCTTAAACACAATTAGAACTCTTTCATGAAGACGTATACCTATGCTTTCTTCTAAGCTTTTCTAATTTTAGCTCTTACATTTTGAGATAATTTTTATATCTGGTATGATGTAGAGCTCTAATTTTTTCTTTTGCATGTGGATATCCAGTTGATCCAGTATCATTTGTTCAAAAGACTATTCACATCCAATTGGATTTTTTGGCACCCTTGTCAAAAATCACTCGACTCTACATATGAGGTTAATTTCTGGACCCTTAATTTTCATTCATTGATCTATAGATCTGTCCTTACGCCATTACCAAATCAAATGTTATGAGAACTCTTTCCCAGTCATCTTGCATATTACTGGATATCTTATGGAATAATAAAATGTCAGTGCAGTGGAGTATCTTCAATTCCACTTCTGTGGAGATGTTTTGCTTCTGGATGGAGCCTGTGGCCTGCTTATGCGTCGGTGACCTTATGACATGATGGGATATTAGGCTTACAAAGTCGACTCGTTCCTTTTGTTTTCTTCATTCAAAACATTAATCTTTAACCCAGTGCCTCCCTTTCACTCCCATTTCCATCAAATGTCAGTAATAGGATCTGATACTTGGTGGACCACTTTCTTCATTTTGTCTATCTCCTAATCCATAGCATCTTGCGTAGATTTCACTGTCTAGGAAGGAGAAGATGAAACCTGGACCGTCTGCTCTCCTTTTTAGAAAGCTCTCTAATCCATCATCTTGCAATTGAAAAGTAGATTCTGTTTGACCCGGTTCTTTTCTAAAACACTGGTGCCAATCTTGTTCTTGGCATAGATCCTACATTCGGAGAAACACATAGAGATGCGTAGTTGTACCTTTAGCTTCATAGATAATTAATGGAGTAAATATTTCATCCCATCCAAAAAAAACATTTCAAGCGTACAGCTGTTAAAATTCAGGAAGAAATCGATCAATCAGAAACAAATAATAGATTAGTGATGTGAATTACAAAATGTCAAAGCCTATTTGTGTGATACGGAGAAGCATTTCGGTATAAGATACAGAAGACATGGTCTTCCCTTCCCATACAAACAAGCTTGAAGTACGGTAAAGGAGAAATTGTATTTAAATAGTGACAGAGGACACTATGATTGTTTTACTACTGATTTAAAAATGATTCCATAATGCTCTCTATTTCCTCACCGAGGAAAAGGAGGTGAAGATTGAGTACTAGATTGATGAATAAATATTGAAAGCTGCCTATCTCTTTTAGAGTTTTAGGGAATGGAAATCAGGAAAAAGGTTTGATTTTGGTTATTAACTGGCTATTTCTAGTTTTACAACTATCATACTACAAATCACATGTCTCCTTGCCAGCCTTCCTTATCCCGAATGTTGAGGGAAGCTTCTAAAGATGCCTACCTGCCTAGCTGTCGTTGAAGGGAACCCTTGAGATACTTCTTGTGTCTTCGTTGTATTCACTGCTTCTTCTCATTAGCATTGTGTGTCATTAATAAGTCAATCTCCACATTACTTAGATTCCACTATAAAGGAGACTAAAGGCATACCTCGGATATGTTGCAGATTTGGTTCCAACCACAGCAATACAGCTAGTAACCCAATAAAGTGAATCACAAGAATTGTGCATATAAATTTATTTTACACTAGTCTGTAGTCTATTAAGTGTGTGGTAACATTATGTGTAAACAAACAGTGTACATACCTTAATCAAAAAGTACTTCATTGCTAAAAACTGCCAAACATACTCCAACTGGGTCGGAAAAGTGCTGTTCATACACTTGGTGAATGCATGATTGTCAAAAGCTTTCAATTCGTAAAACATAGTTGCAAAACACAATACAGCAAAGTGCAATAAAAGAAGATATCTGTAATTTATACTATATAAGTTATGTTTCTTATTATCTCTTTTTTTTTAATCCAGAAGGTGTGTCTATTTTTTCCTTAATTCCCCAGTGGTGTGGCTGAAATAAACAACAGTTGTTTGGTTCACAAATCCATACTTAAGAAGAGTGTGGCCAGGGCCATTTGTCTCCGTTCCCCTCAGCTTCAATTGGGGCAGCTCGATGGCTGGAGGCTGGAATCATTTGAAAGTTTGTTCAGCAACGTGTCCGGTTGTTGGTGCCTACTGTTGGTTGGCACTCTAGCTGGGGCAGACGGCAGGAACACCTACACCTGAACACCCAGCTCGCATTGTGGCCCAAGCCTCCCCACAACACGGGGCTGGATTCCCAGGTTCAGATCCTCAGAGACATAACCAACAGGAGCTGTGTTGCCCTTTGTGAAGGAGTCTTGGAATTCACACGGAATCTCTTTCAACATACTCTGTTCATTAGGAGCAAGTCACTAATGTTGACCCATATTCTACTGTTTTTATGCAATGAATATTTCAAAATTTACGGACACATTTAAAAACCAGCTATCTATCCACTGGCCACAATTCTTTATATTCCTCCCACATGGAAAATACACTCATCCCTATACAATACTCACCACAAGTCTCAATTTTATGGCATCAGGCTCAGGTTTGAGTCTAAGATTTTACCATTTTAGTCTGGTGCAAATGGTGATGAAGGGCCTGGGTTTTGGTTTCTAGGATAAAGCCCCTTGAAGGACAATACCTTTCAATATGAAAACATGAGAAAGGAAGAGACACGTTATCTACCACCCACACACCCAACATTCTGCTCGACTGCTGAAATTTCCCCTGCAGAAATGGAAAGTGGAAGGCACATTAGTCCATGGCAATTCTGAAATACAGCCTGATGTGTGCTGTCCGTTCTTTGATTAGGACTTAGTCCTAACCAGGTGTCCTGCGGGGGACCCTGCTCGCTGCACCATTTGTCATGCGGGGCGTACGGCGGGGTCTCAGCTCCCATTCCCCCCCATAAGAACGCAGGACACGGTAAGGCCAAAAAGGAACACCCATGGAGCCATAGATACGGAAGTCAAACCAATATATTCTCGCTGGCGGCTGGGCTGGAGACACAGGAAGCAGGATCTACATAATCTGCCTAACAGCAGTCCGCGCTTGCCAGCCGCCATCTTCTTGGTAGCCCCCATTCTTTCTGCTAGCGTAGCCACAGCAGTTATATTAGTGGCCAATGGCTTACGGGTTACAGCTGACGGCCAACTAGCCACAGCTGCTGGCCATCTGATCACAGTTGATGGCCATTTACTACCCGAGCCAGCACCTTTCTATATGAGGCCGAGAGCCTGGAAACTGCTTTTTGGGGCTTTGTCCCCACACCATGCCAATGCTGCTCCATGGCCCTTTGCTGTCCCCTGTGAGCTCTTTGTTCTGTCCTTTTCATAAGAAATGACCTGTGCTTGCAGCTCTTCCCTCAGCGTCATTCCTCCACCCAAATGTCTAACACCCACAGGCCTCCTTTTGTTTTTCACTCTCTTGGTTTTTATTAGTCCAAGGTAACAAGGTGGTTTTTGGCTACTTGATTATCCTAAAAACTTGGAGTTGCGTGAGAGTTTATTGGGGTTCGTGCCATTAGAAAAGCCACCATCATAAATCGTTTTGAGATAAGCTCTTGGGCTTCCTGTAGCTGTTGTAGGACCATGCCTTTAAAATTCTTTTCCTCCGAAGAGCCTTCCAGGAATTTAAGGCCCCACCTTAACTCTTTCGAAGTCTTGAGGAAGGCTTTACAGTCTTGTCCTCATCCGTAGATCAGTCTTCCTGGGAGCACAGCGAATTTGATCTCCACTCAGAAGCCATTTCTTTATTTTAGCGTGATTTGACAACAGGGCATGTGGGAGAGGCTGTAAATGGGAAACCCATTTGAACACAATAAGTCCTGGTTCCTTTACAGTTCACAGTCTTTCCTTAGCTCATGTATCTCATGGATTTTACTTGGTGACTTCACAGCAAGAGTCCCCTTTCATCCAGATTTCAGACTCAATTTCTTCACAAGCTGAGAAGTCCTTGACGCCAGCCTCTTTAGGGGCCCGCAAGCCCCCAATAACCGTCTCTTGGAGGCCCTTGTGGTTGTTATTCTCACTCTTCTCCACATACTTTCGGGTTCCACCTACCTCCTGGAGGAAAGGCACTCCTACAGGTTTTAGATTGCTATTCTTTGTGGCCTCACACCATTTTGAATATCAGTATCAATGCCAGTTGTTCATTGCTGCTCAAGAAACCAACTCAAAAGCTAGTGGCTCAAAACAGCATCTGTTTTGTTCACCAGTGATGCAGTTGAGTGAAGCTCAGTGAGACCAGCTCATTTCTTTTCCACTTGGCATCAGCTGCGTTGCCATGAAGCTGCGAATGAGAATCATCTAAAGGCTGTTACACACACGTGTAGCAGTTGAAGCGGGGTTTTGGCCGGGACGTCCGCTGGGCCATCTCAGCGCGAACATCTGTAGGAGGCCTCACTGTGTGTCCTGGGCTTCTTCATTCTGCACAACATGGTGGCTGGTTTCGCAGGGCGACCTTCCCGAGAGAAAGTCAGATGGAAGCTGTGTCACATTTTCTGCCGCAGGCATAGCACTCTCACAGCAGTTCTGCCCTATTCCATGCACTAGAATCCAGTTACTTACTACAGCCAGCACATGTTAAAAGGGAGGGAATTTCACGGAGAAATGTCAAGAATTTGTAGCCATGTTTTAAAAACACTACATCCATCCACTCACCTCATCTTACCAAATGAGCATTGTATCTACAGGAAAGTAGTTCTACCCAACTCAGTATCACTGAAATTCCAGCAGATTTGTTGTTGTTATTATTGCTGTTTAGGATGTTCTCGTATATCGTGGAAAGTAAGAGAGGATTACAAGATAGCATATCGAATTAAGACACTTTTTTGTTGTTGAAAAACATGTAGCGATCATCTCACTAAACATTCACAGTGTGAGATGTGATTTCTCCTTAACTTTGGGAATCATTTCTTTTGAAAGCAATTCAATTTACCATGAAACATTTGTAGCTGACGGAGGCCTAAGTAACTCAAGATGAGTTACTTGTAACTCCCTACAACTTCTTAAGAAATTATGGAGAGTTAAAATGGGGAACAGGTGAGAGACTATCAACTCAGAGGTGACTTTTAGTCATTTTACAGAAGAAAAGCATGAAACAATCATTGAGGAAATAGTAGAAAATCAAGTGCAGAAGTTGTGTGGCAAAGTCGATGACAATAAAGGATGCATTTTTGAGACTCCTGGTACTTTTATCTTTGTTCTTCATTCTGAGTAACTCAGTTTCCACATTCTAAGACTCTACTACAGTATCGATGATATTTTATTGCAACTGAGTTTATTTCAAAATTTCATACTGGTTTGAGGTTAGACTATTCTCAGTCAACTTCCTTCATAACCAAATTATACTATCTTACTCATTCTGAATGATGATCTCACAGCAAAACTGGAAACTGCATCTTCAGAATGTCTCCATCTGTGGGGTGGCCAGTTGGATCAATGGTTACAGCATCGTGCTGGTTCCAATCCTTGGTAATAACCAAGGTAGCTGGGTCGATTCCCACATGGACCAGTTAGCTACACCCTCCACAACTAGATTGAAAACAATGGCTGGAGCTTGGAGCTGAGCCCCCGGTGGCCGGCCGGCCGGTTGGTTCAGTGGTTAGAGTGCAATGCTCATAACACCAGGGTTGCCGGTTCGATTCCCGCATGGGTCAGTGAGCTGTTGAGTGAACTAGTAGATTGAAGAGAACTAGTAGATTAAAGAGAACGATTTGACTTGGAGCTGAGCTGCGCATCCCAGAACTAGATTCGAAACAATTACTTGACATGGAGCTGATGTGTCCTAGAAAAAACACTGTTCCCAATTTCAAAAAAAATATTTTGTTTTAAAAAGTTTTTTTTTAAAGGTGTCTACCTCTTGTTGAAGACAATCAATCTTAAACATGAGTTATTATCTATGAAAGGAATACAAAAGTCATGTGAAAAACTAGAGAATGAAAAGAAGTGGAGATAAAAATTAGTAAACCTCAAAATTCATATAGTCACGAATGTGGTAGAAAAGAGTGAAGCAGAACACTATAAATTCTGGGATATTAAAGACTGAGCAAGACGGGATGTAGTAGAAAAAATTTTTAAATCTACTTTTACGGGCTAATTCATTGATTTTTAACGTGCCTTAAATCATTTTGCTGCAAATTACATTTTAGATATACATATTGTATGTGATTCTTCTACTCCCCTTAACAGGAGCTATTTTTTATTTATTTATTTTATTTTTTAGATTTCTGGAACTAAGGTGGTATTTGCTTCTCCTTTTTAATGTTTCAGTTCCCATCATTATTATCACTCAGTTGATCTTTGAGAATCGCTCTTTCTGGAAAATCATTTTAAAGACCAGTTGATATAAAACGAGACTATTACGAAATAAAGACAAACTGTGATTTTAAATTTACACCATACTTTTAGATTATTAAGTCATATAGTTCAATTTTTAAAATTTAAAATTGATTCTCTTATTGAAATAGTCAGATGAGATGATTCAAAATATTGTCATGATTCAGATTTATTTCATTCCATATTGATGATAAATATTTTAAAGTTCAGCTTTCTCCACATTTAAATTGCCCTACAAGTCATTGACTTAAAACTAAAGAATACAAATAGACTGTAATTATTCAGTGTATAACTATTTTTAAAATGTATCCTTTCCGTTGGCTTTAGCAACAAGCAGCATCTCAAGAAAATGTAGACCTGTCAAATGACCATGATGGCGCTTCCATAAGTGACACGGAAGTCAGAATTAAAAGTCTGGAATCTGGACTCTCCAAAGTGAAAACTTCTTTTAAAATAGAATTGGAAGAATGTAAGCGCCGCTACCTAGAGGAATTAAAACTTACAATATCTTTGGAAAACCAAGTAAACAAGTAAGTCCAAACAAGGTCAGAGAAAATCAATCGAGCTAATTAATTTGCCTCTAAAGTACAATTTTTATCCAGGCAGATTCCCAAGATTAATAGGAAGTGAAAACTTACTAAATAGTATAATTTTCGAAAATGATGTTAGTGAATAAATTACTTTTAAAATGTTAGTTAGTTCAGGACATTTGCATCTCTCCCCATTTTTGGTTTTACATGACTGTATTTTTCCTTCTCGCGGTTTTCATAGAGTTAATCTGATCTACCAGTCTTTAAGCAAAGTGTTTTTGAAGCTTTATGATTTAGACATCGCTATTTATTATAAAATTTCTTGTCAGAATTCCCCTAAATAGTTTTTAGTGAGGTAACTATTTATTATAAGATAACAACTTAAACCGAAAGGGTTAAGTACTCTGCATGTTCCGGCACTTGGTACATGTACTGTCTCCATTGTGCTCTGTGTTATTATCTCTGGAGGTCGCTTTCAGACAAGCTCTTCTTTCTAGTCTTTATGATGTCCACAAAGGCATACATGTGAAATACAGCAGAGGGTTAACAACGTAGGGGTGAGGGTAGTATAACCCAAGAAGTGGCTAAAAAGATAAGGTGGTGAGCCTGAGGGGGTGTGTGGAAGACAGAAAGGGCAGAGCCCACGCCCAGCGCCTTGGTCACAGTGTTATATTATAAGCTACACGCCTGCTGAGCGGTTTCAGTTCAGTAGGGTCACCCACCAGGCTCCCTCCTTCTCCCCCAGAGGCTGTTGTTCTACATGACACCTCAGTCCTCAGGGTAATGAGGGCGTTACCCAAGGGCGGTGACTGCAAAGGCTTGAAAATATCTTGGTGGGATTTTTAAAAAAATTCTAAACTCGTTTGCTATGTATGTCTCATGGCAATCCTCAAGAATCTTATTGGTTCAGCCATTGCAGAAGGCAGCAAGTATTATCTGTGAAGCCGTCATTGTCACTGATAGCCCGTTTCCTCCCCTCCCTACTTTGAATTTCTTCTTAGTCTGGCATCCCCCTAGAAACATATGTGCTTGCTCAGGATAATTTGAAACCTATCCTTGTGCCTGGTAGGTCTGCCCTGACATATTTTCAGTGTTCGTTTCATGGGCAATTCCACTTACATTATGGCAACATTAAAAAATGCAAATCATTAAGGAAAAATAAAATACTAAGCCTTTGTTCTTACAATCTTCACAGGACTAATGACACACTGGCAGAGATGAGAACCCAGCTTCTCATGGATGCACCACGGAACACTTTGCTCAGCACCGCTCCTGGGAGGCCAGTCCTGCTGCCAACTTGTATTGGAAGGCTAAGCGATCGGTTCTTACCTGGAGGAAATCTCGCTCCAAGAGAACAGTTGGTGATTCCTACGTCAACCCCGCAGACTTCTAATAATGACACGTTGACCTACTTCATGAAGGTTAGTTATGTTATCTTCTTTCCTTTGGGTTTCAGATGTCCGATATAATTCTTGTTCTTAACTTGGTGAGATATTCTGAGTTGTTTCGTTGACTAATGCACACAATGTAAAAGGCATAATTATGTGTGCTAATGTAGAAAGGAGAAATAAATTTTACAATCTTTTGTAAGTCCCTGCATCTCCCATGTTTTAAGAGCTACCTGTCATTAACTGTATTCAATAAATATAACTAACTGACACATTTTAAATTTCTGGAAAAGCTGCTTTTCAATTAGATTTTACAAATGAAATGTTATTGCCTAGCAACGAATGGTATGCTTTGAGATGCTTTGGCTTACTTCTGCATTGGTTTTAATTTGCTCATGGTTTATAACAATTTTAGTTTCCCTACAGCCCAGTTTTGCCACCCCTAAGCGTAAGTGAATGATTGACATTCACCAACTATATGTGGATGTTTCTCATTTCATTGAAACCGAGGTAAATCCTTGTTATGAATTCTGCAAAGTTGTAACACTGAAAAGATTAATTTGTCTTTCTAAGTTAAAAGTTGTTTTCTTTGTACATAATAGTACATCCTTAATTTCTATTTTACTTACGGCATTTTTTATTTTGATATGTTAAAATGTCTTGCTTAAAAAGTAATAATAAATAAAATATCTTGCTCAGCAACAGTACATTTTCTCAAGAAGTAAATTGAGCAAATATTTGAATTTTTTAAATGAAGTTCACTTATATCTGTACATCTTGGCATCACTTGAATAATTGATGACTGAGGTGGCAATGATACGGCGTCTTTAATAGCAACTTGTTTTCTTTGTGTAATATTGTTATTAAAGTGTTCATTTTTGATCTCATTTCTTGAGTTCTTCATTGAGCTCCAGGATTTCTGTTTGGACCTTTTTTATAGTTTTCATATCTTAGATAAAGTACTCCTTCTGTTCGTTAATTTTACTCCTGAACTCGTTGAACTGCCTTGTGAGTTTTCTTGTATCTCATTGAGATTCTTCATGGCTGCTGTTTTGAAATCTCGGTCACAGAGATCACAATCTTCGTGACTTTGACTTGGTTTCTGAAGAAGTGTCATCTTCTCTCAGTGTTACCGTGTCACCTTGGTTGTTCATGCTGCTGGATGGCTTGTTCCTCTGCAGGCTCATTTGAAGTAGTGAACACTTTCTTATTTATGTACATTTTGATTCGAGCAATTCAGCAGCTAAATAATTAGACATCTTTTTTTGTTTTTCAGTAGCTGATGCAATAGCACAGTTTCTGTTGTCTCTCACTGGTGCTACTTGAGCCTGGGGGGTCCAGGTGTGGGGGCTTAGCTGTGAATGTGGGAGTGCTGGCCTGGGTGACCAGGGTGATGGGTGTTGCCGCTGTATCCAGATCACCAGGGAGTCTGGGCACCAGCACCGTGGGAGGGAACAGGGGAAGGGGGTGGTCAGGGAGAGCCTGTCTTGAGTCCACTGAGCCCACCTGGTTCCCTGTGGCCCTGGTAGCACTGTGCTGTGGGTGGAGGCTGGAGAAGTATTTCTGCTGCTGCTACTGGTCTCTGGTGGTGCCAGCACTGCTCTTCCTTCCTTCCTTCCTTCCTTCCTTCCTTCCTTCCTTCCTTCCTTCCTTCCTTCCTTCCTTCCTTTCTTGCGTAACAGCTTCAATGAGAAATAATGAACATAGCATGCAGTTCAGTCATTTAAAGAGTGCAGTGCAGGGGCTTTTAGCGTGTTCGAAGCTTTATGCAGTCATCATCGCAATCAGTTTTACAACATTTTCATCACCCTGGAAAGTATCCGTGTACTGTTAGCCTTCAGCGTGTGCCAGTCTGCCCTTCCCACTCTTCCTAGCCCTAGGGAACCACTGGTGAACTCTCTGCTCCATATTGTGGTTTTGATGTAGTTTTTCCTGATCACTAATGATGCTGAGCAATTTTTTCACATGCTTATTATCCATTTGTATATCTTCTTTGAAGAATTGATTATTCAATTCCATTGCCCATTAAAATTGGTTCGTCTTTTTCATGTTGAATTGTAAGAATTCTTTATATATCCTAGATACAAATTGCTTGTCACATACAGGATTTTCAAATATTTCTCCCTTTCATTAGCTTGCCTTTTTAGTTTTTCAATGGTGTCCTTTAAAGCCTAGAGGTTTTTATTTTATTTTAATGAAGTCCAGTTAATCTATTTTTGTTTGGTACTGTTATATCAAAGACACAATTTCCAACTGCAGTCATGAAGACATGAAGCTTCTTCAAAGCTTTTATAGTTTTAGCTTTTACATTTTGAGATAATTTTTATATATGGTATGACGTAGAGGTTTAATTTTTTCTTTTCTATGTGGATATCCAGTTGACCCAGTATCATTTGTTCAAAAGACTGTTCATGCCCAATTGGGTTTTTTAGCACCCTTGTCAAAAATCACTTGGCTCTACATATGAGAGTTAATTTTGGATCATCTATTCCAATTCATTGATCTATAGATCTGTCCTTACGCCATTACCAAATCAAATGTTATGAGAACGCTTCCCCAGTCATCTTGCATATTACCAGATGCCTTATGGAATAATAAAATGTCAGTGCAGTGGAGAATCTTTAATTCCACTTCTGTGGAGATGTTTTGCTTCTGGATGGAGACTGTGGCCTGCTTATGCGTTAGTGACCTTATGACATGATGGGATATTAGGCTTACACAGTCGACTCGTTCCTTTTGTTTTCTTCATCCAAAACATTAATCTTTAACCCAGTGCCTCCCTTTCACTCCCATTTCCATCAAATGTCAGTAATAGGATCTGATACTTGGTGGACCACTTTCTTCAGTTTGTCTATCTCCTAATCCATAGCATCTTGCGTAGATTTCACTGTCTAGGAAGGAGAAGATGAAACCTGGACCGTCTGCTCTCCTTTTTAGAAAGCTCACTAATCCATCATCTTGCAATTGAAAAGTAGATTCTGTTTGATTCGGTTCTTTTCTAAAACACTGGTGCCAATCTTGTTCTTGGCATAGATCCTACATTCGGAGAAACACATAGAGATGCGTAGTTGTACCTTTAGCTTCATATATAATTAATGGAGTAAATATTTCATCCCATCCAAAGAAAACATTTCAAGAGTACAGCTGTTAAAATTCAGGAAGAAATCGATCAATCAGAAACAAATAATAGATTAGTGATGTGAATTACAAAATGTCAAAGCCTATTTGTGTGATACGGAGAAGCATTTCGGTATAAGATACAGAAGACATGGTCTTCCCTTCCCATACACACAAGCTTGAAGTACGGTAAAGGAGAGATTGTATTTAAATAGTGACAGAGGACACTATGATTGTTTTACTACTGATTTAAAAATGATTCCATAATGCTCTCTATTTCCTCACCGAGGAAAAGGAGGTGAAGATTGAGTACTAGATTGATGAATAAATATTGAAAGCTGCCTATCTCTTTTAGAGTTTTAGGGAATGGAAATCAGGATAAAGGTTTGATTTTGGTTATTAACTGGCTATTTCTAGTTTTACAACTATCATACTACAAATCACATGTCTCCTTGCCAGCCTTCCTTATCCCGAATGTTGAGGGAAGCTTCTAAAGATGCCTATATGCCTAGCTGTCGTTGAAGGGAACCCTTGAGATACTTCTTGTATCTTCCTTGTATTCACTGCTTCTTCTCATTAGCATTGTGTGTCATTAATAAGTCAATCTCCACATTACTTAGATTCCACTATAAAGGAGACTAAAGGCATACCTCGGAGATATTGCAGATTTAGTTCCAACCACAGCAATACAGCTAGTAACCCAATAAAGTGAATCACAAGAATTGTGCATATAAATTTATTTTACACTAGTCTGTAGTCTATTAAGTGTGTGGTAACATTATGTCTAAACAAACAGTGTACATACCTTAATCAAAAAGTAATTCATTGCTAAAAACTGCCAAACATACTCCAACTGGGTCGGAAACGTGCTGTTCATACACTTGGTGAATGCATGATTGTCAAAAGCTTTCAATTCGTAAAACATAGTTGCAAAACACAATACAGCAAAGTGCAATAAAAGAAGATATCTGTAATTTATACTGTATAAGTTATGTTTCTCATTATCTCTTTTTTTTAATCCAGAAGGTGTGTCTATTTTTTCCTTAATTCCCCAGTGGAGTGGCTGAAATAAACAACAGTTGTTTGGTTCACAAATCCATACTTAAGAAGAGTGCGGCCAGGGACATTTGTCTCCGTTCCCCTCACCTTCAATTGGGGTGGCTCGATGGCTGGTGGCTGGAATCATTTGAAAGTTTGTTCAGCAACGTGTCTGGTTGTTGGTGCCTACTGTTGGTCGGCTCTCTAGCTGGGGCAGACGGCAGGAACACCTACACCTGGACACCCAGCTCGCATTGTGGCCCAAGCCTCCCCACAACATGGGGCTGGATTCCAAGGTTCAGATCCTCAGAGAAATAACCAACAGGAGCTGTGTTGCCCTTTGTGAAGGAGTCTTGGAATTCACACGGAATCTCTTTCAACATATTCTGTTCATTAGGAGCAAGTCACTAATTTTGACCCATATTCTACTGTTTTTATGCAATGAATATTTCAAAATTTACGGACACATTTAAAAACCAGCTTGATCTATCCACTGGCCACAATTCTTTATATTCCTCCCACATGGAAAATACACTCATCCCTATACAATACTCACCACAAGTCTCAATTTTATGGCATCAGGCTCAGGTTCGCGTCTAAGATTTTACCATTTTAGTCTGGTGCAAATGGTGATGAAGGGCCTGGGTTTTGGTTTCTAGGATAAAGCCCCTTGAAGGACAATACCTTTCAATATGAAAACATGAGAAAGGAAGAGACAAGTTATCTACCACCCACACACCCAACATTCTGCTCGACTGCTGAAATTTCCCCTGCAGAAATGGAAAGTGGAAGGCACATTAGTCCATGGCAATTTTGAAATACAGCCTGATGTGCGCTGTCCGTTCTTTGATTATGACTTAGTCCTAACCAGGTGTCCTGCGGGGGACCCTGCTCGCTGCACCATTTGTCATGCGGGGCGTACGGCGGGGTCTCAGCTCCCATTCCCCCCCATAAGAACGCAGGACACGGTAAGGCCAAAAAGGAACACCCATGGAGCCATAGATACGGAAGTCAAACCAATATATTCTCGCTGGCGGCTGGGCTGGAGACACAGGAAGCAGGATCTACATAATCTGCCTAACAGCAGTCCGCGCTTGCCAGCCGCCATCTTCTTGGTAGCCCCCATTCTTTCTGCTAGCGTAGCCACAGCAGTTATATTAGTGGCCAATGGCTTACGGGTTACAGCTGACGGCCAACTAGCCACAGCTGCTGGCCATCTGATCACAGTTGATGGCCATTTACTACCCGAGCCAGCACCTTTCTATGTGAGGCCGAGAGCCTGGAAACTGCTTTTTGGGGCTTTGTCCCCACACCATGCCAATGCTGCTCCATGGCCCTTTGCTGTCCCGTGTGAGCTCTTCGTTCTGTCCTTTTCATAAGAAATGACCTGTGCTTGCAGCTCTTTCCTCAGCATCATTCCTCCACCCAAATGTCTAACACCCACAGGCCTCCTTTTGTTTTTCACTCTCTTGGTTTTTATTAGTCCAAGGTAACAAGGTGGTTTTTGGCTACTTGATTTTCCTAAAAACGTGGAGTTGCGTGAGAGTTTATTGGGGTTCGTGCCATTAGAAAAGCCACCGTCATAAATCGTTTTGAGATAAGCTCTTGGGCTTCCTGTAGCTGTTGTAGGACCATGCCTTTAAAATTCTTTTCCTCCGAAGAGCCTTCCAGGAATTTAAGGCCCCACCTTAACTCTTTCGAAGTCTTGAGGAAGGCTTTACAGTCTTGTCCTCATCCGTAGATCAGTCTTCCTGGGAGCACAGCGAATTTGATCTTCACTCAGAAGCCATTTCTTTATTTTAGCATGATTTGAAAACAGGGCATGTGGGAGAGGCTGTAAATGGGAAACACATTTGAACACAATAAGTCCTGGTTCCTTTACAGTTCACAGTCTTTCCTTAGCTCATGTATCTCATGGATTTTACTTGGTGACTTCACAGCAAGAGTCCCCTTTCATCCAGATTTCAGACTCATTTTCTTCACTAGCTGAGAAGTCCTTGAGGCCAGCCTCTTTAGGGGCCCGCAAGCCCCCAATAACCGTCTCTTGGAGGCCCTTGTGGTTGTTATTCTCACTCTTCTCCACATCCTTTCGGGTTCCACCTACCTCCTGGTGGAAAGGCACTCCTACAGGTTTTAGATTGCTATTCTTTGTGGCCTCACACCATTTTGAATATCAGTATCAATGCCAGTTGTTCATTGCTGCTCAAGAAACCAACTCAAAAGCTAGTGGCTCAAAACAGCATCTGTTTTGTTCACCAGTGATGCAGTTGAGTGAAGCTCAGTGAGACCAGCTCATTTCTGTTCCACTTGGCTTCAGCTGCGTTGCCATGAAGCTGCGAATGAGAATCATCTAAAGGCTGTTACACACACGTGTAGCAGTTGAAGCGGGGTTTTGGCCGGGACGTCCACTGGGGCCGTCTCAGCGCGAACATCTGTAGGAGGCCTCACTGTGTGTCCTGGGCTTCTTCATCTGCACAACATGGTGCTGGGTTTTCTGGAAGAGCTTCCCGAGAGAAAGTCAGATGGAAGCTGTGTCACATTTTCTGCCGCAGGCATAACACTCTCACAGCAGTTCTGCCCTATTCCATGCACTAGAATCCAGTTACTTACTACAGCCAGCACATGTTAAAAGGGAGGGAATTTCACGGAGAAATGTCAAGAATTTGTAGCCATGTTTTAAAAACACTACATCCATCCACTCACCTCATCTTACCAAATGAGCATTGTATCTACAGGAAAGTAGTTCTACCCAACTCAGTATCACTGAAATTCCAGCAGATTTGTTGTTGTTATTATTGCTGTTTAGGATGTTCTCGTATATCGTGGAAAGTTAGAGAGGATTACAAGATAGCATATCGAATTAAGACACTTTTTTTGTTGTTGAAAAACATGTAGCGATCATCTCACTAAACATTCACAGTGTGAGATGTGATTTCTCCTTAACTTTGGGAATCATTTCTTCTTGAAAGCAATTCAATTTACCATGAAACATTTGTAGCTGACGGAGGCCTAAGTAACTCAAGATGAGTTACTTGTAACTCCCTACAACTTTTTAAGAAATTATGGAGAGTTAAAATGGGGAACAGGTGAGAGACTATCAACTCAGAGGTGACTTTTAGTCATTTTACAGAGGAAAAGCATGAAACAATCATTGAGGAAATAGTAGAAAATCAAGTGCAGAAGTTGTGTGGCAAAGTCGATGACAATAAAGGATGCATTTTTGAGACTCCTGGTACTTTTATCTTTGTTCTTCATTCTGAGTAACTCAGTTTCCACATTCTAAGACTCTACTACAGTATCGATGATATTTTATTGCAACTGAGTTTATTTCAAAATTTCATACTGGTTTGGGGTTAGACTATTCTCAGTCAACTTCCTTCATAACCAAATTATACTATCTTACTCATTCTGAATGATGATCTCACAGCAAAACTGGAAACTGCATCTTCAGAATGTCTCCATCTGTGGGGTAGCCAGTTGGATCAATGGTTATAGCATCGTGCTGGTTCCAATCCTTGGTAATAACCAAGGTAGCTGGGTCGATTCCCACATGGACCAGTTAGCTACACCCTCCACAACTAGATTGAAAACAATGGCTGGAGCTTGGAGCTGAGCCCCCGGTGGACGGCCGGCTGGTTGGTTAAGTGGTTAGAGTGCAATGCTCATAACACCAGGGTTGCCGGTTTGATTCCCGCATGGGTCAGTGAGCTGTTGAGTGAACTAGTAGATTGAAGAGAACTAGTAGATTAAAGAGAACGATTTGACTTGGAGCTGAGCTGCGCATCCCACAACTAGATTCGAAACAATTACTTGACATGGAGCTGATGTGTCCTAGAAAAAACACTGTTCCCAATTTCAAAAAATTATTTTGTTTTAAAAAGTTTTTTTTTAAAGCTGTCTACCTCTTGTTGAAGAAAATCAATCTTAAACAGGAGTTATTATCTATGAAAGGAATACAAAAGTCATGTGAAAAACTAGAGAATAAAAAGAAGTGGAGATAAAAATTAGTAAACCTCAAAATTCATATAGTCACGAATGTGGTTTAAAAGAGTGAAGCAGAACACAGTAAATTCTGGGATATTAAAGACTGAACAAGACGGGATGTAGTAGAAAAAATTTTTAAATCTACTTTTACAGGCTAATTCATTGATTTTTAACGTGCCTTAAATCATTTTGTTGCAAATTACATTTTAGATATACATATTGTATGTGATTCTTCTACTCCCCTTAACAGGAGCTATTTTTTATTTATTTATTTTATTTTTTAGATTTCTGGAACAAAGGTGGTATTTGCCTCTCCTTTTTAATGTTTCAGTTCCCATCATTATTATCACTCAGTTGATCTTTGAGAATCGTCCTTTCTGGAAAATCATTTTAAAGACCAGTTGATATAAAACGAGACTATTACGAAATAAAGACAAACTGTGATTTTAAATTTACACCATACTTTTAGATTATTAAGTCATATAGTTCAATTTTTAAAATTTAAAATTGATTCTCTTATTGAAATAGTCAGATGAGATGATTCAAAATATTGTCATGATTCAGATTTATTTCATTCCATATTGATAATAAATATTTTAAACTTCAGCTTTCTCCACATTTAAATTGCCCTCCAAGTCATTGACTTAAAACTAAAGAATACAAATAGACTGTAATTATTCAGTTTATAATTATTTTTAAAATGTATCCTTTCCGTTGGCTTTAGGAACAAGCAGCATCTCAAGAAAATGTAGACCTGTTAAATGACCATGATGGCGCTTCCATAAGTGACTTGGAACTCAGAATTAAAAGTCTGGAATCTGGACTCTCCAAAGTGAAAACTTCTTTTAAAATAGAATTGGAAGAATGTAAGCGCCGCTACCTAGAGGAATTAAAACTTACAACATCTTTGGAAAACCAAGTAAACAAGTAAGTCTAAACAAGGTCAGAGAAAATCAATCGAGCTAATTAATTTGCCTCTAAAGTACAATTTTTATCCAGGCAGATTCCCGAGATTAATAGGAAGTGAAAAGTTACTAAATAGTATAATTTCGGAAAATGATGTTAGTGAATAAATCACTTTTAAAATGTTAGTTAGTTCAGGACATTTGCATCTCTCCCCATTTTTGGTTTTACATGACTGTATTTTTCCTTCTCGAGGTTTTCATAGAGTTAATCTGATCTACCAGTCTTTAAGCAAAGTGTTTTTGAAGCTTTATGATTTAGACAACGCTATTTATTATAAAATTTCTTGTCAGAATTCCCCTAAATAGTTTTTAATGAGGTAACTATTTATTATAAGATAACAACTTAAACTGAAAGGGTTAAGTACTCTGCATGTTCTGGCACTTGGTACATGTACTGTCTCCATTGTGCTCTGTGTTATTATCTCTAGAGGTTGCTTTCAGACAAGCTCTTCTTTCTAGTCTTTCTGATGTCCACAAAGGCATATATGTGAAATATAGCAGAGGGTTAACAACGTAGGGGTGAGGGCAGTATAACCCAAGAAGTGGCTAAAAAGATAAGGTGGTGAGCCTGAGGGGGTGTGTGGAAGACAGAAAGCGCAGAGCCCACGCCCAGCGCCTTGGTCACAGTGTTATATTATAAGCTACATGCCTGCGGAGCGGTTTCAGTTTAGTAGGGTCACCAACCAGGCTCCCTCCTTCTCCCCCAGAGGCTGTTGTTCTACATGATACCTCAGTCCTCAGGGTAATGAGGGCGTTACCCAAGGGCGGTGACAGCAAAGGCTTGAAAATATCTTGGTGGGATTTTTTTTAAAAAATTCTAAACTCGTTTACTATGTATGTCTGATGGCAATCCTCAAGAATCTTATTGGTTCAGCCATTGCAGAAGGCAGCAAGTATTATCTGTGAATCCCTCGATGTCACTGATAGCCCGTGTCCTCCCCTCCCTACTTTGAATTTCTTCTTAGTCTGGCATCCCCATAGAAACATATGTACTTGTTTAGGATAATTTGAAAGCTATCCTTGTGCCTGGTAGGTCTGCCCTGACGCATTTTCAATGTTAAAATGCTGTTTAATGGGAAATTTCTTTTACTATTTATTATGGCAACTTGAAGAAAATGCAAGTCATTCAGGAAAAATAAAATTCAAAGTTGTGTTTTACAATCTTCACAGTGCTAATGATAGGCTGGCAGAGGCCAGAACTGGTCTTCTGGCAAAGGAACAGCAGAACCAGTTTCTGGGCACTGCTCTTAGGAGGCCAGTCTTGGAGCCACCTTGCTTTGGAAGTTTGAATACTGAGTTACTCCTCAGTGGAAATCCTGCTCCAAGAGAAAACGTGGTGATTCCTAAGTCAACCGCACGGGCTCAAATGATAGCATGGGGTGTTACTGTACCAAGGTTAGTTATATTAGCTTCTTTCCCTTGGGTTTCAGATTTCTTTCTTTTCTTTGATATAATTATTGTTTTGTTTTGTCTTATATATTCATTGGGGTGATATTGGTTAATGAAATCATATAGGTTTCAAGCGTGCATTTCCATAAACGTCATCTATATATTTCACTGTGTGTTCACCACCCCGAGTCAGTTCTCCTTCCATCGCCATGTATTTGACCCACTTTTCCCTCTTCTATCTCTTTCTCTCCCCCCTCACCCACTAAGTGTTGTCTGTGTCTATGAGATTTGTTTGTTTGTCTTTGGTGAAATTTTGAATTGTTTCATTGACTAATGCACACAAGGTAAAAGGCATAAATATGTGTGCTAATATACATACAAAGGAGACAGAAATTTTACAATCTTTTTTTAAGTCCCTAGAGCTCTCATGTGTTAAGAGTTATTTATTATTATTTAATAAATGTAACTAAAGTGATATATTTAAAATGCTTGAAAATTTGCCTTTAAATTTTATTTCAGATGTTAAATATCGTTGCCTAATAACCAATGGTATGCTTTGAGATGCTTTGGCTTGCTTCTTAATTGGTTTTAATTGGAGATGATTCATACAATTTTAAAGTTTTGTACATCCCAGTTTTTCTTCCCCTAAGCATAAGTGAATGATGGACGGCCAAACACCTAACCACAAATGGATATTTATTATTAAATGAAACAGATATAATCCTTTTTATGAATTCGGCAAACTTGTAATACTGAAAAAGATTAGTCTCTGTTTTTATGGTTAAAGTTATCTTCTAACAAGAGAGTATATCCTTAATTTTTATTTTATTCATAGCACTATCTATTTCAGTGTTTTAAAATGAGTTGCTTCACAATTGTACATATTCTAAATAGGGACATTAAGCAAATATTTGAATTTTTAAAATGAAGTTCACTTATGTCTATATGTCTTGACAGCATTTGGGTAATTGATGAGTAAGGTGGCAATGCAAGGGAGTCTTCAAATCACAACTCGTTTTCTTCGTGTGACGTGGTTGTTAAAAATACTCATTCTTGAGTTCTTGACCAGCAGGAGTTCTGTTTGGTTCTGTTTCATAGTTTTCATCTCTTTGATAAAGTTCTCCTCCTGGTCATTAATTTTACTCCTGAAGTCATTGAACTGCCTTCTGTGTGTTGTTATATCTCAGTGTGATTCTTCATGACTGCTGCTTCTTTGTTTTGTTTTGTTTTGTTTTACCCTCCAAAATGTTTATTACATTTAAGCAACATGGAGAATACAGGAAGGAAAGCACAAATCATCTGCTCGGGTCAATTGGTCTAATTTATATGAAGCATACAATATAGAAAATCAATTTAAACGGTTAGTAGAGGTCAAATTGAGGAGGGCTTTAAGTGAGTTTGATTTTTTTTTCTCTAGGCAGCAGTAGGCATAAAAAGGATAATGAAATAATAATTCTTTCATGGGGTTATATATAATATGTGGCAGAGAGTCTGTTATCTCCTTTGTATTTGAAAACTTAAGTGAAGTATAATGTATGTAGTTAGTTTCAGGTGAACAGTTTTTCCTGGTTCGTGCTAGTCTTTGACTCTAGAAGTAAACACTGTATGTCTTTTGACTATTGACATATAGTATTTTATATAATATAGTATATAATATACTCAGCTTCTTGCTTGGGCTACAGCTGAAAATAGCTCAGCCCTGTTTCTCTTTGCCCATGACTCGACTGTGTTGAACTGGGTTATTTTAAGCTGAGGGCCAGATTGCTGATTGACAGGTGTTATATATGTGCCTGAAAGTCATCAAGAAGTGCTATTTTTGTTTTGTTTTGTTTTACTGTGCAGAAACTAGTTCTGGGTGTCTTTTTTTTTCAGTTAATGAGTTTTATTATTTTTAACTCTTTTTTATTATTAGTTTCAGGTGTACAAAACAATGTAATAGTTACACATTTATAATTTGTATCCCTCACATAATGATGACCCCTCTCCCCTCATCGACCCCTCTGACATCACATACAGCCATTACATTTCCACTGCCTCTATCCCTAATGCTGTACCCTACTTCTTGTAAACATATATATATATACATACATGTATGTGTGTGTGTGTGTATAAAAATTGTAGTTAACATTAACATTCATTATTGTTCAGCTTCAGCTTCAGGTGTACAGTGTCAGGCATCTACACCATCCCTGAGAAGGTCTCCCTAATGAGACAAGTGTCCATCAGATACCCTACAAAATCTTTACATTATTGATAACATTCACCAAATTGACTTTCGTATCCCCGTGGCAATCTTGTGGTTATTGACTGTGCTTTCTAATCCCCTCACCTTCCCCCTTGTCCCCACCCCCCTCCCATCTAGCAACCTTCAGTTTTTCCTCTGTCTCTGAGACTGTTTCTGATTAGTTCACTCATTTATTGTTTTCTTTAGATTCCATATTAAGTGAGATCATAAGGTATTTGTCTTTCTCTGTCTGACTTATTTCACTTAACATAATGTTCTCTAGGTCCATCCATATTGTTGCAAATGGTAAGATTTCCTTCTTCTTTATGGCTGCGTAATACTCCATTGTATAAATGTACCACAGTTTCTTAATCCAGTCATCTACCGATGGGCATTTCAGTTGTTTCTATGTCTTGGCTATTGTGAATCGTGCTGCAATAAACATAGGGGTGCATACATTTTTTTGAATTAGAGTTTTGGATATTTCCTGATCGATACCTAGGAGTGGAATTCATGGGTCATAAGGTAGTTCCATTTTCAGATTTTTGAGATACCTCCATACTGTTTTCCATAGTGGCTGCACCAGTCTCCAATCCCACCAACAGTGCACAAGGGTTCCCTTTTCTCCACATCCTTGCCAACACTTGTTGTTTTGTTGATTTATTGATGACAGCCATTTTGACTGGGGTGAGGTGATATCTCATTGTGGTTTTTATTTGTATTTCTCTAATGATTAGTGAGGTTGAGCATTTTTTCATATGTCTGTTTGCCCTCTGTATTTCCTCTTTAGAATAATGTCTCATGTCCTCTGGCCATTTTTTAATTGGGTTGTTTTTTTGGAGTTGAATGAGTTTTTAAATAAAGTTTGGATATATCAATGGGAGATATCTTCTCCCATTCAGTAGGATCCTTTTTTGTTTTAATGATGGTTTCCTTTACTGTGAAAAAACATTTTTAGTTATATGTAATCCCACATGTTTATTTTTTCTCTTACTTACCTTGCCCAAGGGGATATATCAATGAAAATCTTACTCTGGGTAATATATGTAAAGTTTCTTCCTCTATTTTCTTCTAGGAGTTTTATGGAATCAGATCTTACATTTAAGTCTTTAACACATTTTTAATTTATTCTTGTATGTGGTATAAGGAGCTGGTACAGCTTCATTTTTTTGCATGTGTCTGTCTAGGTTTCCCAGCACCATTTATTGAATAGACTGTCTTTACCTCACTATAAATTCTTGCTTCCATTGTCGTAGATTAAATGACCATATAGGCGTGGATTTATTTTTGTTCCGCTTGTGTGTTCACTGTTAACTTGTCTTCTAAGTCGCTGATTCGACTCTCTGACTCATCTAACCCACTGGTAATTCCTTCAAGTGTGTTCTTTATTTCAGTTGTATTCTCTAGTTCTAACTGGTTGTTCATTATGATTTCTCTATCCTTCTTTATGTCGTCTCTAAGATCTTTAAACATTCTTATCATCAGTGTTCTGAACTCTGTCTCTGATAGGATGGTTACCTCTATTTCATTTTGTTCCAATTCTGGAGGTTTCTTCTGTTCTTTTTTTTTAATTAAATTTATTGGGGTGACAATTGTTAGTAAATTTACATAGATTTCAGGTGTACAATTCTTTATTACATCATCTATAAATCCCATTGTGTGTTCACCACCCAGAGTCAGTTCTCCTTCCATCACCATATATTTGATCCCCTTTACCCTCATCACCCACCCCCCACCCCCTTACCCTCTGGTAACCACTAAACTATTGTCTGTGTCTATGAGTTTTTCTTTCTCATTTGTTTGTCTTGTTGTTTTTGGTTTATATACCACATATCAGTGAAATCATAGGGTTCTCTGCTTTTTCTGTCTGACTTATTTCACTTAGCATTATACTCTCAAGATCCATCCATGTTGTCACAAATGCTCCTATATCATCTTTCCTTAAGGCCGAATAGTATTCCATTGTGTATATATACCACAACTTCTTTATCCATTCATCTATCGAAGGACATTTTGGTTGTTTCCATGTCTTGGCCACCGTAAACAAAGCTGCAATGAACATTGGAGTACACGTGTCTCTATAGAGAAATGCTTTCAGATTTTTTGGGTAGATACCCAGGAGAGCGATTGCTGGGTCATATAGTAATTCTATTCGTAATTTCTTGAGAAACCTCCACACTGCCTTCCATAGCAGCTGCACCAGTCTGCATTCCCACCAAGAGTGTATGAGGGTTCCTTTTTCTCCACAGCCTGTCCAACACTTGTTACTATTTGTCTTGTTGATGAAAGACTTTCTGACTGGGGTGAGGTGATATCTCATTGTGGTTTTCATTTGCATTTCTCTGATGATTAGCAATGTTGAGCATTTTTTCATATGTCTATTTGCCATTTGTATATCCTCTTTGGAGAAATGTCTCTTCAGGTCCTCTGTCCATTTTTCAATTGGGTTGTTTGTTTTTTTGTTGTTGAGTTTCATGAGTTCCTTGTATATTTTGGATATTAGCCCCTTATCAGAGGCACTGTTTGCGAAAATCTTCTCCCATTCAGTTGGTTGCCTCATTATTTTGTCAGTAGTTTCTTTTGCTGTGCAGAAGCTTTTAAGTTTCATATAATCCCATTCATTTATTTTAGTTTTTACTTCCATTGCCTTTGGAGTCAAATTCATAAAATGCTCTTTGAACCCAAGGTCCATACGTTTAGTACCTATGTTTTCTTCGATGCAGTTGAAAGAAATTGAAGAAGACACAAAGAAATGGAAAGACATTCCGTGCTCATGGATTGGAAGAATCAACATAGTTAAAATGGCCATATTACCCAAAGCCATATACAGATTTAATGCAATCCCCATCAAAATCCCAATGGCATTTTTTAAAGAAATAGAACAAAAAATCATCAGATTTGTTTGGAACCACAAAAGACCCGGAATAGCCAAAGCAATATTTTTTAAAAAAGAACAATACTGGAGGTATCACACTCCCTGATTTTTGCTTGTACTACAGGGCTACAATAATCTTCTGTTCTTTTATTTGGGACATGTTTTTTTGTGTCCCCATTCTGACTGACTCTCTGTGTTTGCTTCAATGGATTAGGTAGCTCCCCTAGAGTTCTTGGTTTTTGCTGGGTTATCTTATGTAGTATGTGTCCTTTATATTTGACTTGCGCCACTTCCCTATTCTCCTGTGCGTGTGCTCCAAAGGTGATCCTGGTGTTGTGTATATTGTCCTGCGTAAATTGAACTTTCATTGCTTTTGGCTGGTCAGTAGGTGGGATTGACTCCTAGGGTGACTAGTTGTGAGACTTGGCTCTGCCCACCGCAGGGTGTTCGGTTGTGTGAGGGTTCACCACTCCAATTAGGCTTGGCCCTTATGGGCTCTTGTGCCTGTAGACAATTTCCTCTGGGGGTGTCACTTGTAGGTCAAACCCAATAATACTCTGGTTGGGTCTGGAGTTGGTGTCTGGGGGTGTTGAATCTTGTGACTCTTGGGCTGCGCCCTGGTGTAGGGCAATTTGGGAACAAAGCCAATCACCAAACACAACAGCAACAACAAAGTAAAAACCAAATACACTCACGTGTGAAAACAACCAATAATCCACACTCAACACAGACAAAAATATCAAAGATCCAAAAACAAAACAAAACAAAAAAAGCAGCGCAAGTCTTGGCTTAAGCCCACCAAGTAATCTCCAGGTCGTCATCCGCTGTACCAAAGAGTCCTCTGTGTATTGTTCAGGCAGAGCCGGTCACCTGGTGCCCAGAGTGACCCTGGGACGGCAGTTGTAGATGAGTGGGGCTATGGGGTCTGGATGGTAGTTTCTACAAAGTCAGTGCAATGTCTGTTCTTGCCTGCACATATGCGCACTGAGAGTAACACAACAAGCCCTGTGCCCAGGTTTCCTGAGAGTGTGTGTGTGTGTATGTGTGCGTGCGTGCATGCGTCTGTTGGGAGATTTCTGAGCTGCTGAAAGCCCAGAACTACAACTGCTGCCTGCTGCTGACCCCCGGGCTTGTCTCCACAGTTGTGATTGCCCTGCCCTGGGCAGGTCAGAAAAGGTGGGGACTGGGGATGGAGGAGTCTTCTCTCTCCCAGCCCAGCAGTGTCACACACTTCCCAGCTTCTTCCCTGGGTCACAGTAGCTACAAACCCGGTCCTCCCAGATCCTGAGCACTATGGGTCCTCTGTAATCTGACACTACACCTCAGTTCAGGGGCCAGTTTGAGTCTCTGGAAGGGTGGGGGTAGGATTAGGAGAGTCGGGGGAGGGGCCCAGGTATGGTGTTTACTTCCTTTGTCCTACCTAGGGCCCAGCTGGAGGTCTCAGCTGAGGTGACTGCCTCAAACTCTGGATATGATGCTCTCTGGGCAGGGAGATGAGCTGTGGGACGCAGGGAAAGAGCCCACCTCCTGGCTCTTGTGGTCTCTGTTCTGTCCTGGCACCACCTGCACCTCCACAGCCATGGATGTGGGCCACGTCTCCCTTCCCACTTCCCCTGCTCGCCCAGTTTGCCCACCTTCAAGTAATCCTCCTACAATTCTCTTAGCTGTTCTGTGTGATGAGCAGAGAGCATGACTGCTGTTTTGAAATCTCGGTCACAGAGATCACAATCTTCCATGACTTTGACTTGGTTTATGGAGAAGTGTCATCTTCTCTAGTATTACCGTGTCACCTTGCTTCTTCATGAAGCTGAATGGCTTGTTCCTCTACAGGCACATTTGAAGTAGTGAACACTTTCTTATGTAGGTACATTTCGATTTGAACAATTAAACAGGTATACAATTAGAGGTCTTTCTTTTGTTTTCAGTAGATGGTACAATAGTGTAGTTTCTGTTTTCTCCCATAGGTGCTCCTTGAGTATGGGAGGTCCAGGGGCGGGGGCTTAGCTGTGGGTGTGGGAGTCCAAGCCTGGGTGACCAGGGAGGTGGGTGTTGCAACTGTATCCAGGTCTCCAGGGTCTCTGGTCACCACCACCACGCAGGTGGGGGAAGTGGGTGGTTGAGGGGAGCCTGTTCTTGCACCCGCTGAGCTGCTACCTGGTTCCCTATGTCTACTGGTAGCACTGTGTGTGGTCGTGAGACTGGAGAATTGTTTCTGCTGCTGCTACTGGTCCCTGGTGGTGCCAGCACTGCTGCATCTGGAGAGGGGTGGGGGGATGCTGCTGCTGCACCGCTTAGCCTCCCCTGGGCAGTGATGTGGGAGCTGCACCCCGTCCCCTCCACCGCCACTGCCTTTGCTGGGGCTTCAGGCTCAGCCTTGAACCCCTGGAACTGCAGCTGTGGGCTGTCCCTGTGCTTTCCTCCATCCTGCCTCCCTTTCACATCCAGTGCACCCTCCTTCCCTTTTACAGATGCGTGGTCTTTTAAGGAATCGTAGTGTGTTGAGCAGAAGATCCTTTCTTGGGCTATAGATGCCTGATGAGTTGTAGATATCTGGAGATACAAAGAGGTCGTCTCTCTTGACATGATGTTTACATCATTCCAAAGAATATCCATTTCGATCAATGCAGGGTGGTTTGTGGTTTTGATGGTGTTTTGTGGCCGTCTTAATGCAGAGGAAAATAGCACAGGCCTGTACTAAATGGGGCTCCAACCTTGTGTTTTCATTTACCTTCCCCTTAATAAATCATAGGAGAACAAAACCAAGGATTTTCGGACAGCCCTTCGGCTAAATGGAGTTCAAGTCCTTCAAAGAGGTGAACCTGGAGGAAGGAATGGGTACAAAAAGAAAGTGAATGGCCAACGCTTCTGTAAATTCTTAAGCATGATGCACAATTAAAATGTTCTCAGTAGTTTCACCACAGAAATCAGAAGATGAAAGAGTGTAAAGGCAGAAGCAATGAGAAAGAATATGCTTGTGAATATTTTTCCTTTAATTATTTTTTGGTAGGAAGGAGGTGTTTAGTTTTCAGTATTTCCTCATAAATTGGAAAATGGTTTGTTAAAGTCAATGCCCTCATTCCAAGGCCAACATTGTTCCCTTGTGAGGCGTTGGGTTGCTCAATCATGCAAGGCTGAATAAGAGATGGAAAAGCCCCACTCTGTCAAGATCCAGAGATAAGTGTCCCAAATCACTAGGGAACACTGGAAAGACTGATGATGCAGTTGTGATGATGTGAGGTTGGACACAAGTGCACTAGATGGTAAAGAGAAATCTGTTTTGTGTTTCCAATTTCGCTATACTTAACCCCCACCATGAATAATACCTGTGTTGGTTTATATTGGTCAGCCAAATTTGATTCTGAGGAAAAGACAAGTCATTTTAAGGAAGAATTTCCTCAACTTGAGTTTGCTTTCTTTAACTCATGATTTTCTCCTTCAAGTTCCCTATTCTGTGTTTAGAAGTGTTTATGCTTTATAAATTGAGTGTGTTGACTTCTGTTAATAGGAGTTGTGATGTTAATCTGTGTCTTTATTTTTATTCATGACTTTAAAGTTTACCCTTGAGTTTGAAAGCTACTATTTTGTTTCTCATGCCTTAACATTATTGAGCTACATGACAAAGTCTTACATATTCATTTTCTTTGAGTTGTACTCAGAAATTGATGGAATTTTCCTGAATATGAGGTAGTACCTGGTATAGCACGCTAGCCTCAGTAGGAAGACTTATGCCATTCCTAGCCCGCAGCATTTTGGTTTGGTGACCTCAGGTGACCTATAATCTCTGTGAGCCTTGGTTGCCTCTTATGTAAAATTAGGGACTTTCACTAAATCAGTGACTTTCAGACCTGAAAAATATTCTTTTTATCAAAGAATAGTACCATTCTTTGAGAAAATTTTTTTGTTTAAAACTCTATTACTGTGTTTCCCCAAAAATAAGACCTAGCCGGACAATCAACTCTAATGTGTCTTTTGGAACAAAAATTAATGTAAGATCCGGTCACGTCATGTCACATCATATCATATATCATACGCGGTCTTATATCATAGTAAAATAAGACCGGGTCTTAATTAATTTTTGTTCCAAAATGCATTAGAGCTGATTGTCTAGCTAGGTCTTATTTTTGGGGAAACACGGTATATAAAAACTCTGACCAAGGGTGGCCAGATGCTTCAGTTGGTTAGAGTGCAAGTTCTTAACAACAAGGTTGCGGGTTCGATTCCCACATGAGCCAGTGAACTGCGCCCTCCACCACTAGATTGAAAACAATGGCTTGAGCTTGGAGCTGAACCCTGGTGGGCAGCCGGTTGGCTGAGTGGTTGGAGCACGGTGCTCATAACACCAAGGTTGACAGTTTGATTCCCACATAGACCCGTCAGAAGCAACGGATTGAGCTTGGAATTGGGCTGCTGGTGGGGAGCCTGTTGGCTCAGGGGTTGGAGCGAGGTGCCCATAACACCAAGGTAACCGGTTCAAGTCCCACATTGGCCAGTGAGATGCACCTTCCACAACTAGATTGAAAAAAGACAACGACTTGACATCCTGGAAAAGCAAAGTGTTCCTCAATCGTCTCCAATAAAAACAAAACAAACCAAAGCAGAGACGTGTAGAGCTACCTAGCTAAAGGAGGGATGCAGACTCCTAAGCTGTGCTATCCCGTGGGTGTCCCCTGTGGAACCTGAGCTTTCTCCGAGACGTTGTATAGTGAGAACTGCCAGTTATGAGAAAATCCTTCTAGTTGAAATCTTTTGAATTAAAGTTTGCTGATACATTTTTTGTGTGTATAATTTTCTCATTTTTCTATATATATGATAAATAGAAAAGTATAAATAAGACTGCAGATGTGTTGTCCTTATTAATGTTGGACTTCAAGCTACTTCCACCATCTAAACACACTCCTCACCTAGAAATAAACATACTGTGTTTCCCCGAAAATAAGACACAGCTGGACCATCAGCTCTAATGTGTCTTTTGGAGCAAACATTAGTATAAGACCTGGTCTGATATTATTTTATATTGCATAAGACCCGTTCTTCTATTATGTTAAAATAAGACCAGGTCTTATATTAATTTTTGCTCCAAAAGTCGCATTAGAGCTGATGATCCAGCTACATCTTATTTTCGGGGAAACTCGGTAGAAGTGATGAAGTAAATATTTAGGAAAAGAGCTGTTTTGGGGGAAAATAATAATAATGCTACATTGGTAGTTCATTAATTCAAGTCGTGTAAAAATGTGATTTACATTTTATATTGTTGATTAACAGTAACTTAAACTGTTTCATGAAAGTCCTCTCCCTTCCTATGGTATTTAGTTATTGATTTTACACGGCCTGTCTGGTGATGCTGTTGTCACATTATTCACATTATAAGCCCTGTCTATCAAGCCATTCACAAAAAAAGTGTTATGCAAATATTGGAAAACATGATGGCTAACAAATTTGTCTTCCCCCCTAAATTTGTACAGGGATTGGGTGTCACATTGTTGTCACCACAGCATCTATTAGATTCTGGATGTTATTTTAAGCACTGCTTTGGACATTTTGTGAGAGGATAGCTTTCAGAAGAAAGGTTTAAGTAAGACCACTCTAGACTGGGACACTTATAATATAGTTTGAAATATTCCCATGTGGGAATATTTCATAATTAAATAGACTATAACTACACCCACTTGAGTTTTCGAAAATTGGACCTGATTTCTAAGGAACAAAGTTACATTTAAAGAATTATATATTATTTTTTGTTTCTAACTCTACAAAGTCATAAATGAGAAAGTAAATTTGAAAACTGGCTCTAGGTCATACTTTATTCAAGCAGCTTTTCGGAAATCTTTCTGTCTACGAATACAGTAATGTTTCAGTCATAGATGGCAAAATCGTTTTGGTTATTGTTTCTGTCAGTAGAATTTTCACATGACGTCACAGTACCACTTTCATCATTTTATGTCTTTAAGGTTCTATGCCGAAAAATGAATAGCCTAGAATACACCTTAAGATTACTTTTCTAGAAGTGCAAGAATGGAAAGCTCATTTTAAGGAAAAGTCCATTAAAGTAAAAACAAAAAACAAGAAACATTTATAAAGGACAATTTTTCTAAAAATTGCAAAGTAATGCATTCAGTGTAAAATATGACTTAATTTGTTTAAACTTCTTTGTACCAAACAAATCAAACGTCACGCCTTTTGAGATTATGTATCTTAGGTAGACCAATATCAATTGCACTGTTGGTCAGATTAATCTCAATAGCATCTCATATAGATGGTCTCTATTATGTAAAATCAAAACAACCAGTAATTCATTTTTTAACTTTTTTGTATTTATATAATCCATACGTTAAGTCTGGTCTCTAAAGGTATTATTTAAAGAGCACATTTCATAAGATATATATCATTTCTACAATGAAGTCTCTTGTTTACCTTAAATGCTATAATAAGATTTGATTTATTTCAGTTGCAGGAGTACCACGAAAAAATAACTAGAGAACAACAGAAAGACGGTATGTTGCCAAAATGTATTAATTCAAGTTAGATATCACTGATTTCTGGAATAAAATGTAAATAGTAAATGGCATCCCTTTCCATGTTCTGATAATACGTACTACATTAAATATTTTCTTGGGCATAGCAAATAAAAAAGGTGAAAGCAAAAACATTCATAGTGAAGACAAAGTCATATGAGTATTTACGACATTGGATATCTTTTTAAATATCTCAAGGTTATATGTATCTCTTTTTATTTCTGGTCTGTCCCCTTCCTTTCTTCTGCCATCCCTACAGAACTGTCCACCTGCACTTTGAAAAGGGGGCTTCATCAACTTCTCATGTTTTTGCCAGTGATATGAGGCCCAATAACCAGACTTATCTAGTGATACTTAGGCAATTACTGTTCACATATGGTGTTTCCCCGAAAATAAGACCTAACTGGAAAATAAGCCCTACTGTGTCTTTTGGAGCAAAAATTAATATAAGACCCGGTCTTATTTTCGGGGAAATACGGTACCTCCTGGGAGGGCCAAGCTACCATATTTCCCTGAAAATAAGACCAGGTCTTATATTAATTATAGCTCCAAAAGCCGCATTAGGGCTTAATTTCCGGTTAGTCTTATTTTTGGAGGAAACACTGTAGCTGTCACCTGATGGGTGACATTTAAATCTCCAGTCATTTACTTTGTCATTAGTTTACCATGTACCCTCAGGAGAAACTCCACATTGCTTTGCATGGAATGAAAACACCCAAATCAATGTAGTTCTCAGCAAACATCTCAGCCTATATCTTGCTACCAACCCTCGTTTGCCCCTTTGCTCTAGCATCTAGCTAAACCAGACTACTTCTCGTTCCGTAGTGTTCTCCCCCACGCTAGTCTTCGCATCTGCGTCTTCCCTCTCAATGGCATCCTCTGTCCTTGTCCTTCAGGCATCAACGTCCATGTCACCTCCACCAGAGAGCAGACAATCAATACTGGGATGTCCCTTCTGTGGGTCCCACTCGCGTCCTGTTGTGCATTTGTATGGTATAGGGGCCTCTGAATGGAAATTGCCTGTTCATCTGTTCCTTCAGCTTATAGTAGATGATGGGTCAGGGCTGGACCGTGTCATCTTCGTCTTGTAACTTCAGTGCTTGTCCTACGACCTTGTTTATAAATGAATGAAGGATGAGACAACCAGAAGCTCTGATACTTGGCCACAATAGCAGTCAAGTCAGTGTGCAGCCGTGGGCAAACTGTATTGAATATGATCTCCTGTTGTGAGCTGTGGCCTCATCTAGAGGTTTTCTCATTCTTCTTAACACTTATACTTAGCTGTATTTTAAAGAACATAATTCTTTTTCTTTCCAGTTGCTGCTGAATTTGAATCTAAATCCAGTCGAAAATTTCCTCCATTACCTATTGATGATCTACTTGAGAATGTAAAACGAGAAATTGTCCACAATTTGAAAAAAAAGTATAAGCTCTAAAATATAAATAGTACAAGTGTATTTACTGGGCTGTTTAAACAACATGTTAATTGTATCCCAAAATATATGGCATGTGAAATCCTTATTACAGGAAAATATTTTTGTATCATATGTTGTGGGGACAGAGCCCCAGAGAGCAGTTTCCAGGCTCTCGGCCTCACGTGGAGGGGTGCTGGCTCAGGTAGTAGATGGCCATCAACTGTGGTTGGATGGCCGTCAGCTGTGGCTAGTTGGCCGTCAGCTGTAACCAGTGAGCCATTGGCCACTAATATAACTGCCAAGACTACGCTAGCAAAGAAATGGGGGCTAGCAAGAAGATGGTGGCTGAGCCTGCAAGCGGTGCAATGAGGGTTGCAAACAGTGTGACTCCTGCTTCCTGTATCTCCAACCCAGCCACCAGCGAGAATATACTGGTATGACTTCCCTATCTATGGCTCCGTGGGTGTTCCTTTTTGGCCTCACCATGTCCTGCGTTCTTATGTGGGGAACGGGACCAGAGACCCACAGGCCACCCTGCATGACACATGGTACAGCAAGCAGGGTATGGTGTCGGCCAAAGCCCCCGCAGGGCGGTGGAACAGTTTATGCGTATGAACACTGGGTCTCAGGAAGACCAGAAGGAGCAGCTGCCAGAGAGCTGGACCCCCGTGGAGGGGTGGGAAAACGTGGACAGTTCCCCAACCAGCAGAGGCCGGAGAAATCGAAGGTCCTTGTGGCCCTGTGGGCTGGAAAGTGCTTGCTGAGGCAGCTTGGATGCAGGACTTGTAGTCCCAGGAGGAAACGCTTGCTGAGTCCTCCTTGGGAGATGAGGGTGAGGTCAAGGTCATCCCTCACCCCCAGGACAGCCCTGGCGAATGACTATGGACTATGGGGAATTGCCTTCCATCTCTAATTTAATGGACCACCTGACTGTTTGGGAACATACTACCATGTAGTGGGACTGGCGGATGTTTGCTTTTGTGTCTTGACCAGCCGCCATCGAGAATATGTGAGCACTTTGACTGTGAGCCACTGTTGTTCCAGCATGGTACCCTAAGAGGCCCAGAGAGAGTGGCAGTGCCCTGAGAGCCCTGGCTGAGTCCAGGAAGTCCGGCTGTGCCCAGAGAGAGGGGCAGTGCCCTCAGAGCCCTGGCTCAGTCCAGGAAGTCTGGCTGTGCCCAGAGAGAGTAGCAGTGCCCTGAGAGCCATGGCTGAGCCCAGAGAGAGTAGCAGTGCCCTGAGAGCCATGGCTGAGCCCAGAGAGAGTGGCAGTGCCCTGAGAGCCCTTGCTGAGTCCAGGAAGTCCGGCTGTGCCCAGAGAGAGTGGCAGTGCCCTGAGAGGCCCTGTCTGTGCTCGGGGAGACTATTGGTACCCTAAGAAACCCAGGAAGTCTGACTGTGCCCAGAAGTACTGGTGGTGCCCTGAGAATCTCTGGCTGTGCCCAGAGAGAGTGGCAGTGCCCTGAGAGCCCTGGCTGTGTCCAGGATACTGCATCCACCTCCAGGCTCTTCGAACAGGGACCCTCGCAGAAGATGCTTGTCGCGTAGATTGTGAGGTGAGACCCTGTAGGGGTGGAGTGTGGGGACAGAGCCCCAGAGAGCAGTTTCCAGCTGTATCTGTAAACTCAACAATATATAGTAGTATGTATGGAACAAAATTACTTACTTGAATTGTTAAATTATCATGAGCAGACCAATGTAATGGTATGTGCAGAACTCAAGAGTTTTCCTCAATTTACGAATAGGTTACTGTCGTGCAGGGTGACCGGCGGGGCGGCCTGCGGGGTCTCTGTTCCCGCTCCCCACATAAGAACGCAGGACATGGTGAGGCCAAAAAGGAACACCCACGGAGCCATAGGTAGGGGAGTCATACCACTATGGGCTCACTGGAGGCTGGGTTTACACGACGTGTGACCTGCTGTCCGCTTTGCTGCCAGCCGACCAACTGTCCTCGACTCTCCTCAGTCTCCTCCTTCACTCTCCTCGGCTCCCTTCCGTAGCCGCGGCAGTTATATCAGTGACCAATGGCTTAATGGCCACAGCTGACGGCCAACCAGCCACAGCTGACGGCCATCCACTATCCGAGCCAGCACCTCTCCACATGAGGCCGAGAGCCTGGAAACTGCCCTCTGGGGCTCTGTCCCCACACTCCACCCCTACGGGTTCTCGCCTCATAATCTACACAACAAGCGTCTTCTGCGAGGGTCCCTGTGTCATATTAGACTATTGACACCTATGAACGAAAAGAAACGGTAGTCTTAGGAACCAATAATGGCAAATCCCTTCCATCTTGGAGGATATACGCTAGCTTTTTGTCCTGGGAAAGGAGGGTCGCTGCCACTGGCACCTTTCCCGGTTTATGGTACCAAACTTTTATGGCAGGGCTTGGGGTCCCTTGCATAGTTTCAACATGTAACAGTACAGGGGACCCCATAATAGGCCATAGTGAGAGCACATAGGTTCCCTGCAAAATCATCCCGGTATCGGGACCTCCGTATACTACAGTCACTTGCGGTGGCCACTCAGCCACCACCCCTGGCGTCACTTGCAAATCATGAGTCAAACCGGCCCCCCATGGGGCTATCAGGCCCAACCATGGACAGTGGGGGCTTTTGACCTGCCCGGGCCAAGTCCATTGCTGCCGTTCCCCTGCTTTCAAGCATGTGGGTGCTGGCAGCAACATGTTTCCATTTCTGTCATAGCCTGGCTTTAACAGAGTCTCGCTGGTGGTGACTTGTAATTGAATGGGAGCGGCCGTTCAATATAGCAGAGCTTCTACTGGTGCTGGTCCTCCCTTCCGTGGTCTCTCATTCAGGACTCTCAGGACGTCCTATAGATGCGAGGCCCAGTCACGCATCGTGGGAGGGTGTTTTGACACCCGGAGACCTTGCTTCAAAAGGCCATTATAACGTTCAGTCATGCCAGCTGCTTGTGGGTTGTATGGAGCATGAAACAACCATTGCACGTCCATCCTGGCAGCCCAGCGCTGTACCTCTTGCCCCGTAAAATGGGTACCCCTGTCACTAAGTAGAATGCCTCACCCCAAGTTTATTTTTGCAGCTTATATACTCTGGGCATCAAAAAGTAACAGAACTGTCTGCAGTCTAGTAGTTACAATGTTTGCATGAACAAGGGCTTGTTTTTTGTCCAGCTCTGCACTTCCTGACCTTCTCTGGTTCTGTGTTCTCAAAGTAGCAAGTTTTGCCTTGCTGGGAGCACAAACCACTCAAGGAAGTCAAAGGTTCAACATTTCACAAAACAACACCTGCTAGCACTTCAGCAGAGTTTCCCACATCAGTTCTTTCTTTCTAGTAGATGTGAGTGCAGGCTGGTAAGGATCTATCCTAGGGCGGGGAGCTGACCTGGGAGTCACTTACTACTCTGAGGCTGCCTGAGATGGATGGCAGTAATGGGGGAGGCCGGCCATAGAGAATTTCAAACGGGGAAAAACCATCCTTTCGAGGAGTACACCGGGAGTGGAGGACGGCTAAGGGGAGCATATCCATCTGTCCCAGGGACGTTTCTTGGCATATCCTGGACAATGTTTCTTGGAGGGTATGGTTCATGCACTCTACTTTCCCTGAACTCAGGCCGGTGGGCCGTGTGAAGCTTCCAGGAGACACTGAGGGCCAAGGGCAGAGACCGTAGCACATCTGAGATAAGGCTGGTCCGTTGTCATGTGAGTGGTGAGGGGAAGCCCATACCGTGGGATGATTTCGCAGATGGGAACTTCGGTGACTTCTCCGGCTTTTAGCACGGGTGCAGAAGGCTTTTACCCGGCCCGAGAAGGCACAGACTAAGACAAGAAGGTATTTTGTCCCTCGGTGAGGGATTATGAAATGATGATGGCTGGGGTCCTTGAAATTCCAGCTCTCGTTGCGTTAGGCCGTATGTTGTATGAGCAGCAAGGAAGGATTTGGGTGGAAAATTGCTGTCCGTGCGGCTGCAGTCAGAGTGAGACTCGGGGAACAAGATCATCCCTGGATTGTCTCATAAGACGGCAGAACTGTGGCTGGAGGCAGCCAGTACTGATATCGGAACTTCCATTTTTCTAGAGTCTCCTTCTTCTTCCTTCTCAAACTCAGCAAAATTACAGGTCAACCTTTCTTTGCCTTCCTGCTGATGGAAGTAGGCGAGTCTCCTACAGATGGAGGAGGGGATCTCCATCCGTTAGTAAGGTAACATCAAAGTCAACGCAATCTTTGTGTGGGAGCTCGCGGAGAGGTCATACGTGCATCGCACTGCGTAAGAAATGAGAAGGAAATCATAAGCAGTAAATGTGTAGCTGCTGTTTAGACAACCAAGTATCGAGGAAGTGTGTCCCAATACTATCAGGCAGAAGCCAATTAGCACAGGGGCGCCAAACCTCGTGGAAAGACAGGCGAATTACAAGGTTAGCCTTCTCCCAAGCAGCTCTCAGTAAATCTCTCAGGTGTGCATTTAGACACAAGGAGTACGTAGTTTGCTTGTTTCTCAGTTTTGTGATGACAGTTTTCCTTCGGTATTCTATAACATGGCCTTTAAATAGTCCCCATCTCAAGCACCCAGAGACTTCCACACATCGCCCGTTGTGTCGCACCCGGATCACCAAAACTGTCGCGGAGTTGGTAAGCAGAAAACGCCTTATACAAAAATTAAGGGTTAACTCCTTGGCGGGAGTGAACAGGCGACCTTGTCCCGACTGGGAAGCAGGCGAGAGCCCTACCGCCGCACCACTGGGGGAGCACAGAGCGTGCGGCCGTCAAAGAAGCAGAAATCCAGAGGGACGCAGCTGGGCGGAGCCTTCCTTGGACGGTCCTTCCCTTCCCTTTTCTCTCCCATTACCCAAGGAAAATTGGTGTCACGGTAGTTTGGGGGCTGGGCGAGGCCCAGGCTGCGCTCGCAGAGAGCGGGGGCAGCTGGGGAGGCCCCCGGGGCTGCTCCCGGGTCCCCAAGCCGAGCTGGGGATGGCCCGCCGGTGGGGCAGTGGGGCCGCAGTTTGGTTGTGCCTAGGTCCGCGGCGCGGGAGCGCGGGGCGCGGCGGCCGGAGCGGGGAGCCCGCGGGCTTCCTCAGAGGCGCGGAACGGGGAGCCAGGGACCCCAGGGCGCACGCACGCACGCACGCACCCACGCACGCACGCACGCAGGCTCCCGCCATCCCACCCCCACCCCCACTCCCAGCTTCGGCCTGGCCGGCGCCCAGGCTGGCCGCACCGGCCGGCAGCGCTCACGCTGGCTGCAGGGCGCTCACGGGGCGCCCGTGTCCGGGTCACATCCCTTCCCGCTCGCACTCGCCCGGAATGTGGGGTTTTGATTGTGACTCTACGTTCTGGAGGCGCCTCTCCGCGCTCCTGCTCACGCTGTGCCTCACACTGTCCCCAAACACAGTGCATCCCGGCTCCCAGAAATGTTTTTCCGGAACTCAGACGTCTGTCCTCAAACCTGCAGTGGGGTTTTCTTGTGTCCTCTCAGTGAATGGGCTTTGTGGGAGGGGCGTTAGCAGTTTCTTTCGGAGCCTGGGTTAGGAGAATCCTGCACTGTCCCTTTTCACTAGAGCAGAACCGTACCCCAAGGTGGAAGGATCCTGGCAATTTCCAACTAAGAGTCAATATATGGAAACTGACCGGGTGACCAGGACTGCTGGTCACTACAATATAAACACGTCGGACGACGACCAGGTCTGGGGTTCCCTCTGATGGCCAGCCAACGTTAAAAGTGGGCCACTCTAGTTCACAGAGGGTTCTTAATTTTCCTGGGGTCATGCGGACTCCATCATCTCCGCCAAAATCTCTTTCTAAAATTCTTGAATATGCAGTCTAGGACTGCAGGCTTACTTTGCTTCCCTCCCATAGTGTACAATGTCACAGACGGTGGAGAGGAGGACTCACTCAGCTGCTGCCCTGCTGGCGTCCCTCGAGGGAACTTAGGAGTGTTTTTCTTGGCTACAGTGTACCGAACAATTAACAGAACAAGCCACTCCATGCAGTGAATCACCATTATGCCAAATGACGCTATCAGAGAATCGGGGTGAAGCACATTCAGGCTTCCATTGGCAAAGCAATGGAATCCAACAATCAGACAAGTACACTACCCCTACCCTAAACCTAACACTAAATCTAACCACAACCCTACCTCTAACCCTAACCCTAACCGTAACCCTAAGCCTAACCCTAAGCCTAACCCCAACACTAACACTAACCATATCCATACCCCTAAGCCTAACCCTAAGCCTAACCCTAAGCCTCAATCTAACCCTTACCCTAACCCTTAACCTAAGACTAACCCTAACCCTATCCCTAACCCTAACCCTAACCCTGCCCCAACCCTAACCCTGACCGTACACCTAATTCTACCCCTACCACTACCCATACCCCTAACCCAACCCCTATCCCTACTCCTACCCCTAAACCTACCCCTACACCAACACTTAGCCCTAACCCCTACCCCTAAGTTTGAGACTTACCCTAACAATAAGCCTAACCTTAAACCTAACACTAACTCTAAACCTCACCTTAAACCTAACCCTAAACCTACCCCTAACCCTACCTCTAACGCTACCCCTAACCCTATACCTCACCCTACCCCTTCCCTTAATCCTAGTAGGACCCCTAACACTAACGTGAACCATAATACTAAGACTAACCCTACCACTAACCCTAACCCTAAACATAACCCTAACCCTAATCCTAAGCCTAAGCCTACCTCTAACCCTTAACCTAACCCTAAATTTACCTCTACACCTAACCCTATCCATAACCATACCACTATCACTACACCTATCCCTACACCAAGCCCTAACCCTAAACCTACCCCTCACCCTACACTTACCCCTACCCCTACCATAACTCCAACCCTATCCCTAACCATACCCGAAACATAACCATACCACTAAACCTAACACAACCCCTAACCCTGACCCTACCCCTAACTCTAACCCTACCCCTAACCTACCCCTACCACTACTTCCGCTTCCGCTACCCATACCCCTACTCCTAACCCTAAGTGTAACCACCCTAACACTAACGCTAAACCCTAACCCTACCCCTAACCCTTCACCTACCTCTACCCATACCCATACACCTAACCCTACCACTACCCCTAAACCTAACCCTAAGCCTACCCCTAATTCTACCCCTAACCCTAACCCTAAGCCTTAACCTAACCCTAACCCTAAACCTAACCCTAACATTACCCATAACCCTAACCCTAACCCTATCTATACCACTAACGGTACCCATAACCCTTCCCCTAACCCTACACCTACGGCTACTCGTAACCCTAACCATAATCATACCACTAAACCTCACTGTACCACGAACCCTAACCTTACCCCTAACCCTAATCCTACGCCTACCCATAACCCTAACCATAAACATACCACTAAACCTAACCCTACCCCTAACCCTAACCCTACCTCTAACCCTAACCCTACCCATAATCCTATCCCTACACCTTCCCCTACCCTTACCCCAAATGTACCCTACGCCTACCCATAACTTTACCCCTAAACCTAACCCTACACCTAACCCTACCCCTAACCCTAACCTTACCTTACACCTACCCCTACCCCTACCCCAAATTCTACCCATACCACTAACCGACCCTAACACTAACCCTCACCCTAAACCCTAACCCTAACCCTACCCCTAACCCTACACCTACCCCTAAACATACCCATACCCCTAACCCTATCCGTACCACAAACCTACCTCTAAGTCTACCCGTAACCCTACCCCTAACTCTAATGCTAACACTGACCCTAACCCTAACAATAAAAGTAACCCTAAACCCTAACCCTAAACCCTAACCCTAACACTACCCCTAACCCTAACCCTAACGCTAACCCTAACAGTACCACTAACCCTAAATATAATTCTAACCCAACCCCTAACCTTACTCCTACCCCTAACCCTAACCCTAACCTAACCCTAACCCTAACACTACCTCTACTCCTACCACTATCCGTACCCCTACAACTACCCCTAACCCTACCCTACCCCTAACCTTAATACTTATACACCTACCCCTACACCTACCCCTACTCCTAACCCTAACCCTAGCCCTACTCCTACACTTACCACTAACCCTAACCCTAATCCTAAGCCTAAACTTAACCCTAACCCTAACCCTAAACAAAACTCTAACCCTAATCCTAACCGTAAGTCTGACCCTAATCCTAACCCTAAACCTAACCCTAACCCTACCCTTCACCCTAACCCTAAACCCTTAATCCTAATCCTAACCCTAACCATACCCCTAACACTACCACTAATGCTACCCCTAACCCTACACCTAACCCTATGCTACCCTAATCCTAGTCATACCCCTAACACTAACCTAACCCTAACCCTAAAACTAACCATACCCCTAACCCTAACCATAACCCTAATCTTAACACTAACCCTACCCGTACCCTAACTCTACCCATACCCCTACACCTACCCCTACCGAGACCCCAATTTCTACCCCTAACCCTACCTCTAACCCTAACCCTAACTCTAACCCTAACCCTACCACTACCCCTGCCATAACGCTTACCCTAAACCTAACACTACCCTAACCGTAACCCTAACCGTACCCCTAACCCTAACACTTCCCCTACCCTACCAGTAACACTACCCCTACCTCTACCCATCACCTACCACTACACCTAACCCTAACCCTAAACCTAACCTTAGCACTACCCCTACCCTTACCACTAAACCTAAACCTACCCCTACCCCTATCCCTAACACTAAAAATAACCCTAACCCTACTGCTACCGCTAACCGTACCCTAACCCTAACCAAAACCCTAAACTTTAACTGTACCCCTAACCCTACCCCTAACCCTACCGCTACCGCTAACCGTACCATAACCCCAACCAAAAGCCTCAACCCTACCCCTACCCCTAACCCTACACCTAACCCTAAACCTACGTTTACCCCTAACCCTAACACTTCCCTACCTCTAACCCTGCACTTAAGCCTACCCCTATTTCTACCTCTACCCTTTCCCCTAACCCTAACCCTAATGCTAACCCTAACCCTAGCCCTAACACTAAACCTAACACTAAACCCTAACCCTAAGCCCAACCCTAACCCTGCCCTTACGCCTACCACTACCCCTATCCCTACCCCTATGCCTAACACTAACCCTAACCCTACCCCTCCCCATATCCCTAACACTAAACCTAACTCTACACCTAACCATAAATCTAATATTAACCCTAATTTTAACCTTACTCCTACCCCTAACCGTAACACTACCCCTACCCTTACCTGTAACCCTACCCTACCCCTACGCCTAACCCTAGCCCTATCCCTACCCCTGCCTCTAACACTAACACTAATCCTAAGCCTAAATCTAACCCTAACCTTAACCCAAAACCTAACTCTAAAGCTTACCCCTAACCCTATCTTTAACCCTAACCCTAACCATACCCCTAACCCTACACCTACCCCTAACCCTACCCCTATCCCTAACCCTACCCGATTGCTACCACTACCAGACCAATATCCCTACCCCTACAACAAGCCCTACCCCAACGCTAACCCTAACCATAACCCTCACCATAACCCTAACCCTAAGCTTACGCCTAACCCTAACCCTAAACCTATCCCTAACCCTACACTTACCCCTAACACTACCCATAACCTTACCCTTATTGCTACACCTACCCCACCCCTAACCCTTAACCTACCCCTAACCCTACCCCTAACCCTACCCCTAACCCTACCCCTTACCCTATCCCTAAACCTACCCCTATCCGTAACACGAACCATAACCATACCAATAAACCTAACCCTACATCTAACCCTAAACCTACCCCTAACCCTACCCCTACCCCTAAACCTACCCTTAACCCTTCCCCTACCCCTACCCCTACCCCTATCCCTAACCCTACCATTACCCTAACTCTAACCCTACTGCAAAGCCTAAACATACACCTAACCCTACACCTTCCCCTTCCCCTACCCATAAACCTACCACTAACCCTACCCTTACGTCTAAACCTACCCTTAACTACGCCTATCCCTAACCCACACCATACACTATACCTAACCCTACCATAAACCCTCGCCCTAACCTTACCCCTAATCCTACACCTACCCCAAACCCTACCCATACCCCTAACCTTACCCCTATCATAAACCTACCCCTAAGCCTACCCTTACCCCTAACCCTAATCCTAACCCTAACCCTACCCCTACTCCTGCCCCTAACCTTACCCTAACCCTACCGCTAACCCTCATCTAATCCTAACCCTACCCCTGATTATACTGCTACTCCTAACACTAACCATAACCCTACCTCTAACCCTAACACAATCCCTATCCCTACAACGACCCCTACCCCTACCCCTAACCCTACCCTACCGCTAACTCTACCCATAAACCTACACCTATCTTTACACCTTTCACTACCGCTACCCCAAACCCTAACGCTACACCAACCTCTAACCTTACCCCTACCCATACCCTTATCCCTAACACTAACCCTACCATATCTTTACCCCTATGACAACCTCTACCCCTACAACTACCCCTACTCCTACCTTACACTTAATCCTACAACTACCCCAACCCTACCCCTACACCTACCCCTAAACTTCAACCTACCCCTATTCCTACACCTACCATTTTCTCTACCCCTTCCCCTAAACCTACCCCTAACCTCTAACCTTACCCCTACTCCTACCTTTGCACCTAACCTACCCCTAACCCTACCCCTACCCCTACCCCTCACCCTAACCCTAACACTACCCCTAAACCTAAATCTCATCCTAACCCTACACCTAACCCTACTCCAACCTCTAACCGTAACTGTACCATATCTCTACACCAACCACTATCACTACCCCTACAACTACCCCTACCCCTAACCCTAATCCTACCCCTACCCCTAAACCTAACCCTAACCTTAACCCTACCCCTACACCTACCACTACAACTACTCCTACCCACACCCCTAACCCTAACCCTAAACCTCCCTTCAGGAGAACTTTGACTAATGTACCCACTACTGCACTGTAATGTATATTCCATATAACTGGATCTCAAACATTGACACACAGCACACACCATTTTGAATCATTGTCTCTGGGAATACAGCCCAGTGCATCTGTACACTAGATAATAAGTACACTCAGTTTAGATCTACGTGATGTGCATCACACCAGATTTAATGAAGGGCTTTTAGGTGCATGTTATAAGCTTATTATGTATGGCCCAGAAAAGGGAGAAGGAAATAACATTTAATTTACATTTACTAACTTTTAATAAACACCTGCTATGTGCCAGGAGCAGACTGGGCTCTTCCTAGTATACCACCTTATATCCCATAGAATCCTCTTAATATTATAGAATAGATGGAATTACCTCAGCAAGGTTAGGGGAGCTGCTCAGGACAACCTTTCATTTGTTCATCAGGTATTGCTGAGCAGCTGCTTTTGGTCAGGCACTTTGCGTGGCTCTGGGCCCAGAAAAGTAAATGAGAGACATGGTCTCCTCAAGGAGCTAAAATTCTAGAAAGTATAACCAATAATAGTCAAGTGAACAAGAAATGAATAACATTGTAGGGAATAAAAAAATGCTGTGAAGGAAATGAGCAGGATGAAGTGACATGGATCCAATGCTACGTTGGTCAGAGAAGGTTAAATGTAAGCTCACTGAGATCTGAAGGAAGTCACATAAAGACTGAAGGTGGGCGGGGTCGGGTGGCATCCTGGGCATTGCTGGACAGGGACGCCATCGGACCTGCTTTTGTACCTTCCAGAAGGCGCCTGACATGAGGATGTCAAGTTTGGTGTAATCAATGCATTGATGGGATTTAAAGACAAGGGAATGACAAGATCATCTGGTGAGAGACTCAGAAGGTGGAAGCTGGACAGAGCTCTGAGGACTCCAGCCATCAGAGGTCAATAGGAGGAGTGCCAGCAAGGACGCTGAGTAGGAGGGGTCACTGAGAGTCGCAGGAGGAGAACCAGGAGAGATGAGCGTCCCAAAAGCCCGGCTAGTGCGACTGTCTAGGATCCAGATCTGGTGTCTGCATCTATGCCTTACCATTCCCTGGGTTTCAGCTACATCACTCCAGTTTCTGCCTACATGGTCACTTGACCATCTTCCCTGTGTATGTGCAAGTGTGTCCCCAAATCTCCCTCTCCTTATACGGATGCTAGTCATCAGATTTAGGGCCTACCCTTATTCAGTGTGACCTCCTCTTAACTTGATTACATCAGCGAAGACCCTATTTCCAAATAAGGTCATAAGGGGTTAATGTTTCAACATATTTGGGTGAAGGGACACAATTCAGCCCACCACAGAGGGAATATTAGTTTTCTATTACACAGTTTCTGTGCATTAGGAGTTCAGGCATAGGTAAGATCAGGGTGTCATCAGGCTGAAATCTGGGGCGGTGGTTCTCATCTAAAGATCCTCTTCCAAGTTCACTGGTTGTTGGCATAATTGAATTCCTTGTGGTTGTAGGGCTGAGGTCCCAGTGTTTTTTCTGTCTGTTGGCCAGGGGTCAGCTAAGTCTTCAATGTCAGCAGGAACACATTACTCCGATGCTTCACCTTGTAAAGGCTTGCCTGGTTAAGGCAGGCCCTTCCAGGATTCTGTTTTGATTAGCTGAAAGTCAACTGGTTAGTAATCTAGTCATGGGAATAACATCTTATCATACTTCCAAGTTCCACCCATATGCAAGGGGTGGGAGTCATCTTAGAATTCTGCCTACTACAGAAGAAGCTTCTTTTAACCCCAGGAAGATTTGTAATTAAAACATACGTTAAATCTTTCGGAGTTTTGTGTTTTGACTTTTTTTTTTTACATTAAAAAGTCTGTGCATATTTGGTATTTATGTACTTGCAATGTTTTAAGAAAATTTGTCTAATTGGACCAACATGTCAGCCTTATAATTCCCATTTAAAATCATAATTGTAAATGTATTTCAGTTGACACAGTCTAGTATCTTCAATTTTAGGAGAATATAAGAATGAGCCCTTTTCATAGTTACTGTACCATGTCTGCATTTTTTATACGATTGAGCTTTTCTGAGTTGAAGCGATGCCATTTTTGACTTCTTCCATCTGCTCAGAGAAATCTATAATCTTCACTGAGGTTGTAGCTAACTTCTTCAGCCTTGATTAGATTCTTAATTTTTAAAGCTTTTTTTATCCTAATATCTGCTATCTATTTCCTGACCCTAGTCCAGGAGAGTGGGACCTGGTGGGGCGTGCTCAAGGAAAATTTTCTTTCTTTTTTTTTAAACTTTTATTTATTTTAAGTGTGTTTTTCCAGGACCCATCAGCTCCAAGTCAAGTAGTTGTTTCAATCCAGTTGTGGACGGCACAGTTCACAGTGGCCCATGCAGGGATCGAGCCGGCAACTTTGCCGTCAAGCACACCATGCTCTAACCAACTGAGCCAACCGGCAGCCCCAAGGAAGGCTTTCTTAAGGAAATGATGTTTCATCTGAGACTGGATAGATGAGTCAATGTGGGCCAGGCAGAAGTGGGGAAGAGCATTTTGCTGAATGACTCACTCATTCTGAGTTCCAGCTCTGGGGCAGCAGCTCAAAAGGCGCCAGGGACACACAGGGAGGAAGCAAATCATCTGGCTGCAGAGCGAGAGCCAGAGGGGCAGCCTCCCCACAGCAGAAGCGCTGGCAGAAACCGTGGATTCCCTGCTGAGCCCTTCCGTCACCCACTGTCCAGACTCAGGCAGGTGCGACATCTGAGCTTCCAGCAACCTTGATCCTTATGATTTTAGAAGCGAGTAAGGCACATGTTACCCGTTTTTCAGATGAGGACACTCAAAGAAGTGAAGTAACTATTAAATGGTGGAGAGAGGATCTGAGCCCAAGTCTTGAGACTGCTGGCTGTCTTTCCTGCTTAGTTGCCAAACTCCTACAGATCATTTTTATCAAAAAGCTTGTCTTTTTACAAAAAGCATCTATTGCATGAAACAGTATGCAAAAAAATTACTCTATTGTTGCAAATTACTGAGTAGATGCTATCTGTGACAAATGAGGGAAAGTAAAAGAGGAACCCATTCAAATGTCAGAGATCTGGCCCTACAAGAACTGGGAAAGAAAACAGAGGTTTCCCCCCGACCCCCAAAAAAACTCATGAATTTTATTTTTTCTTGACCTAAAATCTGTCAGTCAGATCTCAAAGCTTTCTCTCAACTCCTTGGCTTCCAATGGACCATTTTTGTGATGTTGGGCAGACAGTCAACTGCCAAAACACCTGGGAAAGAGTTTTCAGCCTCAGGTGCTGGGGGAAATGCAACGGAGCAACTGATCTGAAACTTAGTCAAAGAGACACTAAAAGTAGGAAAACCACACCTCAAAACCATCTTGGAGTCTGGGGGCTGTACCCTCCCCAAACTGAATATATGACAGTCATAATGGGGGGCAGGGCAGAGGAAGTCCACTTGGGATCCTATGGAAGAAGTCTAGCTACACTGAAGCAGCCATGTGCATGGAGTGGGAGGTGTGCAGGGGGGAAAGAGGCTCACGGAGCCTCAGCCCTTTCAGTCTTCCCAGGTGTTGAGATGCCCCAGCTTTAGCTGCCATCTGACTGCCGAAGAAATTCAGTCAAGAACTGCCAAGCAGAGCCCCACTAACTCCCAGATTCATGAGCAAAATAATTGTTACTGTTTTTGTCAAAAGTTCAGAAATAACAGAAGTGAAACCAACAAATTACCTAACTAGTGATTAGTAAAAGGTTATTGGGTTCACACCAAAAGACGGTTTGCAATGTAAGAACATTTCAAACCCAAACATGGAATATTGTTATAAATCTCACAGCTTATAGAGTGAGAAAGCAGTGACTGTTTGTTCTTCACAGGGATTGGTTATTATATTAGAATGTTCTTAAATGACAGAGGAATTGGTCAGCGGTTACCACATGTCAACCTTGGGAAACAGTTCAAGTTTTGCTTCTGATTTCCAGAGGCATAAGCAAGAAATGAACCAGGTCACGTTAGACTTGCAAAATCAGCTAAATTAAGCTTTGCTGATATGACTAAACTAATTTTGTCTGCTCAGGGAATTTTAAAGGCTGGTCTCTGTTTGCTTTTATTTTAACAATTTTAAGCCAAAAATTGTGTGGTTGGGAGGGGGGTTGTTAAACAGCAATAGATAATTGGACAACTGTTAATGTCTCCCATATCTCCAACACACACACACACACACACACACACACACACACACTTGATAATTAAGAAGAATTTATTGACTGATTTCAATGAGAGAGCCACTGTTCTATGCTCTGTAGCTATAAAGCTGGGGCAGAGGTGGGGGTGAGAATCTCAATATATGATTTCTCTCTATGAAGCTTACAGACTAGAAAGAAAACAAATCGAAAGAAACAAAACAAAATCCCATGGGTGCAAGGTTGTAAGCGCAACAATCAAAGCCTGCAAAGGTTATTATAAACACTCAGGGATGGGGCACCCAACCCAATCTGAAGAATGGCTGGAGAAGGTTTCAACTGAGCTGAGCCTCAAAGAAGAAAAGGATAGAGGCCAGGAAAGGAGGAAGGGAATGGGAGTGGGCAGACAGCATGAGAAGGATAGCAAGGAGAGACATACGCGCAATGTGGACAGGGACAGCACTGCAAGGTGGCTGGAAATGACACTGGTGAGATAGACATGAATGTGGAAGCTGGTAGGAGATGTGGATAGAATCTCCCAATGTCATTTCAGCAAGGGACCAGCATGGCCAGATGTCAGTTTGGAGCAGACCTCTTTGGCATCTGGCTATGGAATGGCTGAGGCAAAAGAAAGTTGGAGCAAGACGCACAGGTTCAGAAAGCATCAATGAGGGCTGGGGCCAGTGAGCATGGGAGCTGGCTTTTATCATCTCACAGAAGACAATTGAGTTTTCAGGAATTTGGGGGAGAGACTGTGAAACCTTTGATAGCTTGAAATCATCCACAGTAGGAATGTTTGCTCTACAGAAATTACTAATTGCTGTAAAGCAAGGCTTCCCTCCAGAGCAGGTGGCTAACCATTTAGCAGCACCTCACTGATGGAAGTACAGATGCTAATAGATTCCAGAAACACTGAAGAAGGAACGAGGGGCAAGACTAGATGATTAATTCACTATGGGGAAAGAGTCAGCGGTGCCTCCAAATTTCTAATGTATACAAATGGGTGAATGTCAATGACGTGAGTTGCAATGGAGAATAGCGAGGAGAAGACAGTTTGGCCAAGATAATGAAATTGGGGGTTGTAACATGTTGATTTTGAGATGCCAGCAAGCAATTGATTGCAGATGTCTGAAGCTTGGAGGAGGGTATGTGCAAGGCCATGAGGGTGAGTGAGATTTTCCAGGGTGGGGAAGGAGAGCATAGAAGCATTAAGCATTGAAGGGTGCTGAGGGGGAGTATCAGGAACACAAAGATTTCAGCTATGAGGGAGCTCTCAGACAGGGCATTCGGAGCAGTGGGGAAAGCACAGAGCATGTGATTACAGGTGTCAGATGCAGCAGAGAGGGTCAATAAAATAATTCAATGGTAAGTATCTGTAAGTGATGCATCCCATTTCACCATCTTGAGGTAAAAAAAGTGGCATTTCTTTAGTATTCAAACACCCAACTCTCTAATTATCAACCACCCATCCTAACATTCTTAGGGTTTCTGTCTCATATAGAGTCAGACATGCTTACACGGTGTAGACATCTGTCCCAGAAAATGAATATATTACATTCTATTACCGTGTTTCCCGGAAAACAAGACCTAGCCGGACAATCAGCTCTAATGCGTCTTTTGGAGCAAAAATTAATATAAGACCCGGTCTTATTTTACTATACTATAAGACCAGGTCTTACCTAACATAATATAATATAAGACTGGATCTTATATTAATTTTTACTCCAAAAGACGCATTATCACTGATTGACCAGCTAGGTCTTATTTTCGGGGAAACACGGTAGTTCTGTTTCTCTGAAGAACCCTGATTAATACAAACAAAAAGCCTAACCTGAAATTAAGTTAATTTGGTGACTACTAAAATAGGACACCAAATACAATGAACCAAAAGGAATTCACATTTTTTTTTCAGAGCTAGAGGGAAGCTAAGAGTTCACCTGTCCTGGCCTCTTTACCTCCCTGATAGAGAGGTAAGTCCCAGGGTACTTTGCCCCTTCCTGAGTCTCAGGCTGTGCCCAGGTAGCCTGACACTCAGGCCTGTGTCCCCCACTCCACCAGGGACTTCTGAAAAGAGAGATGTCTCATTGTGGAAAAAATAAATGAGATGGAAAACAGACAAATCACATGTGTGTCAACACTGACAGGTGAATTATTTAATCAGAAGCAAGAACCTATGCAGAAAATGAAGTACTGAGACTATTTCTCACTCCTGAAGCATACATAGAAGATAATGACAATACTTTTCAGACCATGACAAAGAATTGTGATATCATGATTATTTTTCCAAATCACTGGCTCTGGCTAATTAAGACTTTAACAGAAAATTTTGCTCCAAGAACTCTTAACAGTTTTACAGCAAAACAGGGAATCAAAGATTTAATGTTCACTCCATGCTCTGCCTTGATTTGATAGCAAAGATGGCAGGCACTAAGACAGTTTCTCTGTATACGCAATGGGAAAGGAGTAGGAAGTCATTAATAAGTAATATTATGACTATGGTATTCTTATTTAATATTCACAGAGGACCAACAATCCCCTAAAGGATAAACACCCAACTCCTTCCCAGTGAGTTTATTGTTTCACGATTTAGGGACGTAGGATGAAGGAGAGGAACAAGGACCACACACACCCACACACACACACACACACACACACTCTCACACACTCACTCTGGCTTTTCATAAAACAGTGCCATTTTCCCTGAGATTCAAGATACTTGGCTGAGTCTGTTGCAAATTGGCGGCAGTTGAAAGTCTCCTCCCAGAGCCTCTTTCTGATGGAAGCCTCGACTACACACCTTACTCCTCATACTGTACAGGCACATGCTGCATATCAGTAAAAGGAAAGCACCCTGTTAAAGATTATACACGTCGTAGTCTGAGTCCCTCTTTCCAATTCATTCAGGTGTATATCTAGAAGTGGGATTGCTGCGTCATATGGTAATTCTGTTGAACTTTTTGAGGAACCCATCCTCAGAATATTTGGAGTCAATGGTGAACTGAATCTAAAGCTCAAAGGAAGCCCAGACCAGCTCAGCTACTGAGTAGGTGTTGGCCCAACAGGAGAAGGGACATATCCTTTCTGGGAAAATATGATTATTTACTTCAGGCTCTAATGTTCTTTTTGGTGTTTTTGCAACTCGACTGAAGTATAATTTGCATGCCACAAAATGCATCCATTATAACTGTAAACTCAGTGATTTTAATTACACTAATAGTTGTGCAATCATTACAATCCAGTTTTAGAATATTTTCATCACCCCCAAAATTCCCTCGAGCTTGTTTGCAGTCAAAGCTGCTCCCAGCACCAGGCAAGCCCAGGTGTGCTTTCTGTCTCTCTGTTTCCCTTTTCCAGACATTTCATATATATATAATCATGGTCTCGGTAGATCTTTTGGATCTGGTGTCCCAAGTATGAATATTAGTTTACTAGCTCAGATGTACATAAAAATATTACATATCTTTACTCTCCACTCAGCCCGTGCCAGTAGGAATGTAGGGAGACCCACTGTCAGGCATCAGTGCGGCCTGGAGTGGAGGCTCTCCTTCTCTAGGGTCGTGCAAAAATCTAGAAGGGCCTTCGGTACCATTGGAATCAGGACCACTTATTCTTCAGCCCATTAATCTTACTGCTGATACCCTCATTAACCAACACATGGGTTCTTCAAGGAGAAGGCAGGTTGCTCTATTATTTCCAGTGACAAGTGTGGACTCCAGAATCTGCCAAAACTGTGGGGCCAGGTTCCCTAGGTCTAATAGATGCACCACACAGCAGTGTGACACCAAGAGCTTGCCTGGTGCTGCAGGGGCGCAGGAGACCACCAATCCCCACCCCTTCCACTCTAGAGCAGTCATTCTTCTCTCCAACTGCTGTAAAAGCCCCCTACCCCGTCCAGTCTATGTCCCCTGTCCGCACCAGGACACCTGGGATATATACAGTGTTTAGTGAGATTGAGCTCTCTCAAAAGATTAAAGGATCCTGCAAATGCCCTTGAAGTAGGAAACACAGGGATCAGCTGCCTTCTTCAAATAGAAGGAGCTAGGGGCTGGGGAGGAGCACAGAGGTCATCTACATAAACAAACGAATATCTCCCTAAATACCCTACCGTAAAACCACATCAGTGAACAGCTAACAGCAAGTTACAGTTTCAGTTTTCAGTTTTCTTAGGGGCACTTAGAGTCCATCTACTCCTGGAAGTGTGAAAGAGGAAGGAGGTACCCCCTGGGCTATTCAGGCTGAGAAACAAAGCTGGCTCTAACACTAGCAATTTAACAGTACAATTAACACTATGCACCAGGCATTGTTCTGAGCATTTTTCATGCATTCTTCCTTCAACCCTCACCAGGACATCAGGCAGTAGGTGCTGTAGATTTCCAGCCTTTGCAGCAAGCTCTGATTCAGAATTCAGAAGTGTTTGGATTTTAGCAAGGTAACAAATGCCTGTAATTTATATAACATAACTCCCCAAGAGGATCTGAAGCAGTTCTCATACAAACTAGTTAATGTGCCTTCAGGGAAACAAATAATCACAAGTGGTCTAAAGACTATAAAAGGCTTTATTTACATCATTTAGGTCAGGTTTTGTCTTTAAGTGAATTAAGAAAGGGTTTGATTCTAGGAACTTTTTGTTATTGGGGATCTGTAGTACAGCCCCCATTTTACAGACAGTGAATGAGGCACAGCACGGGCGGGTAATTTGTCCAAGGTCACACAGCTGCGTAATAAGAAGTGGTGGACATGCTCAGTGCCTCAGAGGCCCTTCCTGCTGGGAGCAAGTGGGTGGAGAGAAACCACCCTGGACCACTTTCTGTACCAGAAAGTCATCCCCAACCTTCCCACTCTGTAGCGTGGGCAGCATTGCGAATGACCTTCCTCCACTCCCATCCCCCTATCCCCTACCCCCGCCCCAGCTTCTCTGATACTCAGTTCATCTTACCTTACTATGGTTTAAAATAGAAGGAAGCCCAGTGGAGTGTGACTCACCCCAGGCAGCCCTACCAGGCCCAGGAGGGGCGCTCTGGAATAGAGTCTGGGGGCAGTTACTAACGCGCTAGCTGCCCCTGCTCTGCTCCCGGGGGGTTAACCTCAGGGTGGTGTGAAGAGCCAGGCAAGAGGAGCCAGCCCGGAGCAGGCGGTCTAGATAGCGAAGCAGAATCCTGCGGAATCTTTCCGAGAAGCCAGGAAAGGGCGCATAGGCCTCTTGCCACTTGTATTAGGATTCCCCCGCACCCCTGTGCTGGCGGCTCGTTTCCATCTCACCAGTGGGCAGCGTGGATGCTCATCCACACGCTGCTTATTCCCACTGATTTCAGCAGCGTCAGCTCCTTAATTCCAAAATCAAGGCTTCCAGGTATGACGTCCTTCTCGGTCTTCAGCACAAACCTGCTCCCAGACTCCCATCCAGACCACCTGCAACCCCACCCTAATTGCTGTTCTCCAGTCTTGCTCGAGGGTCCCCTTGCCTGCCAGGCGCTCGGACCGCACCACCTTGGCATAGACCTTGACCCTAGATCAGATGACTTCTGCGTCAGGTATGTGCATTCCTCCTCACCGTGCTTAGACTGCAACCAAGCGCGGTTCTCTCTCCTTCCTCGTCTTGTTTCCTTCCTTTTAATTCTGACAAATCCGGAAGCATCTTCCCTCCTCTGGTCCAGTATAGCAAGACTCCTGCTTCCCAGGTACAATCCAGGTCAATGCAGTAATCCCCCTGCCTGGGGCAGCCGAAACATCCAGGAACAAAACCAGGTGTTTTATTCCCTGGTAAGAAAGGCCGGAAAAGCATCCTGCAGGCTTTTGGTTTATAATGAAAGGTCTATTTTAAGCGTAAAATCAGGTGGAAAGCCATGGTGCTCAGTTACCTATATCCAGATGTAAGGCTTTTAATAGAGCTCCCGCCTAGTTCCAAGGATGCGTGGGACCATCCTCCTCTTTCCGCGGGGTGCAGCGACCCCCTGTGGATATGGCTTTATAGAGGGACCCCGCGGGGAAGACCGACTCCGCACACATGGTTTAATTAGTAATTTATTTTGATTATCGCCGTTCGTCACAGTTATCACACTGACACCTTGGCGCAACCCTCATTATCCCGGTCGGTGCCTTGAGCCAGCGGAGTCGGCGCAGGAGAGAGGAACAGCAGGATATTTGCAGCGGGGCCCTCGGAGGGGCGGGGCCCTCGGAGGGGCGGGGCCCTCGGAGGGGCGGGGCCCTCGGAGGGGCGGGGCCCTCGGAGGGGCGGGGCCCTCGGAGGGGCGGGGCCCGTCGAGGGCGGGAAGGCCCGCACTGCGGTCCGCTGAGCGTCGCTGGCGGGGGTTGCAAGGCCGCCAGGCAGCCCGAGGCTCCCGAGTCCCCGCCGCCGCCCGCCCGCGGGTCCTCTGTCCGCGTCTGCATCCGGGTGCCCAGCCTCCCCGAGCGGGAACGAGGCCGAGGAAAAGGTGACCCGGGGAGAGGCGGGAGCGCGGGCGCGGGGTGACGCGGCGCCGGGACCGGTAGGGGTTGCGCGAGGCGGTGGCTCCTTCTCTGTCTTACCTGGAAGCTGTTCCCGCAGACCCCTTCCTGCCATCCTGAGACGGCAGGGGGAGTGGGTGGCGAGGGCTGGGGGGTCCCTCCTGGGGGTCCTGACCTGGTGGGAAAGGGGCGGAGGGCCCGTCCGTAAGCGCCCTGCCCGCGTCACCGGAGGTGACTTCCTCTGCGGGCCGCGAAGGGGGGGTCAGGTGATGCCCCCCCGCGGGTTGGGGCTCCCTGTGCAGCTAGTGCCGCATTATAAGGGAAGTGCTGAAGGGTCACCTTTGGAAGACGTAAGAAACTGAAAACTCCTCTCGCTTTAGGAAACGGCCCAGGAACGCTGAACAACAAGTGACTTCCCTCAGGTGGGGGGTACTGAACAGCCAGCCGAGAGGAATCTTCATAAACCGTGGTGTCTAGAACGTGTGTGTGAGTGTGTGTGTGGACATGTGTACATACACACTTATATACATGCATTTAGACAGAGAATGTGAACATTGGATGAGGCTGAGGAATTGCTTTTACTGTTGGAGATGTGTACGCTGGAATAAACATCGAGGAGAGGAAATGAAACCAGGTTCCTCTGCCTCCTCCACCAGGAAAACTTGTAGGGAAATGTATGCCACAGAGATATTTAAGGAAAACCAAAGCTGTAGGACCTAAGGTGGTGGTAGGACATGGAAAGCCTGAGATCTGCTTCAACAAGTGGCATTGTGAACAGGAAATCCCCCTTGCTCTTTGTCTGGGGGCGAGGCTAACCCTCAGGCCCTGCCCAGTCTGTAGTGGGCTGGGCGGTCCTGAGAGGAGGCCAGGGCCAGGGACCGCCCTGGAACCGACTACCCTGGAGAGAGAGGACAATGATTAGAGTCTGTGGGATGAATGATCCATTTTTCTACTGGGACAGTTTCAGTAGTTTTTTAGATATTGTGAACAGCATTATAAAAGTAGTGTCTTTTTGTAATTGACCTCAGATTGCATCTTATGCTATGGAATCCAAATAAACCCTCCAAAATCCAAAACAAACTTATTCTTGAAAGGAGGTGGTCACTGTATTTATTACCTTACCATGGAAGGCCCCCCTTAAAGTAGATCTCCGAGCCCTGCATTTTGTGAGCTTTATAGATACTTGAACCGTACGATGTGTTCTTTGGAATCTATGGAACAGTAAATACAAAGGAAAAGGAAAAAAGTAAACTTTGTTTTTGAAAATAACATCTATTTCATTCAGAAAAAAATATATTAAAAGTTTTCATTGTTTTCACTTTGATGTGCATGAGGATTGAATAACAGAATATATGTTAGGAATTGATGTCCAGATACCTTTGCATTAAGTTGGGTTGGTGCAAAAGTAATTGTCGTTTAAAAGGTTAAAAATAAATGCAAAAACCTCAATTACTTTTGCACCAATTTAATAGTAATATAAAAAACAGTACTGATTTTCAAGGTAAGTTTTAAATGTTGAATTTAAGAATCAGGAAGTGAATGTCGTAGAACTGTAGAAAAACTCATAATACTAGCATGTGGGTTTGTCACCTACACAGCAGAAAGTGTTTTACTTGTGTTAGACTTTAAAATACCTTGCTAAACTATATTCGCATTTCATTTCAACAAACATTTACTGAGGGCCTGCTGTGTGCCAGTATCTAGAAAGAATGAAATAGAGATCTTGGCCTAAGTTTGACAGGAAGATGGATGGGCATGGGGTGAACACTTTGCAGAAAAGGGCCAGGGAGGTGGAACACAGGTGGAACACACTATTGGGTACGCAGAGGAAAGAACGGGACATCTATTTGAGCTGCTCATTGAACTGTCCAGTGGCTGTTTGTCAGGGCAAAAGGGGGCCATTCATTTCAAGCACAGGGAAGAACACAGATACAAGGGCATAGAAGCAAGAGTGCAGGTAACTTTGAGCTCTGTAATGTCCTCTGGGTGTGAGTGGCAAGGCGACAGATGATATTGGTGGTTAAGTGACAGCCAGATCCTGAAAGGCCCTACTTGTCTCACTCAGGAAGGAGCTGGACCTCTGTCTTGTGTGGGAAGGGTTTTAAGCAGGCAGATGAGCTCATATTGGGAAAGAAACCAGTGGGAAGGAAAGATCTGAGAGTCAGACTGTGTAGGAGACTATGAATGCATTATGTTCAATACAAAATACATTCAGGAAGTATTTGTTGGACCCCCAAATATGTCAGGTAATGTCCTAGGTGCTGTGGACAAAATAGGCAGAAATCCTGTACTCTGTGGAGTGCAACGTTGATATCTACAGTCCAGACAAGACAAGAAGGACCTGACCTAAGCTGGCGAGGATGGAGAAGGGGTGGAAGTGACTGCCTTTGGTGACCCATTAGTGACCCATTAGACTTGGAGGAAGAATAAATGGGAAGAATCAAACACAATTCCCAGGTTTCTGCCTGGGGAGATGAGGTGAAATCTATTTCCATTTTCCATGTATTAGCAAACTGCAAAATCAGGATACCATTTCTGGCATACAATGTGAGAGTTGTTTTTATCCCACTAGAAGGATACATACTTTGAGTTCTTTTCCCAGGATGGGGAATGCATTTCTGAGATTGGATGGCCAAGAATAATAATTAAAGCAGTTTGCATCTAATTGCTCTCCTGCTGGCTTTTCTAGTTATCCTACAAATGGAATTTAGATTTCTCCAATTGACTACAAAATAGCATTTGGCTAAATATTTATGATCATGTTTTCTGTGGTGTTGGTGTTAAAGCAATTCAAAATCGTGAAATCCTTTTCTGTCAGTTTTATAGCTCTGAGACTGACCCCAGCCTAGTGAGTTTGGGACAATAGCTGAAAATGACGAGATGGCATCAGATTAAGCATGTTTGTTATAATTTTTTTCTGCATTAGTTTACAAGTGTTAAAACATGTGCCTCAAAGGACTTAACGTAAAGATAGAATTTATTTCTCATTCAGCTGAATAATCCACAGGTGGCCTGGCTTATGAACCATTCTCTCTTTCCTTGCCTTCTATGACCCAGCCCTCACCTTGTGTCCTCACTTCCTCTCTGGCTACGCCTCAGTCCCATGTACAGATGTGTATCCCACTTCCCAGCCCCTGTATTTACACCTTCCAACCACTGAATTTACTCTTTGCTCTGGTTTATCTCCCCTATGCCCAAAGTTTAAATGATCACCTATGTGAAGTTGATTCATAAATAGATGTCTCCGTTTTAGTCCTCTGAGTCCTTCCTGATCTATAGATCCAGTTAGTTTCTTGACATGTGCACTGGGCTGTCTCAGAGATTCCTTCAGCTCAGCAGTTCTTAAACTTATTCCTCAACCTCCAAACCCAGTCCTATTTCTATATTCCCTTTTCAGTAATGGGCACCAACATTCATCAGGCTCTGCTAGCTTACCTCTCACCCAATCCATCATGGAATTCCGGCAGTTTCTTACGTCCACACTCTCTTCTGAATTCTTCGCTTCCCTCAGTTTCCATCTTGGTCTAAGATAGCAACGTCTCTCATGTGGTGTATTGCATTAGCCTGAAAAGTGGCTTTGCTGCCTCCAGTATGAGCTGTACTGGGCAGAATAACCCTTTCAAAAGCAAATCTGACCGTGCCATCTCCTAGGTAAGACACTTCAGAAATTGCCCTCTACACATAGGAGAAAGACTAAAATTCGAACTGTGAGGGACCCGGGACTGCATGATCTGGCTTCCACCTCAGATGCTGGCTTTCCCCAGCACCACCTCCCGCACCTTTCTTTCTATGCTCCCACCTCTTTGGCGTTTTTCAGGCTGTGCCACTCTCTCTTGTCACAGAACCTTCTCCCATGCTATTCCTTCTGTCTGGATCATGCTCCTACCCCTCTACTACTTACCCAGTTGGCTGCTGGCTTCCTACAGTAAAAGCTTAAGCTTCACGTCCTCATGGCACCCGTTCTGACTTCTCTTGCTTCTCTCTTGGCACTGATCATGGTTATAATTTTTCATTTGCTTGTTACGATTGGTGAATGTCTGGCTTTCCTGCTAGGCTCACGTTCCACAAGGTCATGAATCATGTCTGTTTTTATTCATCTTTATGCCTCTAGTCCCAAGCAGAAAAACACAATAGTAACTGAAGAGATATATGTAAGAGGAAAGATGGCCTGCATGGCCCTATAACATTTGTCTATCTACATGGAAACTGTGTGTAATTACTGTTAGATTTGGGATGTCTTGAGAGTTTGGTGAAATGGCCAGCAGAAAGCTTCATGGCACACATGAGAGGGCGTGTAACAGGCTATTGTGTGTGTTCTTTTAGAGGAGGTTGTGCATACAAAAAACTAATTTCCCAGAAGAAATAGATTGTTGCCTTCACTTTATTTCCTCTAGACAAAGAATAACAATGAATGGAAAAAGTTAATTCAGGACAATTTCAGGTAAGGTCCATACTATGCTGAGAACAGAGAGAGTATTGTAGGACAGTCAAGATTATCTCAGATTGCCTTTGGAGAAATGCAGTGGGTCTTGTTCCCCACACATTGGGAAGCACAGAGAATGAAGTTTCAAGAAATATTACCCGAAGAAAAAACCTTGTGTTCCTAAGAGTTGGTCCCACCTTTTCTCCTGATGCGGAGCATTTATTGTGTTCTTCTGTGTAGCCCTAACCCATGGGACTTGAGAGAGGTCACACTATCCATGTCCCAGGAAGAAATTCCACGTGATCCATGCCAGTCATTGTGATCCAGTTTTTTGTGTCAGTTACTGAATCAGATGTGGGCATTTTCACCCAGAGAAATGCCAGAAGTGTTCTGAGTCCATTTTCTGTTTTTTTAATTAAAATGTATTGGGATGCCAATGGTTGGTAAAATTACATAGGTTTCAAATTCAATTCTGTACTACCATATGCTCATATCACATTATGTGTTCACCACCCAGAGTCGGTTCTCCTTCCATTACCATATATTTGACCCTGTTTACCCTCATCTCCCATCTCTCTCCCTCCTTACCCTCTGGTAACCACTAAACTATTGTCTGGGTCTATGTATTCTTTTTGTTTCTTTGTTTGTCTTGTTTCTTTGTTGCTTTAGTTTTATATCCCACATATCAGTGAAATTAAGTGGTTCTCGACTTTTTCTCTGTAATTTATTTCGCTTAGCATAATAATCTCAAGATCCTTCATGTTGTCACAAATGGCACTATTTCATCTTTTCTTATGTCCCAGTAGTGTTCCATTGTGTATATATACCACATCTTCTTTATCCAATCATCAATCGAAGGACACTTTGGTTGTTTCCATGTATTGGCCACCGTAAATGAAGCAGCAATGAACATCAGAGCACTTATATCACTCTTTGTAGAAGCACATGGGAAATAGTCCTTCTCCCCCTCCATACTGTTGTATCTGACTGATCTGGAAAGTGCTGCACCAGCTTGTGACAATGAGGAGAACTGGCCTACAAAAGAGTGACATGCTAAGGATGGCTGAGAGGGAAGACAGAGAGCACTGAGGTGGCAGGCTAGCCTTCCTCATTGAGGGGGCGGGTGGGCGCGCACAATTTGCTGGACACACGTATAAAAGTTCATGTTTGGTTGGTGTGCACAAGAGAACTTTGTAAAACATTATGTGCTTCAGTTTCCTTCTGCTTTTTATTTATATATAAATAATCTCCATCATGGAACAGTCTTGTAGCAAGTATTTCAGGAATAAGAGTGACGGTCAATCACTTTCGTCAATTTCATTTACAGGTGAAAGAAAAATTGTGGCATAGGAATCACTGAAAAATCCCTTAGCCTGTCTAATGGTCTTCTGGGTCTAGAAAAAGAGAATTACTGTTTATCCCATGAGAGTCATTTCAGGATGACTACACATGTCACACCTGGCTCATTTTGCTTTTCCAATATTCTGGTTCAGGAGGCATTTACCATATTTTCCTTGGACATTTTCTAGTCTGCTACCCTCAAATGAGGCTTTACCTGTTTTCCTAAACAATTTTACCACCAAAGCACCTATATAATTTGTTTGGCAATCTTGAATCTTGGCCTATGATGTCCAAGCAAGGAAACCCATGTCTTAATCATATATTAGATTTCTCCGAGTGATTAGCTGTTCTACTCTGCCTCTAAACTTCAGAACTCCCAGAGATACCAGTAAATCCTTCCCCTGGAAGGCCAGGTTCTATCTAACTTGGTCACACCTGGAGACAAGGAATGTGATGGAAGGAAATCACATTTATTGAGCACATACATGTAGCAGGTACTGAATTAGGCCCTTAATTTCTGTTATTTCATTTAATTCTCATAACTCTGTGACGTATGAATTTTTCACAGTTTATAGAAGGGGAAAGTAATGTATGATTTAATGATTTGCCCAAGGCCACACAGTTAGAAAATGGTGGTCGCAGACTATGAATACAAAGCTCTATAACAACAAAGTTCATACACTTTTACCTAGAGCAGGGCAAGAAATTAATTCCTCTGAATGAGGACTGGTATATATCAGCCATGCTGATGAGGCAAGGGTCACCTCAGTGATATCAGTGCAGGTGTGAAAGAAAAACCGTGGAGATAAGCAAAACATTCCTTTCAGAAACCAGAAACAATTCTGGAAAGGTAGGACTAGAAACTTCCACAGCAGTGATGTGTGATAGAACTGTTTATGATGATCGAAACGTCCTCTGTCTGCCCTGTCCAATATGGCAGCCTCTCACCACATTAGCTATGGAGCACAGTGTGCTGGGGGTGGGGTTCATGGCGAGACTTTGTCTCAGCCCTTCCTAACCGCTTGGATGCGTTTTCCCTCTTGTTTACCCAATGGGCAGGGGTCGCTCTACCAGTTGTTAGTTTTTCTTTTTTTTCTCAGAGTAAATTATTCCATATACAGCTGGAGATTTGGTGTGCATGTGGGGGGTGACGAGTTCAGGATCTTCCTATGTGGCCATCTTAAATCAGAACGCAGTCCAGCAATTTCAAAATGTCACGGCCCTGCTTTCCGGCCTCCATTGTGTCTGATGAGCAATATGCTGTGCATCTCATTGCAGATCCTTTGTACTGACTTCGTTTTTTGTTGCTCTGTTTGTTTGCTGCTCTCCAGATTGCTTGCCTTTGGCTTTGAAGAGTTTGGTGAGGTGTCTGGGTAGGAACCTCTTTGATTTATAATTTTTGGAGTTCATTAAGCTTCTTGAATATGTAGACCTGCATCTTTTATCAAATTTGGAAAGTTTTCAGCTATTGTTTCTTTAAATATTCTTTATGCTATTTTTTTCTGCTTTTACTTTTATTAGCATTTGTGTGAGGCTGAATTTATTCCCGGGCCATAAGTTTTAGTTTCTTCACTTTCTTCTCAGAGATCATTTCCTTCTGTGCAACCTCCTCTTCTGGTGTAGGAACAATAACAATCTGCTCTTTCTCAGTTAGGATCATCTCTCTGTTGCAGGGAGAGCTCCTGTACGGGTTTCTACACCCATGAACTCTGGAAGTTCTGGGCTGCATCTCGGGAGCCCTGTTCACCTGGATGTGTAATGACCAGAGAGTCGATATCTAAACCCTTAAGTTCAGCATTACTCTGCATTTTTCAGCATGTGCAGTAAAAATTCTGCTCTCTTTTTGGGTTGGACTGTTTGTCCAACCCTATTGTTTGGCCCGGGCACACCTCCTAACTCCACCGTTATAACAACGGTACAGCACACATTGCTTTTGTAATGTGACATCCTTTAGATACTTGGTGGCTTTTCAGATATGCATACTCTTGATGACCTGGGCAGTTTCACGAGTGTTCTTAAAATGAACAGGTAGATTCGAACCTCTTGATTTACATGATTTTGTGGGGTTCTCTGAGTCAAGCGAACAGCGAACCATTTTCAGAGGTCTCCTCAGGCTGCTTACGAGAAGAACTCTTTATGGTTTTAAAAAAATTTATTTTATTTTATTTTATATTTTCTGTCTTCTCTTCTTCTGGGATTCCCACTGTATGTTGGTTTGGTTGAACTCTTGGGCTCTGTTCATTTTCTTCATCCTTTTGCCTTTTTACTCTTCCAATTGAATAATTTCATTAGGTCTATTTTCCAGGTTGCAGATTCTTTATTCTGTTTATACAATTCTGCTATTGAAATCCTGTAGTGAGCTTTTCATTTTAATTACTATACTTCTCATCACTAGGATTTGTATTTGGCTCTTTTTAATATTTTCTCTCTCTTTATTGATATTTTCTATTTGTTCACACATTATTCTTATGACTTCCTTTAACTAGTTCAACATATTTGAGATACATGATTAAAAGTCTTTGTCTAGTAATTCCAATCAGTGTGCTTCCTCAGAGACAATGACAGTTAACTTTAATTTTTGTATGAATGGGCCAAATTTTTTTCCATGCTTTGTAATTTTTCATTGAAAACTAGACATCCTGAATATTATCATGTTGTCTTTTCAATCAAGGTTTTCTCCCTCTAGGGTTTCTGTTACTTGTAGGTTGTAGCTGCTTGTTTAAGGAACTTTATCAACTATTTTACATGTCTGTATTCTTTATTATTTGTGATCTCTTAAGTCTCTGTACCTCTAGCTATTTTTCAGCTAGTATTTTGACCTAAATTTTCTTGAACATTAGAAGCAAAAAATAAAAATAAAAAGAACAGAGAGAGAGAGAGAGAGAGAGAGAGAGAGAGAGAGAGAGAAGAAGAAGAAGAAGAAGAAGAAGAAGAAGAAGAAGAAGATAGAGAGAGAGAGAAGGAGAGAGAGAGAGAGAGAGAGAGAGAGAGAGAGAGAGAGAGAGAGAGAGAGAGAAATTTAAAAATATTTTTAGGGGGGAAATTCTATCTGTTTCTACATGTTTGCAGCCATTCAATGGAAGGTGGAATGTGTCCTGAATCTGAAGAAGTTCAAACAATAGAAAAAGCACATAGGAGCTCACTGATACTAGCTACCATTTACTGAGTGCTCACCATGCCACACACTGTGAGAAGAGCTTTACTGCTATTGTTTCATTTAATTTCCATAACAACCATTGAGGTAGGTATTGATAAAATCCACAGTTGACAGGGAAATAAGTATTAGAAAGTTTAAGCAACTAGTTCGTGTTTTTCAGCTAATGGGAGGTGAAACCAGGATTTAAAACGTCAGCGCTCTCAGCCTGGGCACTATGTTGTCTGCTCCTTAGAAGTGGGATCACATCCCTGCCTTTTCATTTAAATTAATATTCCTCGGACATGAATCTCAGGAAATTGCTTGCTGCCCTTTCCCACTATGCTTCCAGAATGTGTTTCCTTGCAAGTGATGAAGTGGAAATGACACCAATGAGTATGAATGAGTGGATGGAGGTGAAGGTGGGAATGGTGAAATAATGAGTCCTGTCCATGACAGACACCCATTTGCCCCACAGCCAAAAAAAAAAAAAAAGAAATTTTTTAAATCCTAATCTTTTCCTGGCTTTGCAAATTCAACCTAGGCTGGGGCACTCCTTCAGTGCTTAGCCAGGCCATTCACAACTGCTTCTTACCCTTTCCTTCCTGCTACACTGAGCCCAGAGATCAGCCAATGGTGAAAGCTTAGAGTTTTCTTGTGTCTTTCCTGAGCAGGCAACCTGCCTTGAGGATGTGTGTGTCTAAATTTCCAGCATACAGGAGTGCCTTTGAATACCTCAATTTTACAAAGAAACTCCCTCTCTAGCTCTTCACCCATGGCTTTCACTGGTCTATTGTGTGCCTCAATCTATAATGTTTTGTCCTTACTGGCTGTGGGTTGACAGTTTGCCCTAAATTGCTTTTGCAGACTGCCTGCCTCTTTTCACCAGGAGTGAGTTCTGAAGTAGTCAAAAGGGGGCAATGCTTTGTGTGTCTTCTAGCTTTCAGACAGGTTTGAACATACAAATACCTCTTTGTTAACAAGCTCTGTTCTGCGCCCTCTGAAACACAGCCAAGGGTCCCATATCAGGAATACAGGCCCCCTTCTTGAAGACCACCACCAGCACTGTCCTTACCAGGCAGTGGGTTGGAACAAAGGCTAATTAAAATGCCACAAAACATTCTATCATTTTTAAGTTGTTTTTTTCTCTCCCAGATTTAGTGTTCACTTTGTTGATATAAAGACTGGTTGTTTTCTAGAGTTCTGTCAGAGTTGATTTTGACAATTTTATGTATTTTTTTAAAGTTTCTGTGGTGAAACAGGCTCTACGATTAGCCTCTTCTCTTTTGTGCACTTATGTCAACCCAGATATATTTTGCAGTGTGTTGTGAGTTCAATCCAGGGCCCCAAACCAACAAATTCCACAACCAAAGTAAATTGCTTTGTTACGATAAATCTTGATTATGATGAAGACTTTCTTAAATTAGAGTATCAGGTTATAAAAGTTTAAGATAAAAGTACCTAAGGTAAACTTTGAAATCTGAAAGATTAATGAGGACAACAGTTGTATATGACGTTAACTCTCATTCTATCTTTCAAATTTCTGTATTTTGTGATGTAATTTTTTCAGAGAATGGAGAGACTAAAGTATATTATTGGGTATCGTGATATGACTTGACTAGTTGAGGTGTTGACTTTCACTACATGACCTATATTTTAATGTTCAGTAGACAATGAGAGAAAAGATTTGAAGGTGGAACACCATAGGAGTTCAGTGAATAGACTTGAAGATATTCCAGTTACCAAGAAGGCAATCATTTAAGCAGTTTATCGGAATGAACGAGAAGAGTGTAAAAACCTTAGATTCCCTGGAACCCAGCGGTCTAGATTCTGATTTAATAGGTTTGTAGTGAAGCTGCAGATTCTTGTGTCTAAAAATTTACTGATATAATTCCAGTGCTCAAGCTGATTTGGACATCACTGGCAGCAAAATAGCCAATTTCTTGAATTTTCAATTCACATAGTATGGAAGGCCTCAATTAGAATTATTACACTTAGAAAACCATCTATATGCTTGGTGAGGAATTCACATCTCCTTTGAAAAGGATCATGAGCAAGGAGTAGTTTACTGTATGTTTGAGAGGCACAGATTTTTCCAGATTTTATCGTCAATTGACCTATTTAGTATAAGCTTTGTCATTTCCAAAATGTCAGACAATTTTGAAATAGTTTAGAAGCTCAATATACCATTACATGCCATAGAATGAAATTCCTTTTGGAGCATAACCTTTTAAAAACCTCTCACTGTTGTTCAAATGCATCTCTGCCAAACAATAAGTATGGAACCCTAGGATGTATTTGCATTAGGGTCTGTCTGAGGTGAATGCATGTAGGCAAAGAATAACCATCACATATGAGTGTGTGTGAGACAAACAGGACGGGGATATCTTAGGGATGGTCGAGGAGGTGCTGTCCAGAAAAGAGTTGAAATTCTCAGGATAACAGAGAAGTAACAGTGAGAGATGTCCAAAGAACTTTCAAAAGCACTCACATGAGGATGAGTTTTATATTCAAGCCCAGAGAAGGCATGTATTAGACCATCATGGCCGCATGTGTGACTTAAGAATTTTCCTGCTCCCTATCCTTTTCTCATTGGGCATATTCCCACCCAGGAACCAACTTGACAAGATGGAAAGGAGAAGAATCTATGGTTGTGAGGCCTGGCCAAAAAAAAAAAAAAAATTTATTCTACTAATTACACAACAGAGTGTTTTCATTCTGCCTACCCTCATGCTTTTTTGGTTTGTTTTCCAAGAGATGTTGTTTCCTCTCCAGAATAAGGAATTTATGAGGCAATTTACTAGTGGTACCCACAGTGGCCACGTCCCTATACCTACTGGGGCCATGTTTCTCCTCCTTAAAACTAGGCCAGAAACCAGTATTCACAAGGAATGGAGTTGGCTCCTTGCTTGGCTTGGGCTCAGCTTGTGCTCTGACAACCAGAATATCTCTGGGCCCTGCCCCAATGCTGGTCTCATCTTAGTTTAGGGCCCTGGATCTCAGGCTTACAAAACCTGTGACTTAGGGCCAGTTGTGTGGCTTGGATCTGGCCCCTGCTCCCATACTAATCTTTTTTCTAGATCTCCCATCTTTCCTTTGAGGACCCCAGTGTCTCTGACCCCTGTTCTGACTGACGACTGCTAAGAAACCCTCTGGGGTTGTCAAAGAGCTCCCTGCCCTGACTCCATTTCTGGTTCCAGCCTTGCTTCTGGTTCTAGCCTTGCTTCTGGTTTTAGGCTCCCTTCAAGCTAGGATCAGACTGGGCTTGGGATCTGCCTCTTACACAACCTTAGAGGGACTGAGGATCATGTCCTGGAAAGAGAGGCAATGTTCTCAAACAACAAAGTGTCAACTGATTGTCATTGGTGCTAATTCAATGTCAAGAGGATTTACAATTTGTGGTGTGGTGAAAGAGGGAAGTTTATTCAATGTAAACTGCTCAAGTGTGATACAGCAAAGCTATGGTGAAGCTCAATAGTGCTACAGTTCAATTAAGAGACAGCACGGCTGTGCGTCTGCATGGCTTTGAGATGGCCCTGGAGCAAGGCCCCTCTCTGGCTTGATAGTTCTGCTCTGCTACAGTCTGGTCTGGCCCACTCCACCTGCTCTCCTCCACTCAGCTCTGGTCTGCCCTGCTTTGGTGAGATGTCTTCGGTATTTCAACTCCAACTAGGTCAACTCAGGCTTCAATAACAAGGGAGAGTGTGGTCTCGAATGGGGTTGGAGGGGGTGATTTATACAGAGAGAAGTCCCCACCTCAGGTCCCTGATTGGTCTTCATGCCCATGAGAATGTCAAATCTCAATTTGATTGGTCCAAAAATCACAGTCTTAATTGGTCAGAGTGGAGCCACTCTGTTTGGTCGGTGTAAATGCTAATGGGGTTATAGCTGTGCAGTTCCAGCTCTTATTGAAAGAAGAAACAGCTCAATCCTTTTGGTTGAAATACAATTCCAGGATCTCCTTTGTACAGGTTAGCTCCAATGGTAGGAACACAGTGCAGGCAGAATGTTCTGTTCAGTATGGGAGGCACGCAGCTTAGAGCAGGCTTCTCCCTGAAGGGCAGTTTGCCTGAGAGGCCCTTGTTTAGAAATGGCTGCTAGGCTCTGTTATCATAATTGAGCTCAGTTAGCCATCAGGAACCCTTCTTGGTGGGTATCTTCTCAAGATCACCAAAAGTAGCTGCTGGTTATATTGCCCATCTCCACCCTACCCAACAGTTTCCGGGAGAATTTCCAAGGAAGTCAGTTTGAGCTCTGATTACTTGCATGCAGATGCTGGAGCTCTGTTGGGCAGCACGTTATTTGTCCTGTAGCCGGACCACCTCCATATGTGTCTGTGGCCTGTCCTCTCAGGAGTCCAGTTAATACAAGGAACATTTTAAAGGCAAATAATATGTGTGCCTGTCTTACATGATCCACGTTATTGGAAGACTTTAGCTTGTTCACAGGCAAACACATACAAATCACACAGATATTACATGTGTTGTGATTGACATATTTTTTCCTTCATGGGACTCATCCGGTGGCATATTTCTCAGTGAAGGCTTTAATGAACCTGGTTTCACCTAATTTATTTTTTCTAACTAGAATTATTTTTCCTAACTACACATGTAATATATACACATATGTTAGAAATAATTATATACAATGAAAGTTGAAAATAAAAAATCCAAAATCTATCCCTAAACCATCTTTCTATACCATTCCTCTCTTTGAAGAACATGGCAGAAAGTGGGTGTTTGTCCTCACAAACTCTATGCATTTATAGGAATATCAAAATATATGTAAATATATATTTTCATAAATATTATTGAATTATTTGCATATGCAAATTACATTTTTGACCGAAGATGTACAAAGAGCTCACCATAACATGTAAGTGCATATAAATTTATCTTCTTCTTTTAAATTGCTCCATAATTTTTCCAGTGTATGGGTGAAACATAAATTAATGAGTCATAACCTTATTGATAGACATGTGAGTGGTTTAGAGTCTTTTACTGATACAAGAAGTGTCGAATGAATGAATGTCTCTTATTTAGAGAATAAGAGCTGTATGTATGAGATAATTTTAGAAGAGGTTTACTAGGGCAAAGGGTATCCCTTTTTTAAATTTCTACAACCATTGATTAAGATCTGTAGAAGTTGTATCAATTGACACCTTCATAAACAGTGTATAAGGTTTTGTTTTGCTATAGCCTATCTCAGAATGTCAGTCAGTCAAGTGTTTGATTTGTTCCATTGGCATATTATTTTGGTTTTATTTTTAATTTATTGCTTAGAATCATCATATTTCCTCTTTGGGTGAACTATCTTCTATTATCTTTTGCCAGTTTTCCTTTTGGATTGTGGGGATTTTCTTCTGGATGTATAGGAACCATTTATATATTGAAATGATTATGTTTTGCTGTCTTTTGAGTCATGAGCCTCCACCCTGCCTCACCCATATCGCTGCTTGTCAAGGCTGTGTTTTCAGTTGAATTAACTAATTCTTTTCTTCTATGAGCTCTGGATTTTGTGTCATAATTGACAGACTTTTCTTTTTTTCTGTTATTATAATTACCTACTTTTTTGCATTTAAGTATTGATCCATCGGGGGGATTCATTTTACTGAAATACATGAAAGTAAGAATCAATGACATTGAGTGCTTGCTGTCATTCAAAACTTGTGTTACTTTTCCATAATATAAAACTGAAATGGAAACATGACAGCCACATTAAGGACGGATTTTCTAGTCCTTTTGACTCGAATGTGACCAGGAAACAATTACAAAATATGCAAAGAAGTGGTATGTGTCACCACAGGCCAAGACTTTTAAGACTTTTAAGAAGTTCTCTGTCCGGTTCACCATCTAGACATAGGCAACAGAGGAGCCTATTTGAAATATGGTGACGTAAGTTACCAGGAACTTGGGTCTCTGAATCACCAGGGGCCAGTCTTCAGTGACTGTTACATGAAGGAGAAATACACTTCCATTGTAATAAGCCACTAAAATCTTGGGGGCTTATTTATTAAAGTGGCTGGCATGGCTTTACCAATAAAGAGTCCAATGAAGAGATAGGTATCTCTAACCACTCGTATGTGAGCACACTTCATTTTATTTAGTGAGTGTTCTGCCCACTGCCGATGAAAGGGAATTGCTAGTAACCTAGCATCTGTAAAGGCCCTGGAATGGAGGTGCTTTATCAGCTGGTGATTTTTAGAGTTAACCACATATTCAAGTGAGAATTCTGTTCAGTGCACCTGTGTCATCCACATGAGTAGACCAGAACTTGGCAGAATCTGAAAGTAAAAAACAGAGGTATATCAAACCAGTCAAAGCTTCTTATAATTCACCTATTAAACATCATAATGCATTTCAAAGAAGACATCTAGGACAAAGTTAAATTAGAGTTGTATACCAGGACAACAGTAGAATACTAGTTCTGGCTGAAGGCAACAGAGTTACCTATTGCATAGGAAATTTATTAATGACCTATACCATCCAAAATAGGCATCATTTGTCAACACGAATGGAGAACCAAAGATTTATCTGCGGAATACATGAAGAAGGAACTTGATGAACAAATAAAAAACAAATATTTGGTGCTTAAGCTGAGGTTGATTGAAAAGCGTGACTGTATGAACTTTTCCTCTTGGCTGTCTGGCATGAGCCAGATTTTACAAGTAGTTCTTTGAAGAACTACTTTGAAAACCAATCTAGTGCTTTACAGTAGTATTGAAGTAGTTTGTGAGTGCGTCTTCTATTCATTTTTGCTGCAATCTCTTCAAAACCATTTGTGAATCTTTAATCAAAGCATTCAATGAAGGGAACACCTTGGAAACTGAAAGTTTTGAAGCCTTTAGCAAATTGGAATTATTAAAAACAGAGTGTGTAAATAGGAAGCTATTGAATTTGTCACTACCAAAGCGAGGAAGGATGTGAATTAAACACAGACAGCTCGGTGTATCTGGTTTAAGTTTGAAATGTTATAACTGTGTTTTGTAATTTCCTCCCTTTTGAGAAGAATTTTTTGATGAGCTTCCTGGGGATGAATTTGCATTTGTATTGAATAGAATGAAATAGAAAAGGCCTGTTATTTTGCAACATCTCCATTTGGTTTGGCAAAACATTCAAGATAATCAGAAATAGAAACAACTTATTTGCTGAGTTTTATGGCATAAAATATTTATCTAAGAATGGCAGTGTCAATGAAATAATGAAGACAATGCTGACGAAAATATTTGGACTAAAATATTTAAACATTTTCACATATAAAAGCATAAATCATAAGCTCCACATAGTAGAATTTCCTTGAGCTTTCCAGGAATCTCACCATAGGTAGAAACAACATTTTTTTTCAATAAAATATGGGCTACAGAGAAGTGTCGATTAAAGGCATCAACACATTCAAATTCATTAATGATAAAATGCAAACTTGAAGAATATTGCCATTTTATAAACCGACTAAAAATAACAAGTTGGAGCACCAGAAAGGGAGGAGAAATATTTGAAGAAATAAAGGTTAAAATATTTTCAAGTATGATGGAAAGTATCAAACAGGTTCAACAGCTCAAAGAGAACCTTAGAGGCCTGAATAGAAAACACATCATACACAACCACATCATCGTCAAATTTCTGAAAACCAATGATGAAGAAAAAATATCTCAAAAAGTAGCGAGAGAAATAAAAAAGGCAGATTTTATTGAGAAGAACTATGTAACAGGGAAGGCTGACTTCTAATCCAATCATTACATCAAGAAGACAATGGAATGACATTTTCAAAGTACTGAAAGAAAATAACCATGCCAACATAGAATTCTATGCCCAGTTAAAGAATTCTTTAGTATTCAATAATGTTGTAAAGATTTTGTTGGGTATCCGATGGACATGCGTCCTATTTGGGAGACCACCCCAGGGATTCTGTGGATACCTGATCATGGCATTGTACACCAGAAGCTAAACATTAATGAATGCCAACTATAATTTTATATATATAATGTGATGGTTCAGTGTGAGGTCGGAGGGATAGATGGGGGAAGGGGGGTTCACAGTGTGAGGGATATAAATGATGAACGTCTAAGTATTACCTTGTCTTGTACACCTGAAACTAATGAATAAAAAAAAAAGAATTCTTTAAAAAGAAAGAGGAAATAAAGACATTGTTTGATCCCTAGTCAAAGAAGAAATCACAAGGGAAATAGGAACTTATTTTGAAATGAATGGTAATGAACACACATCGTATGAAAATTTCTCGGTATAGTTAAAACTGCATTTAAAACAAAATGTGTAACATTAAAGGCTTTCAGAGAAAAGAATAAATGTTTAAATCCATGGCTTGAACTACCACATTAAAAAGCTTGAAAATAGAAAGAAAATTAAAGTAAAAGTAGAAAACAAGAAACAATAAAGAAAAGAAATCAATGAATTAGTGAATGGAGAAATCATAAAGAAAATTCAGAAAGCCAAAATTTGGTTCTTGGAAAAATATGATATCATCAGTAATCCCTTGATCAAGACATAAAAGGATGTAATACTCATGGTCAATATCAAGAATTGCACAGGAGACATCACTGGGAGCTTTAAAATGATGCTAAGAAAATAATTAATGGCCACTTATGAATATGGGTAAATTCCTTTAAGATAAGACATACCTAAACTGACCCAGTAAGAAACACGACATCTGAATGGTCTTACATTTGTTAAAGGAAATGAATTTGAAATGCAAAGCCTTCCCAGAAAAACTGAAGGCCCCAATGATTTCACTGGTGAATTCTGCAAATATTTAAGGGAAAAATAAAGAAATGATTTTAATTATACATCATAAATTTCAAAAAATAGAAGAGGAGGATTATTGACCAGCTCATTTCCTGAAGGCAACATAACCCTGATATCAAAACTTGAGAAAGATGGTACAAGTGAATGGAAGTACAGACCCATATCTCTCATCATCACAGGAACAAATATTGACAAAGTAGTCACAAAACAGAGCAATATTGAAAATCATCATATGACATGATCAAATGTGAGTCATCCTAGGAATGCAATGTTGGTGTCATATTTTTTTTAATTTATTTATTGGGGTGAAAATTGTTAATGAAATTACATAATTTCAGGTGTACAATTCTGTATTACATCATCTATAAATCCCATTGTGTGTTCACCACCCAGAGTCAGTTCTCCTTCCATCACCATATATTTGATCCCCCTTACCCTCATCTCCCTCCCCCCACACCCCTTACCCTCTGGTAACCACTAAACTATTGTCTGTGTCTATGAATTTTTGTTTCTCATTTGTTTGTCTTGTTCTTTTGTTGTTTTTGGTTTATATACCACATATCAGTGAAATAATAGGGTTCTCTGCTTTTTCTGTATGACGTATTTTGCTTAGCATTATACACTCAAGATCCATCCATGTTGTCACAAATGTTCCTATATCATTTTTCCTTAACGCCGAATAGTATTCCATTGTGTATATATACCACAACTTCTTTATCCATTCATCTATCGAAGGACATTTTGGTTGTTTCCATGTCTTGGCCACCGTAAACTAAGCTGCAATGAACATTGGAGCACACGTGTCTTTATGTATAAATGATTTCAAATTCTTTGGGTAGATACCCAGGAGAGGGATTGCTGGGTCATATGGTAATTCTATTTGTAATTTTTTGAGGAACCTCCACACTGCCTTCCATAGCGGCTGCACCAGTCTGGATTCCCATGTTGGTGTCATATTAAGAAGTCATTCAACATAAAGAGAATTAGATTAAAGTAAGAAATGACATGATAATCTTAAAAGATGGATGGAAATTGTATGATAAAATTCAGTATCTATTCGTGATAAAGCATCTCAGCTTACTCAGAGTAGAGAGAATCTTTCGCAACCTGATAGAAACCGCTATGAAATACCTCCAGGTAATTATTATACTTGATGTTTCCCATAGAGATGGGAACAAGGCAGTGATCCTGCACTTAGTATGTTTTCCCACGTTTTTCTGGATGTTTTAAACCAATATAATAAGACAAGTAAGAAATAAAGATTATATCAGAAGAAATAAAATGGCTTTTATGTGCCCTTCCCATAGTTGTATAGATATACTACTAAAATCTGCAAGAATAAATGAACATAGTCAAGTTACACTATATAAGGTAAGTTTACAAAATCAATTGTATTTTTATGTACTAGAATAACATGGGAAAGGAACTTAAAATTAGTATTATTCAAAATGCCATAAAAATAAACAATACTTGGAAGTAAATATGCCTACATCTATAAGATGTTCTTGAGACAAATTAAGGACATAAGTCAATACACACATAGACTATTTTCACAGATGGAAGAATCCATATTGCTAAAATGGCTATTTTCCAACTTGATCTGTAGATTCACCATAAACTAGTCATGATCCCAGAAGGCTTTCTCTCTCTCTGTCTCTCTCTTTTTTTTTTTTTTTGGATAAATTGACAGGTGATTCTAAAATGAATATTTAAATCTAAAGAAACTAGAATAGCAAAAACAATTTGGAAAAGAAGAAAAATGTTGGACAACTTACACAACCTAATTTCAAGAATTACTGTACAGCTTTAATAATCAAGGCAGTGTGGTATTGGCTTTAGTACAGATAATAAGATCAATGATTAGAAAAAAACCACACATAAATTGTCAACTGATTCTTTGACAGAGGTACCAAGTTAATCCAAATTAATTAGGGAAAGGATAGTCTTTTTACTAATGATGCTGGAAAAACCAGAAAACTATTATGGAAATAAATGAATCTCTTTGCATACTTCCTGACAAACACAAGTTTATGGATCAAATGTAAAATCAAAACTACCGTGTTTCACCCAAAATTAGACCTAGCCGGACAATCAGCTCTATCGCATGTTTCAGAGCAAAAAATAATATAAGACTGGGTATTATATTATATCACATTATATTATATAAGACCCGGTCTTGTATTACAGTAAAATAAGACCGGGTCTTATATTAATTTTTGCTCCAAGAGATGCATTGCAACTGATTGTCCAGCTAGGTCTTATTTTCAGGGAAAGACGGTGTCTGTTTTGAGAACAACACAGGGATGAATTTTTTTGTACTCTTGGAATAGGCAACATTTTCTTAGAGAAGACACAGAGAGCTCTAACCAAAAATGGAGAACGAAGGGGAAGAGGAGGAGAAGATGAAGAAGGAGGAGAAAGAGAAGAAAAATGGGATTTCAAAACTTTAAAAACTTTAGTTCATCAAAATACACCTCTAAAAGAATGCATAGCAAAGCCCCAGATTGAAAGAAAATGTAAGTTGAACTTTTACGTAATTATGCATATTGGAAATATAATGAAAATAATACTCTATGCAAGCATAACATAAAAATCTGAAAAATACTCTTCATCTAGAGTAAAATATTGTGTCATGTAGAATCGTAACTTGCTAAATTTCAAAGATCGAAAATTTCTGCACTTGGAAACAGCTACGTCCACTACTTAGGAGGTGCATAATATATAGAAGCACTGCCAAAAACTTGCACTCAGTGCTTGTGACAAAAAGGCCAAAATACTCTCCAGAGCATCAGAAATAGTCTTTCTCTGCTGGAATCCATTTCTGAAAACTCAGAAAAACGCAACAGCTAAAATTGGACTCTTTCCTCTGAAATGGTAGATTAGAATAATAGTAGATACTTTTTCCACTAGCTGCCAAACTTACGTAGTGATTAAGGAGAAGTGATTATTAGTTCATAGCATTTTAGGTTCAAATGTATATGCAACTTAAAAGCACAAAAACCTAATAGTAGCCTTAACGTGTTATAATGTAAGGGTTTCATCCCAAGAAAGTTGTCAGAGCTATTACTGGTTTTACCTCGATTACTTCGATTTTTACCTCGATTTTTAGCTATAATCTTCCATGATTTATTTCTAATGATTTACATATTTAATTTGTTTCACTTAACGTAAGGATGTTTCTCAGAATGCCTAATCATGTCTAAGTTTAATAATTGTATTATGTCTGTATGATCTGTGCTTCTGGGTGTTGGTAAATTCATTTTTATATTTCCCACTCAGTTTTATAATGACAAAAAATGATTAAATACTCAAATATTGGCAAAATAATTGTACAGACAAGTGTGTTGACACTGCCAAAAATGAACAGTCAGTAGTGTGGTTAGTTATGAATCGATTAACTTAATGCAAACTCACCTTTGGAAAGACAACTGAAGGATTTAAGTGACAAATTTAAGGTGGGTTTTTAAAAAGGTGTTTGAAAATCAAACCGGCTATAATAATACTGGTCCAGTTGTCACAAATTGACAAGTGAATATAATACCAACTAAAGAAAGGATTGGAAATGTGGATCTTTTCTAGCCATTCTAGACTGAATAAATTGGTGAAATCCTGAGGCAAAACAGCAAATTTCCTTTCTTTCTTAACATATATACTGAAAAGAGAAAGAGATTTCTAGTTTCACAGGCCTTATTCAAAAAGCAGATAAGTACAAAGTATACTCCAATTTTTAAAGAAGATTTTTGGGTCTAAGGTGATAGATATTGAGGTTGAAAATAAAACGTTTCAAAATACAAGAGTTTCCCTCACAAAGTGATAAGCCCCCAATGTACTACCCCTGTGGCAGTGTTCATAGCTGTTACAGTACCACTGACTATTCCCTATGCTGTACTCCACATCCTGTGGCTATATATGTGTTAAATTGTGGTTGACATTCAGTATTGTTCAGCCTCGGGTGTACACTGCAGGGGTCGGGCGTCTACACCGTCCGTGGGGCGGTCTGTCTGATGGGACGGGTGCCCGTCTGACGCTTGCAGGGTTTTCACGGCATTGTTGATTACATTCCCCAAAGTGTCTTTCGTATGTATCCCCGTGGCAATGTTGTGGCTACTGATTTGCACTTTCTGGTCCCCTCGGCTTCTCCCCCACCCCCACACCCCAGCATCTGGCAACCCTCGGTTTTTCCTCTATATCTCTGAGACTGTTTCTGTTTAGTTTGCTCATTTAGGTTGCCCACTTTAATGATCATTTGAAAACGGAAGTGGCGGGGGATTTCATTGGTTTGTCACGGTGAACGCCGCTGGGGAAAGTGCAGTTGGCGGCGGGCAGGCCGTCCCGCGGGTCCTCGGCCGAGGCCACAGGGGGCCCTGTCGCGTCTCCCGAGGAAGGCCGCGCCCAGGCTTCGCAGAGAGGTCCCTGCCCGTGGCCCCGCCCGCGGCCCCGCCTCACGTGTGTGCCCTCTTCTTGCGCCCGCAGAGCCCCCCGGCGCGGACCCGGACACGCTGCGAGCCGGCGCGCGGGGCTTCACCGGCTGCCTCTCCGCCGTGCGCTTCGGCCCCGCCACCCCGCTGAAGGCGGCGCTGCTCCCCGGCCGCCCGGGCCCAGTCGCCGTCCGCGGACAGGTGGCCGCGTCCCGCTGTGCCCCGGGGGCGGGGCCCGGAGCCCCGGCGCGCGCGGCGACCCGGCCGCCCGCAGGTGGCGCAGGTGCGTGGCCCTCCGCCCGCGGCCTGCCAGCCGCTCTGCGTCCCGAGGCTCCCCGAAGTCCTCTGTGGGTCCGCCTTCCCCTTCTCTGCCCTTTCCAGTCTCAGTGCCTCGGCTCTCGTTCATTTCTGTGGCTGCGATTGTCTGCTTTCAACTGTTTGTGGATTTTCAAAAGTCCGCCTTTCCACCCCCCTGTCGTTCTGCCTTTTTCTACTGTAGGTCGTTCTGGACCGACAGATGGGGGCGAGCCCTGGGTCAGAGCGGACGGACATGGCTCCGCGGTCATTGGAGGTAACAGGCCCGCGAAGGGCACCCTCGGAGGTGCTGTCGCTGTCAGCGGGATCCCCACGGGAGAACCGCGCCACGGAGGCCTCAGAGGCAGGCCACACCCCTGTGACGTGTGGTGCACAGGTGGCCCCCGTGCGGCACGGCTGCCAGGGCCCTAAAACTGCCGTGTTATGCGAAACAAGAGCTCCTACAAAAGGGGTTAGGCTCCAAAAATCAAAAACACAAAGTATCATATTTTTATAATTCAGTGAAATATCTTGATTAAAGCAATTTTCACCCCCCCCCAAAAAAATACAAGAGTTTTCTCTGGGAAATCAAGCTTTTAAATGCTTTTGTGTTTTATAAATCGAAATTAATACATTTCAGTTTTAGGGTACATAAAGGTATTTTTTCTTCTCTCATTTATGGTTTTTGCTTCCCCCAAGTTCTCTGCCTGTTACATATCTGCTTTCTTAATTCAGGAAATGAAATTGCCTATTTCATTTTGCTCAGACGACCCAGCAGAAGCCTGGGCCAGCGCCCACCGAGGTCCGAATGGAACTCAGCGCTGCCCACAGGCCACCTCTGAAGCTTGAGGCGCCTGGGCCTTGCACGTAGGCTCCGGGTGCCCTTGACCTTGGCCACGGGGCTCTGTGCTCATGCGCAGCCCTCGGCCTCTGCCCCGTGCACCGTTGCTTGGTGACGGCCGTTCTGGGCGGAGAGATTCCAAACCGCCTTGCTGTCCTGCGGGGATACTGTGGCGACTGGAGTTGGCTGCTCTAGAGGCTACTGTTGGCTGGGCGCGGAGAAAACAGGCGTGAGAAGTGCGGAGGAGGTTCTGAAGCCCGTGGCTTGGCCATGAGGAGGTTCATTGGCTTAGGGATTCTGAAGGTCAGGTCCGGCTTGGGTTTCCGAAGGAGACCCCAGAGCGATGGTGGTGGCTGGCAGCCTGAGACCGGAGGTGGGGTCACCTCGGAGTCCGGGTACTGCATCCCAGACAAAGATCTCCAAAAAATCCACAGAGCTGCCTCCAGGGGCGACGTGGCCGGAGTGCAGAAGCTGCTCTCGCTCCATCCAGAGAGACTGAACGACAGAGACCGGCAGAAGAGGTGAGCGGGCCTGGGGGGCCGCTGGGCACGGGCCGGAGGCGGCGGGGGCCTGGGAGAGGGGCCCACCTGCCGGCTCCCCCGGGAGGAGCGCAGCCTGGGCGGGGCCCTTACCTGGGGGCCAGGGCCCAGGCCCACGTGGTGAGCACCAGGACAAACTCTCAAGGTCCCGTCACTCATAATTCCCCTTATAAAGCACTTTACTGACAATGTTAAACCAATTTAACTAAATATCAGTAATAGAAATGAAAAGAAGTATATGCAGCATTTTACTTTTGATGTGCACAGTTTTAGACCACATTGTTAAACACTATAGAAAAGTCCGTAATGAGAAAACTAATTCCCATAATAGAGCGACTTGTGGGCTAAAAGTTCTTCAGCTAAAACCCAGTATCCGTTTTACATCAGTGTCCACCCATGTATGTATGGTGTTTATTGAGGGGCCTTAGAAGGGAAGCTTCCAGTGGAAGATGCCTGTGGTCTTGGCTAGGAAGACTCGTTTTCTCACCGTGTGTGCTCTTCCTCTAGTTATCAGTTTTCCATAAGCCAACTAAACTCTCAGGGTTTTAAAAGTTTTGGGTTGCACATGCTCTTTGATTGTAGTGATAAAATTAAGAATCATTCTGTATAGTAGACGAAGATTTGCCCTTCTAGGTGTCAACGGGTGCTGTATTGCCACAATTTCTTTACTAAGAGCTGAAAAGAGAGATAAATGATTGGAATATAGCAGAAAATGCCCAAACACCCTAATATATGCAGGATGTTAGAGCTTCATAGTGATGACATTTAGGGTTAGTAGAAAATATGAATTACTCATGAATGATGGAAAAATACCTGTTAAGTATTTGGAGAAAATTCGTTAGATTTTCATATCACAAAAATAAGATCCAGATGTACTGTAGATTAAAAACTATAAATATACGAAATGAGGAAAGTACCAGAAGAAAACAGAAATTCCTATTTATACATTTTTTTATGTTGGCGAAGACTTCAAAAAAACCAAGAGTTCAGAAGGTTGGTTGAGCAATATAAGAAATCAATAGTCTCTGTATGTCAGATAATAATACTAACAAAGCACAAGAAAAGGTACTTGTAAATTATGTACAGCATACACATATCAGGGAAAAGTGTATCTTTGTTTTATAGAGAAGTGTCTGAAATCAACAGAAAAAAAGCAGTCGAATTTTGAATTTGACCAAGTTCTTTCTGTGTATCTATAAGTGACCAATACTTAGTGTCCTAGGTAAAAAAAAAAAGGAATTAAAGTTGCAAAAGAAATGAAAACTTCTTTTCCATCCTCAAAGGTTGAGAAGATGAGGAACCATGGTACTTGTACAGCTGCTTCAAATTTAAGTTGCTTCTGACTTTTCAAAGAGGCAGTTTGGTGATAAGTACCACATTTAAAAATGTATATTCCCTTTACCCATCAATTTCAAGCACTAAAATATCTTTATGAAATAATTAGATAAATCACATACAATTTGCTTTTCTCAGCACTGCTTACAATATCAATGTCTTGTGAAAAATTCACATCAACGGATTTCGTAAATAAATTGCAGTGCGTCTGTAGGGTGGAATTACCTGAGACCATTGAAGGTGGTATGGATAATACATACATGTTTACATGCAAAGATGTACTTTGGTAGATTGGAAAAGGAGAAAGCATTCCTTTGATTATATAGACACACACAGACTATGATGTTATTTTAGCCAAAAATATGTGCAAACTTGATATCTGAGTGTTTGTACTGTGACATTTTCTTTTTTAAAAAATCTGATCTCTACACTGAACATATACAGGAATTCTCGTAACAGCTTGTTATTAATAAAGTAATCCCAGGTAATATTTCATTATTCCCAGGAATATGCATCTTGTACAGATTAAAACAATTTCTCACTTCTATGTCCAAATTTTTTTTTTAAAGATTGGTATTTTCTGGCAACTTTTAGCCTCTTCAAAAGTAAAGGCAGTCTTTTTATCTGTGCTGGTAGAAGTTCATGTATCTATATTTCTGTACACACTTAATTTTTTATTATATAGAGCTTCACTACCTATAATATTAAATGATTTTTGATTCATCATTTTGGTTCTGTCTTTATGGAAATCAAAAAGAGCACATATAAGTGATTATTACTATTGCAGAAGTACTGCATTACTATAAACATTTTGTTTAAAAACATTGAACTCTCCAGCTGTAGTTATCCCTTCTTTCAATGCATTTATTCATCAGATATACACTGAATACCTGTTATGGAGCAGACACAGTCTACTCGGGACTCTCAGAATGTATCTCTCAGGCCCTCTTCATCCTTAAAAAACTTTATGTTGCCCAGTAGGAGCGAAATGAAAAATTGTAAATGGAAGTATTAGTACCTAATATCCATTGAAGCTTTTCCTCCCTCGTTTCAAACAAAAGGATTTCTCCAGTTAGGACATTGTGAACAGTGACCAAACTTGCTGTTTAGCTAGTGTACAATAGTATTAAATACGAGTATCGATCACTGGAAATCATCCGATTTTCATGTAATCTATGAATCAAAACAGTCAATGAAAGGAGCCATCCCTAGTCACTTGAATGCTGAGTCTCTTTTGGCTTCAGGTTTCTTGAAAATCAAAACAAGAATTTCTTGGTGATGTTAGTCCTCTTTCCCCATGATGCTCTTAAGAATGAACATTTATTTAGATGCCAACTTATGATGAGAACTGCGGAAGGTCTGGTGTGTTTCCATTATTTCACTTCACGTTAGGGTGGTAGGATGCCCGTTCTTGTAAATACCAGTAAGAAATTATTTAAATGCTCCAACTATACTTTCAAGGCATTCTGAATTATACATTGCCTTCCAGAGTCAGAGGTGTTAAAATATGAGAAAAGAAGCATCTTAGAATCACTGAAATACAGTGTTCTTTCTTAATCCTTAAAACACAGCTGCAAAGTAGGTGGAATGATATCATTTTACTTAATTGAAATGTTGTCTTTTAAAGTAGTAGTGATGGTAATGATTCTGATAATATTACCAAACAGTTATTGAGCTGTGTGTTTTGTGCTAGGAACCTAAGTAAACACTTTGCATAGATTCCCATGTAAGCCCACAACAGTGTCCTGTGATGTTAACTACAGTTTTTATCCCCATTTTGTTGATGAGGAAATGGAGGCACACAAAGGCTAAGGGACAGCTAATAAGTGGTCGAGTTAAATTAGGATCAGACCCGAGTTGAGCTGATTCCCCAGGGCATGCTCTCTGTAGTCACATAGGCTGCTCTGTCCTTAGTGTGGCGAGTAACAAGAGCTCGTGAATATTGTACTTTGTGCAGAAGAAAACTCCATGTTGGTTCTGAAGGCATTGGAGTGGCGCGTCATGTTTACAATTGCGTGCAGAGCTGCATGTTTGAGACAGTGCCCTGTAATGTCCTAAATGTCCTCTCACCCTCATAGGACTGCTCTCCATTTGGCCTGCGCCTTTGGCCATGAGGAAGTGGTGACTCTTCTAGCAGAGAAAAAATGCCAGATGAATTTCGGTGACAACAGAAACAAGACAGCTCTAATAAAGGTATGTGGTAGCCAGCTCTGTCAACAGGAGATGGATTTTATTTATTTAGAATAAAAATGAAATAGTTTCAATCAACTATAACTAATTGTGGAAACTTGTGGAATGCTTACTTTGAATTCCCATAATTTACCGTTTATTTAATGACGTATCCTGACAGGCCGTGGAGTGCCAGGAAGAGGAGTGTGCAACAATCCTACTACAGCATGGAGCGGATCCACATGTGAAGGACTTCCGTGACAACACGGCTCTCCACTACGCGGCCATGGGGCACAACACCGCGATAGCTGAACTGCTGCTGCAACACCAGGCAGACATGGAAGCAACCAATGAGGTATAGATCCACAGACTGTATTTACACAATATTTGTAATACATGTGTTTCAGCCACAAGCATTTTATTTCTAGTCGATATATACAGCATGCTGTACACCTGGCCCTGTCGCCATAGAAACAAGTCCAAAGCCAAGTCAGGAAGGGGAAATGGGGTGGCCACAGAAAGGGCCCAGCTCTGTCCTGTAAGAGTCCTGTTACTGCTTAGGAGTCGGTGCCAGGTTCACTCACACCAAGGACTGAAGACCCCGGGGGAGGGAAGTATGTGGGGGTGGCTGCTGCAGGGCAGGGCCTAAGAGATGGGTGTTCCTGGGGGTGGGTGGGAGGAGGAGTGGAGCCTGGGTCCCGCCAGGGAGCTGGGGGTGTGCAGGTAGGGAGGGGAAGCAGCAGGACACTGGCCCTGAGCACCCCAGGCCTCGGGGATTCTGAAGATTAGGGCAGGAAGGCCAGTCACGTTTGGACATCCAGCAAGGGCATCCACCTGCGTTCCTAGCCACTCTGCCAGCCACGGCCCCCCTTGAGGTCTCCACCTCGGAGTGGAGCTCCTGCTCAGCCTTGTGGAGGTGCTGGGCAGGTTTTAGGTGTACAGAGGGAGCAGGTGATGGGGACGCGTTCACCCCTTTTTGTTCCTGGACGTACATCACTGCTCGCCACTGCAACCCCAGCAGGAATGCCCTTGGTTGACAGAGGAAGGGTCAATTTTACATTTTTGGAAGCTCAAGTGTTCCCTGAATGCAAACAGTTGGAACTTAATTTTCTAAAATTTTACTTTACGTGATGATACCTCTAAAGTAGCAGTAGAGGGCACAGCTCTCTTTTATGCACTTACGACAAATTACGTGTGAAAACAAAACTTGTTACAGGCAACACTTCCTTTTTTAAGTGTTTTTTCACGTCCGAGTTGTTTTCCAATTAATGCAAAACAATGTAGGAAGGCAAAATTTGCCTTTGAAATCGGCTTTACCTTAAAACTCAAACAAACAAAAAAGCATTTTACAATATCATAGAAATCTTCCCGCTGTTGACAAATTTTTTTTTTTATAAACAAACGATTTATATAAAGCTATTTAGTACTCATTGGCTAAAGCCTAAGAGGGAAAAAGGAAAGGGAAAGGAAATAACCATCAGAAATATGCAGGGCAATTTGGAAATTTGGCTATTGAAGGGAAATAACAAGAAGAGGTTTTTCAAAACCTCATGGACACAGACAGCAGTTCAATATTTGCCAGAGGGTAAAGGGGGGAGGGGAGATAGATGAGGAAAAAGGGGTCAAACATATGGTGGTGGAAGGAGAACTGACTCTGGTGGTGAGCACACAATGCGACATACAGATGCTGTATCATAGAAATGACACTTGTAACCAACGTAATTTTACTAACCAGTGTCACCCCAATAAGTTTAATTAATAAAAAAGAGGCTTTTTATTTTTGTTTTTCTTCAGTTTATGTGCTTAGTCAAGGTCCTCTTCAGTTTTGGGGGATAATAATCCTTAGTTTTGAGAGAGAGTTAGTGAGTTTTAAACTTCCCTGAGACCACATCTGGGAAGGCTCCGAATCCACCAGATTGCAGTGAACAGGTGGCAATTAAGTGGGAAAGGAGGGAAGGACAGACAATTAAGTGACATGTCATCTGTTCTGGCAGAAAGAGCCACCTAGGGAAGAGTCTAAACTCTGCTGTGAAATGTAGACTGTCCCATGAGAAGTAAGGGGTTTAGCAATAATGAAATCAAGTTGCATTTTAATTGTTAATCCCGTTTCCACTCCTACCCAGGAAATTAAGTGTGGTTTTCATAAGTGACATGTCTCTTCCACTTTTATTTGGCCTAATCGTCAATGTCAGAGGAAATTGGTGACTTAGGCTAGAGAAGAGACCGAAGGGATCGTCTCCCGGACTAGTTCTCGGCTAGAATTCTGCTGGCGAATCACAGTCACCCTAGGAACTTGGAAACCATTTACAAGCTAGGCTCTTCCTGAAGGTTTTGACTATGGAAAGCTAATAAGGCCTGGACATGTGTTGTTTAGAAATATCTCCCTGAGATTCTGATACAACTCTTGGTTAAGAACTACTAGTGCAATGTATCAATTCACAGATCTCAAATACTTAAGAAATCTCTAGAAGAGGTGGAGTGTGAGAGGTGATTCTCCTTCAGCTCTCTCCTTCCCAACGCTCTTCGCCTGACTTTTGAACTGTCTGTACCTCTGGGCTCGAGAAGTGGAAGGAAATATCATTGGCGGTACCTGCTGGCTTAAAGAAGAAAACCTTTTTCCTTTCAGCCATCAGTCATTCACTGGCGCTCAGAGAATCTTTAGAAATTTGCTGATGGGTGGTCTCCTAATGCATAGAATCGGGCCCTTTAAGAATTTTGCATGTTTGTTTGTGCTCAGGTTGTTAGATCAACAAATGCTTACTGCAAGTGGGGTTTTCCTGCAGTAATAGGAAATTGTGAACCTACTTTTTTTGCCTGTTGTTCTGTAAATCTCCAGTTTTCTTTTCTTTGTTTTTAATTAAATTTATTGGGATGACAATGGTTATTGTATTTAAATGGGTTTCAAGTGTACATTTCTATAATGCGTCATCTGTATGTCATAGTATGTGCTCACCATCCAGAGTCAGTTCTCCTGCCTTCACTGTATGTTTGACCCCCCTTACCCTTCTCTACTATCCACCGTCCCCCCCTTACGTTCTGGTCACCACTGAACTGTTGTCTGTGTCTATCAGTTTTTGTTTCCTTGTCTTGTTCGTCTGTTGCTTTCAGTTTAATATCCCTCATATGAGTGAAGTCGGATGGTCCTCGACTTTTTCTGTCCGATTTGTGTTGCATAGCATAATAATGTCATGGTCCATCCGTGTTGTCCCAAAGGGCAGCATTTTATTTTTTCTATGGCAGAGTAGTATGCCATTGTGTATGCATACCACATCTTTTTTATCCAGTCATCTGTTGAAGGACAGTTTGGTTGTCTCCACTCCTTGGCCACTGTAAATGATGCTGCAATGATCGAAAGTGTGTGATAAATTCTCTCAGTATGTCTGTGAAATTCATAGAGCCGTGGCATAATCACGATGGTAGGTTTAAACATGAAATCCCATGAAGTTAGTAGCAATACAGATGGGAAGTGTCAATAATTTAGTGTCAGCAGTCCTATAATGTAATTGTCCATTGGATTAACAATCTGAAAAATGAATACAAATAGATTATGGTTTGAATAAGAATGGGAAAAATTCTTGAAGTGGGTGTAATGAGTCTAAATGACAGTTTTATTGCATGTTGGGGCCCAGTTTTTTAATGAAGCATATGATACTAAAAAACAGAAAGATTTTACATACAAATATTCACATTATACACAAACGTTTGGAAACAGCAGATAAAACATCCCAAGTGGGCCACGGACTAATTATGGCTCCTTGATATGTTTAGTTTACCTCCATATGTTGAGTGAACATCGAAAGTTTTGGAGACTCATGAAGAAATAAGGATGTCAAGCTTCTCCTAAAGAATCAAGCCTGGTCCCCTTGAGCCCTGACTACAGATGGGTGTCCTGTGGCGAGGCTGCGCCTCTTATATGAGACATGTGTTCCCTAGTGTGCTACTGTCCCCACCTGGCTTCTTCACTTACTTGGGTCACCTTCTTTGCCTCCGTAAGCACTGGACTGTGCGATTCCTGTTTTATAGAATATTTTGATAAACGCTTCAAGATTTTCAAGACAGTCTATATTGATTTATTATACGTATTCTGTATTAATCACCTTAGAATGAGACTGAGTTTTTCAAGCTAGAATTCCTAAGTTGTTTTTCTTTTAAAAAAAACAAAAAACAAAACACTTCCTTTATCATTATACGTCCTATAAATAATCATACCCATTGAAATGTCTTTAAGTCTTATGAGGTCAATGATGGTTATAGTTGTAGATGTTATGCATAGTCCAGGCAGTATTCTATCATCCTCCTCAACGTGGTTCCTTAAAAATGCAAGTGATTTAGTCACTTTCATGATGCTAAAAATCATCCATATAGATCAGTATTAAAACGTTAACTGATAAGCCATGATGTTTTATTTCGGAGTTATATTTTGCCTGAGCTATAAAATAATTTTAAGTAGCAATTAAAATAGAAACAGAATAAAAAACAGATTTTTTCAAAAAGTAGATAGGCATTGGGGTCCCAAGATTATCCTTGTAACTGAGAATAAAATTTCACATTGAGCTTACCAACAGCCAAGATAAAATCCCATCGTCTTATAATGGGAGAAAACCCATGGACCATTTAGTGATAAGCAATCAAAGGTCATTTGAAGCCTAACTCTTTTTAATTTAGAGTCCATTTCCTTAGTGACCCTTTTGGAGCAGGAGAGCCTGAAGTTATCATCTGGGATCCTGAGAACATGGATAGAAGAGAAGCAAGCAAGTTTGTATAAACTGCAGAAAACCTTCACTTCTGTTGGAAAGCTCTCCAAACTGTATCCCTGAAATTCTATGATACTTCAGATGTTAATGTTTGCCACAGAAAAGTATTGTCAAATCGGGATTAAGCGACCTGAAACACTTCTTTAGTAATAGCCATATAAAGCACAGTTTTATATTTCTCAAATACCGGTGATCTTTCTGGAATATTCCTACTGGGGCACAGTAATTAATTTCTGCTAAAGTACATATTCTTTGGAATATAATGTAACAAACTCTACCCCAGAAATAATTATTTAGGTTATCAATTCAATAAAACGACTTAAAGCATTTACGTCTATGTTTTCGAGCTTGGAGATACAGGGATGAAGAATAGCCCCTGCCCTCAGAAAGCTCTGGGTTCAGGTGGGGAACGATAAAATAACTGCAGTATAGTGCGATAGAGATTGTGATGGGAGCAAAGTTCTTGGCACCAGGACTGTCAGTGTTTGAAGGGAGTTCTGGAGAATGAGGTGGAAGTCCATCTGTTGGAGAGGAAGGAGGAGGATATTTTAAAGGGAAGGAGCAGCAGATGACAACACAGAGGGCTACTTTTTATTTACTTTCTCTAGTGTATGTTCAAGTTTAGAGGATCTTTTATGAGTTTTCAAATTCAATTTAGAACTATCTAGCTTTTTAAGCTATAAATTGTTTTCTCTGTTTTACAGTTTGATTTTACACCACTTTTATTTGCTGTGTGTAAGGACCGCTGGAAAATGGTGGAATTTTTACTCGAGAGACATGCAAACATACATGCAGTTGATAAGTGGAAAAGGTACATTTGTTTGTTCTTTTTTTTTAACTTAGAACTGTTTTAGAGCGGTAACAGTTACTCAAGTCAGAAAGATTAAATTAAGAAGAAGAGGATTAACCTATAATTACAAAGTGAAAAATATCAGCACATCGTCAGTTAGGTAGAAAAGCAATTATTCTGCCTGGTGAACAGGAAGAACCGTAGCCTACAGGATTCATATTCATTTATGATATCGACTGATGTCATTTGTCATTGCAGTTTTTGGTCACATGGTATTATATTAGCTAAAGGGTTTTCACAGTAACTTTACTAGTTTTGTATAGTATGGACTCTAACTTAGTTTATGATACAATATTGGATTTAGTCTCTCTGACAGTTTTTTTTAACCTCTACTGTGTATTCAGGTTTCCTTAAAAGATGCACGTTAAACGTAAATAGGAGTTGATTTTGTTGTTTGGATGACTGCTTTAAATTGTTTTCTTCAAGGAATACTGATGTTATAGGGTTTGCCCTAAGTGACTGTGAATTACTACTACCAGATATTCCTCAGTTTTTATCCTTTTTCGTTTCTAGTCTATTTTGATGGTTTTTTTTTATCATTTTTAATTGGTATGGGTAGAAGGGAGAAAGACAGCATTAACTGAATAAACTTCTTCTTTAATGAAACAAGTCATGGATGGGTGATTAAAAAAGAGATGGGCTTTCAGTTCACTCAAGACTGGCTTCAATGCTCAGCTTTCCTATGTGTCACGTGTGTGACCATGGGAACATTACTGTCATCACCAAACATGTTTCCCGATGTGGAAACGAGGGAAATAATATCTCCTTCAAGTATGGTCGTGTGTCATGACCTGGCATGTGATTCAGTGCCCAGCACATGCTTATGAGCACCGTTAACTCAATGATGACAATGTTTACTAGAATTAGTACTAATATTATTGTTTTGAGCCTGCCAAGTAGCTTTAACTTGCCTGACTTCTAGCTGACTTTGGATGTACCATATATAAGACTAAGGAAGAAATGGGAAATTCTTCATTGAAATCTTCACCTACTTCAGATAAGTGACCTCAGCAGAGTTACTTGTCTATTAGAGAACTTTAAATTAGCACCTTCTAGGTAATACCCAAGTGGAGCAAGAGGCTTTTTTTTTGTTGTTGTTTTTATGTCCCTTCATTTTAGACACAATTTGGACATAATTTACAAAGATGAACACTTAAGCATGTAAATGGTCAATTCTATACAGATAAGCAATATATTGAACTTGGTAAAGTCTCTCAATGTTGCTGTTTACGTAATTTAAGTTCCTAAGGGTGAAGTTGTCTCTCCGTTATTTCAGAACAGCCCTCATGCTTGCTGCAAAGAATAAGTCCTCAAATACAGTCCGGCTTCTGCTTCAGGCAGGTGCAGATGTCTTTGCTCAAGATGACATTGGAAGGACTGCTGAAGAATATGCTTTATCTAAGGGTTTGACGGAGTAAGTGTGTACATTGAAATGGTAGTTATCAACAAACTGGGCTTCCAGACACTTTCACTGTTACTTCTTAGGGAACAGGTGAGATGTCCTAACTGGGGTCAGGCAGGGGGGGGATGGCAGTGAGTTAGTAGACATCCTCAGCCAGAAAACAAACAGTCAGACGTGTGAGACGTAGCGAAGGGACAGATTCCTTATCCCAGAACTTTGAAGACCTTTATCTTTAGGGATCCCCACGTTCTCCATTTCATTCCAAGCATAACCCCTGTGTTTCAGGTACCAATAATGTCTCTTCTCTGACTTTTCCAACTAGTTATTTGGGGGTGTAAATTGTACAGTTTAGCAGGAAATTCTCTATTTTCTGGAGGCTATTGGCTATGCTCCCCTCTTGAATTTTTCAAGAAGCCAGAGTGTTCCCTAAGTCCAAGGGGGACCATCCTCTTTCACAAGTTAGATGGAGAGGGAAGGAAGGTCATTCTGGTCATTCATTGGTTTCCATCGATTGTGTTGCTGCACGGTTGCTATAGAAACGGTCCTGTCGTCATGACTCCCTATGCTCCAAGGTTCCCTTGCTGATCCCGAGTCCTCTGTGTCCATGGTTTTCCACACTTGGACTTCAAAGTGGCGATATTTTTAACTTGACATGCAGATGCTCGCTTACATCCTTAGCTCCTATTCCAGAGCACCAGCTCCCTGTCCCGGGAGTCTGGACTTCTAGCTTTAGCCACACACAGCCTTCCCCAACACTGAAAAACTATGCGGGGCTCACATCTTAGCCCAAACCCCATGATGACTTACCCTTTGGAGTGTCTTGTTGTGTCTTCTGCCGGCACATGTTAGTTGGAACTTTCTGAGCTGTCAGAGAGGTGCCAGTAATGCTGCAGGAGAAGATCAGACTTTCCTTTCTCCTGTTACCAGATCTGTACCCCAAGGCCACTTGCTATCCCATGGAGTATCTTTCCTTAGGTCCTGGAAGTTCCCATGCGCCTTTCCCAGAGTAGTAGACACTAACTTGCCTGTGATTCCTTAGTTAAGATGAGGCTCAGTGATCTGTTTTCCAAAATAATGAAAATCTGGCCAGTGACTTGACTCTCCCTCAGGTTTCAGAGTATTTAAAGTTTTGCCTGACACGGAAGCCAGTAAACAGAAAGCTCTGGATCTAAAGGAGGTTACTTGGTGTTAGAATAGCTGCACCCCTTCCACGCCTCATGAGTGTGCATGTGTTCTATCTTCCACGTCAACTGGGGATGCCTAGGAAGGTTAGAAAGATCTGAGAGGTCAGAGTTTCAGGAGGTAGACATGAGACGGAAGTAGTCCAAGCCAGGTCTTGACTTCTGTGACTTTTCTGCCACTGGTGTGATTAGCTACGATAATAGGGGCAGTTATGTTATCTACCTTATTGAGGTAACATATTTCTAAACGCATTTAATTACAAATTACATAATAGCTGAGATGTACTGAATTACAAACCACAAAGAGAGTAGCTGATAACCAAAATTAAAAACATTTTCTGTAAACTGCAACATTTGAATGTTAAATAGAACCTATGAAAAGCACACATTAGGTTTATTTGGAATTCCAAAATAATTTCAAAAACTAAAGCTCAAAAATACTTATTCCATTGCCTTACCATTTTGCTGTATTACCTATTTGATCCTCTGACAACCTATAAAATAAGGCAGTGAGATGCTTGGTTTGTAGAGGAAAGCTCTGAGCCTAACAGCGGTGACTTCCCCGAAAACGGATCTTGTGGGCTATAGAACTAGGATTTCTGAGTTCTCAGCTCTCGCCCCTGCTAATTCTAATTAACTGACTGAACTGTAGTGCCCTCAGCATGACTGGTTCACCTTGCTCTTTTGTCTTCTTTAATCACATGCTTAAGAAACATTTTGTGCAACTTACTATGGGTTTTTTTAACTTAAATTTACAGGGGTGACATAGGGGTTTAACTTAAATTTATAGGGGTGACAATAGGGGTAAAATTACATAGGTTTCAAATGTACAATTCTTTAATATATTGTCTATATATCACATTGTGTGTTGACCACCCAGAGTCAGTTCTCCTTCTGTCACCATATGTTTGACCCCCTTTACCCTTTTCTACTATCCCCTCTTCCACTTACTCTCTGACAACCACTGAACTGTTGTCTGTGTCTATGAGTTTTTGTTTCTTTATTTGTTTGTCTTTAGAACTTACAAAATTGAAGCGTATGGGATAATTCAAGTTTTTATATTAGCTCAGACATTACCTGAAATACTCTAAGAATTCCATGTTTTGATAAATGTTTTCCTGTCAGTATTAAAACAGTAATATTCTCACCTCTTTTATACATAGCAACGCCCAACTAATTTCTGATTATAAAAAGGAAAGGAGATGTAAAACGTCTTCTGACAGTAACAGTCGAGGTAAGACTCTTAATGGTGAAGTATTCTTTGTGGTCCTACCAGACATACAGTAAGACTAAGAAAGTTTTGCTATTGAAAGAGCTGTTAAAAAAATGTGTATATTGCATGTATATTTTTTCTTTGTTAGTTAATGTCTTTCTTCATAGTCTAGTATTCAGAATTATTATAAAAGTTAATTGTAGGTAATTTAAAATCTGAGAGAAAAGAAACTCATTTATCTAGTCATGACCCCTACAATCCCATATGATATTTATGTAAATAAGAAAAATGATTTTTAAATTAGTATGTTGTATGTTGCTTCTATAATCACCTTATAAGTTGGTCAATAAGTTGGACTTGTAAAAATAAATATTTGTTTAAATTTTACAGCAAATGGATTACATGTAGTGATTGAATTCTTGTTATTACATTGTGGTTTGTCTCACCATAATGTAACTAAAACTAGGAACTCAACAATACCTTCCTAGTCCCACAAACAAATGGCAAACAATAAGAGCTGCAAAACTTAGCCAGTGTGAAGGAATCGCAGTGAGACTGTTTTTAAAACGTATCTACTGATACAAGTCAGTAAAGCTGTGCCTTGTTGAGAAGCATGGGTTATTTTCCATGTGGATATGCCAACAAGGTCTCACTATTATCACCTTTTTTCCTCATAAGTCAAAACAGAGTGAGACATGTTGACCTCATTAGAAGATGTTTTCTTCTGTTAGTTGGATAGTTGTCATGACAGTGTAATTTCTCTAGAACAATATGCTCTGTAGCCACTAGTCAAAAGATAATCATAATAAATGTTCCCATAGCCTAACTTAGGACTCAAAAGATTATAATAAAAGTACAGAAAAGTTTCACAATGACAAAAACGCTATTCTACTCACTGAATGTGGCACCTTGTGCACTGTGCAATCTGAAATGCCCGAGGACCCCTTTAACTTAGTAGACCTCTATCAAAGCACTTGTGTCGGTGGTTTTGCAAGTTATAGGAAACACAGAGATGAAACGGAATTTGATCTTTAATGTGCCCCTAAGACTTTAGAGCTGTCCCTGGTTTATTTCTATGGTTTCTTAAAACAGATTTTTCAAGGGCGATCTTTTCATTTATTTATTTATTTGCCTCTGCAGCCATTTGCTGTGTAACCATCAGGTGTCTTTTAGGCACTAAGTGTTATTTTGATGTTGTAGAAGACAAGCATTTTAAAACCACAGTCCCTACCTCCAAGAGCGTGTTCTTATTATTGTCATTTTTATTATTTATTATACTTTACACAGTGCTTACTAGGTGCCAGAGCCCACTGAGAGCTTATAATTATCATTATTGTTTGTTATTCGGTGTGTAGTATCAGATCTGACAATTAAGTTTGAGAACTTGCCACCGTGCGCTTACATTGGCAGCACTGTACAAACAGCTCAGTAAGGTTTCATAACCTTGGTATATCAGTGTCTCAGAGTTGTGTTTGTGTTGATGTGTGGCTGTGTCTTGCTGAGTGGCAGTGTCTTGCTCGTTGTTGTTGCATGTTTTTGTGTGCCATTGCGAGGCTGTCTGAGCTTGAATCAGAGCTATGATCAAACATTAAATTTCTTGTTAAACTTGGCAAGAGTGGAAGTGAAATCAGGAACATGTTAGTCCAGGTTCATGGGGATAATGTCATGAAGAAAACGGCCATGAACAAATGGATTAAACATTTTTCTGAGGGGAAAGATTGTGTCACTGATGAAGAGACGTCATGGTGGCCAGAATTGACCAGAACTGAGGAAAACATTGCAAAAATTCATTGAATTGTGAGTCAAAATCATTGGCTGACTGTGAGAAGCATAGCAGACCAAGTAAACATCGATACAGAAACAGTTAGGAAAATTTTAACTGAAAATCTTGGCATGAGAAAGGTGTGTGCAAAAATAGATCCAAAGGGGCTCACCGATGAACAAAAGCAAAGGAGAGTCAAAGGTTGCCAAGACCTTTTGGAGAGGCAAGACAATGTTTTGAGCCGTGTTTTCACTGGTGATGAAACCTGGGTATACCAATACGATTCTAAAATAAAGCATCAAAGTGCACAATGGACGTCAGCCAATTCTCCATGACCAAAAAAGTTCTTCCAGTCCAAATCAAGAATCAAAACAATTTTGCTAACCTGTTTTGATATCAGAGAGATTATTCATTATAAATTTGTACCAACTGGACAAACAGTTAAGCATGTTTAGTTTTTGGAAGTTCTGAAAAGACTGCATGAAAATGTTAGAAGTAAACAACCTCAACCTTTGGCCCACTATTCATGGCTGTTGCATCACGACAATGCACCAGCTCACACGGCGCTGTCTGTGAGGGAGTGTTTAGCCAGTAAACAAATAACTGTATTGATATACTCACCCTACTCACCTGATCTGGTCCCCAATGACTTCTTTCTTTACCCGAAGATAAAGGAAATACTGAAAGAAAGACATTTTGATGACATTCGGGACATCAAGAGTAATACAACAACAGCTCTGATGGCCATTCCAGAAAAAGAGTTCCAAAATTGCTTTGAAGGGTGGACTAGGCACTAGCATCGGTGCACAGCTTCCCAAGGGCAGTACTTAGAATGTGACCAGAGTGATATTCAGCAATGAGGTATGCAGCACTTTTTCTAGGATGACTTCGTGAACCTAATTGTCAGATCTCGTGGGCCAGACACTTTATGTCCATGATGATGATTTCGGTTGTAAAAACCTGGGTAGGATTTAAGGGAAGTATGCAGTGTGAGTGGGAGTTGGCCAGATAAAGAGGCAGGACCGTGTTGGGCAGGGGAAACAATAATCAAGATTACAGGTTTGGCAGAAGGAACTGCAGACATAGGCTAAGATACACAGTGAACTTCGCAGGATTTACAAGCAGTTCAGTTTTGATGGTATAAAAAGCGTGCTGTGGGAATGGTTGAGAAGGTGGTGAACACCTAGGTAAGGCGAGCTTAAGAAAGTCTTTAGTTCTAGAGAAAGGAGTTGCTCTTATCCTGTAGGCCTTGGGAAATATATCAGTTAGAATAGTTTAGCTGCAGGTGATAGGTGACCTAATTAACAGTGGTTACAACAGGAGGCACCAGGATGGTTTTGGTGGTTCTGTGATGCCATGAGTTGCCTGTTGTTGTCCCTGTTTCAGTTGTGAGGTTGTCAGTGTTTTGTTTAAGTCTCATTTGCTGGCTGGTTAATTAGCAACGGCTCCAAGCATCATATTCTCACAGGACAATATCCAAAGGCTGAAGGACTGCGTTTCTGTGGTATATAGTTGGCATACCACATTATATCAGTTCAGGTGTACAACATAGTGATTTGACATTGATATACCTTGCGAGGTTATCACCACAATATGTCTAGTAAGCATCTATCACCCTTCAAAGTGACTGTAATATTGATATTTTCCCTGTGCTGTCAACTACATCCCTGTGGCTTAGATATTTCATCACTGGAAGTTTGTACTTCTCATTCACTTTCTTTTTCGTTCATCTCTTCAACTCCCTTTCATCTGGGAACAATCAAGTTGCTTTTTTGTAGCTATGGGTCTGTTTCTGTTTTGTTTGTTTTGCTTTTCTAGGTTCCACATATAAATGAGATCATAAGGTATTTGTCTTTTTCTGTCTTCTTTCACTTAACATAATACCTCTAGGAACTTCCACATTGTTACAAAGGGCAAGATTTCATCTTTTATGGATGAGTTATTATTATATCAGTTATATTAAGGATGAGTTAATTATTCTAATATCAGTTATAGTATTACTGTATACACACACACACACACACACACCTCACACACATATCAAATCCTCTTTATGCATTCATCTATCGAAGGACGCCTATGTTGCTTCCATATCCTGGCTATTATATATACTGCTGCAGTGAACATAGAGGTGCAGGTGTCTTTTCAAATTACTGTTTTGGTTTTTGTTGGACAAATACCCAGAAGTAGAATTGCAAGATCTCATGGCAGTTCTATTTCTGATATTTTGAGGAATCTCCATACTGTTTCCCCCAGTGAATATAACAATTTACAAATCCAAAAACAGTGCAGGCTCTGTTTTTCCTTTCCTCCACTTCCTTGCCGACATTTGTTATATGGTGCCATTTTGATGGTAGCCATCTGAGAGTAATGAGGTGGTATTGCTCTGTGGTTTTGATATCTGTTTCCCTGATAAACGGTGATGTTCAGCTATGTGATTCTTTTAAATAGGAAGAAGACTGAGAGGCTGCCAGTAGATCCCTTAACATTTACAGGCTAGGGTACAGCACATGCTGGTTCCCACAGCAGTTAGGGGTAAAGCAGTCACTGTGATTAGCTTAGTGTAATCATTTTTCTTTGTGGAGCTGGAGAGAGGCCATGTTCTTTGTGTATTGGGACAGTAAATATCCACACAGCATTGTGGTTCTCCAGTGAGAATGAAGATGAAGAAATGGCAAGTGGGCAGGGACTCAGCAATGGTTACTGCAGGGATCATGGGAGAGTTTTGAGCAGACTAGGAACAAGATGAGACGGCATTCGGACACTCTGGTTGTGGTATAAAGCAGGGACCAGCAAGCTTATTCTGTAAAGGGCCTGATTTTAGGCCATGTGGTCTCTGTCATACCTACTCAAATCTGCCATCATGGTGTGAAAGCAGTCGTGGGCCAACTGAATAGGCAAGACTGTGCTACAGTAAAGCTTTATTTACAAAAATTGATGGCAGGTTGGAGTTTGCTGGCCCCTCACATAGAGGATAGATTGAAGAAAAGCACATGAAAATAAGTGGCAGACAAAGGAAGCTTTTACTTCCTTGGACTAGTATCAGTCCATTGTGATATTTTTCACCCATCCATTTTGAAAGAAAAAAAAGTCAGGAAGGTTAATTTATTCAATTTAACATGTTGGTCTTTGCTGGCTAATGTCTTTCTCATTTGTTTTGCTGAAAATAAATCCTATATATTTAGGAAGCAACAATAAGAGTCGGTGGTGTTTCATTTCTTCCCCCTGTGAAAGCCATCTGCTAAGAGCCCCTGTTTGACTAGGGCAGTGGCTGTGGAAAAATAAAGCAGAGCCTGGAGAGTGTTATGGTTAATACAATTTAGTGATGATTGAATGTAAAAAGTTAGTGGGGAGTGAGAAAACTAAGATGATTCCTAGGTTTCCAGAATGTGCACTAGCATTTCAATGGGACATGAGAAGAGTGACTAGGACATTATCAGATGGAGAGAGAAGAACAGCAGGTCAATAGGGAAGACACGTTTTTTTCCTCTGAATGTTGAGTTTCTTGGTATATCCATGGGGAACTCATCCTACATGGATATAATTTTTTGTTTCCTTTTCACATATTCTGTTAACCACTGCTTTTTCATACTAGAGCTATGTTTTTAGTTTTATAAGCAATAAAGAAGTTTAGAAAGCAAAGGAACTCTATAATCAGTGTACATTATTATACTACAAGTGATAGTTATATGTTTTTCTGTAATTATCCCAGTTACTTGATTGATTCATAACTCTTATAAAAAGGACATAAACCCTACCTAGTTGTAGAAAATTGACAGTGTGATCTCTTCATTTGCTATATAGGAACTGATAGAACATGTTGTCATTAGGATGTTTTATTTTTTATTCTGATTAAAATAGGATGGTTGCTTGTTTTACAGTATTTTCTGACATCATTTCATTTATCCTCTTTATGCCTTTATTCAAATATATCTAGCTCTACAGGAATCTGCAAAAGAAGAATAAAAAAAAAACAAATTTAATGATAGGTAATCTGCAAAATCACCTTCTGACCTTAATCATGTAGAAAGCATCAACCCAAAGAATGAAAATTTCATATAATGCCATTTATTAGAGATTCTTAACACCACCCCTAGGTTTGGTTATTCACTAGAGCACTTTACAAGACTCAGCCTATAGCTGTACTAATGCCTGTGATTTATTACAGTGAGAGCAAAATCAGCAAAGAGAAAAGGTGTATGTGACAGTGTCTGACAGGAGGGAACCAGGCGCAAGTTTCTAAGACGCATGTCCTGCGGAGTTAGCAGGATGTGCTTAATTCCCCACTGTTAAATTCTGGCACCACATGTGAAATGCTGTCTAGTGGTACCGGAGTCTCATTAGACTCAGTGCCTTCATGGAGTGCTTTCATGGCACGCCAGTCACATAGGCAACGTCCCCCTAGCAGGTGCTAACATTCCTGATTCCCAGAAGGAAAGCGAGTGTCCAGCATGAACCACCTTGTTTGTACAAGCATTTCAGGCACGGTGAGCCACACTTAGTTAGGGAATGGTGGGAACCCTCCCCATATGCAGGTTTCCAGATACCAGCCAAGGGCCAGCCATTCAAGCAGGACTTTCAAAGGATAGCAGTCAGGCCTGCTGTATGAAATCTTTTCTGCACAGCAGTTATAGGCATGACTTAATTTTTGGTGTAGCTTAAAATTTTATTTTAATAGCAAGTAATATGGTGACGTGCCTTGGTACTGGTTTTGGTTGTATCATCCATTAAAAATTGCAGTGCTGATTACTTTTTTGCCTTTTCGTGAGTATTTCAAAGGTATTGTACATACATTACTATGGCAATAACCATGGCAATTACAATCTCTTTGTGTGATTAATGTTTCAGTATAGCTTTTGAATAAAATCAGCACAATGATTTTTGATTTACAATGAGAATCAAAGTTGTCCTGTAAGTACAGGGACGATTCCATTTTGATTCACTTGGCATCCCTATTCAGCATGCTAAAGCGAGATGTTCAGTCACGTTTATCAGTGATTTTCTTGTGTAAGTATTCCAAAAATCACTTGCTTTGTTTATGGCTTTTCATATGCTTCATTCGGTTGGGTGAATAATCATATTCTGATACTGGATCTTTATATTCATTTTCAAGGTGACTGTATTTTGAAAATAGCATTAATGTGTTCATATCTGGTAATAGCAGGTTCAGTGGAAAACTTTTATTTTTTTTTTAATTAGTAAGCCTTCGTTTTTAGAGCAGGTTTAGGTTCAGGGCAAAATTGAGTGGAGAGTAGAGAAAGTTCCCTCAAAACCCATGTCCCCGTCCACACAGAGCCTCCCTCACTGTTGACACCCTGCCCGCGGGTGGTACATTCACGACGACCCATGAACTGCACTGACTCAGCATGACCACTCACAGCACACACTTGACGTTAGAGTTCACTCTTGCTGTGGTCCAATCTGTGGGGTTTGACAAACGTATAATGACAGGTCTCCACCCTTCCAGTCTCACCCAGACTAGATCCACTACTAGATACCCTCTGTGGCGTTTCCTCAGCCCTCCCTTCTCCCTAACCTCCGGAAGCCACACGTCTTTCTACTGCTACATAGTTTTGTTTTTTTCTGAATATCATATAGTTGGAATCATACAGTGGCCATCTTTTTGACTGTTTAAAAACTTAAAACTCCAGGGTCATTGAAGGTAGTTATTCAAGATAACCTCTTTGTCTTTTGGGGGGGGGGTGTTTGTTTGTTTGCTGTTATTCATCGGCTTAGGATTTGATGACATATGACTTACAAGGTAAAAAAACCATGATTTCTATACACATTTGCCACTATGGGGAGGGATGAGAAAAATGGCATCACACGCTGCTGTACAGCAATAACTCTTTGGACCTTCCTGCTCTATGAGGTGAGCCGGATAGATTCTCCAGCAATGGAGGGAAACAGTCTCAGGGGTTAGACTTGATAAAACTGGAATCGCAAAGTCTTTCATACTTATCCTGCACTGGAGAGAGGGCCAGAAAGAGTCTGTTTCCTGTGTTTTGCCGTGCTGCAAAGTAGACTGCCTTTGACTAAGCTGCTAATGACAGGGTGTTTCATCCTAAACTGAATACCCTTGACTGAAGAGCGGCACAGCGGTACTGTGTCAGAGCAAAACAAGTGGACTCTCTTCTAACTGCTCTTCATGACAGAAGTGCAGAAAAATCATGCTATTTAAATTGGACCGTGTTAGTTTATGATACTGATTTTACTACTGATACCATTTTCGTTCACTCCGATGGGTTTGGTAAGGATTACAATCATTGTAAGTAGCACTTGACTTGTAGCTATCAAATGATTGCACATCCCGTTTATTTTTCTCTCATTAGATATAAATGTATAATACATACAAACATGCATAAGTACATGCATGTACATACATATGTGTACGTATATATGTATGAATATATAAATATAAATATATATACACACATATATATAGGAGAGGAAGTAAAAGTTCTTCATGTATTAATTGCCCACCAGTTGTATCAGTAACATTCACTCTACTATAGTCTTCAGGGATGTTCCCAAAGAAATATTTTTTCATCACTTCAGTCTGATGCTTTCAAAGTTCTGTGTTTTTCTATTGTGTATTTACAATGTATTTGAATTTTTTTCTTTTAACAGTGGATGAGTGTTCTCAATGCGACCATGCAAGCAGGTAGGATTTTATGGATTTCTAAAATTGCATGTTAACTAAGAGACTGCGGAGAGAAGCCAGTAAGCTTTAATGAGTGTTCTGCTCTGGGCTAGACCCTATACTATGTGCCTAACATTGGTTATCCCAGGTCGTCGGCACAGTAGATTTGCAAAGTAGCTGTGCTGTTCAGCCGTTTTTATTCATTAGAGGAGTATGGTTCCAGGAGGTGGATTAATTTAACCCTGATTCCATAGTTACCAAGTGGCTGACATGTGATGTGACCTTCAGCCTGCTTGGTTTCCCAAGTCCGTTCTCTTGTCCCTCAGCCTATACTGAGAAGTGCCTGGACAGGACTGGATTCAAGATTCAGGTACAAGTCAGGTGGCCTCAGAGAGTCCCGTTTAGTGATGCCTTAGTGCTGATTTAGAAGTTTCCTATCAAGCCCAGTTAGCCCAAGCTTTTGTCTTAATGTACTTGACAATTGCAGCAGTCACGAGAACCTTGTTTTCACCATCAGTGTTGAGGGCAGATGTCAGTTCGCTGTGGCCACAGAACCACAGGTTGTACATAAGCAAGACCTAATCAGATAAATGTTTTCAGGGATAATGCGATGTACCCTTCTTGGGACGAATCGTTGTTCTGTAAGTGAAGATCATCTATGTATACACTGTTGTGTTAATTCAGCACAAATTGAGAGGATATTTTTCATTGATTTTTCTACTTACTGACTCCCATTACTGTGTTTCCATTTAAGCTAGTACGCTTCCCTCATTCTAGGAAGTTTTTTCTTTTTTTCTAGTCTTTCTTCCTTCTTCCATGACTTTTCTTGATTTTTTACCTTTTTCTCTGCTTTTCTTGGGGTTTTTTTGTTGCTGTTATTTTTTTCCACTTCTGCCAGCTAAGTATTCTCCATTTTTCCAGACAGAACCAAAAATACATAGAATTCCAGGTGTTGAAGGAATGTTATCAATTAATTATTGCAAACACCCCTAGTACTTCATGCTGCCATTAATGTTTTGGTCAAGTGGTTGATCACATGAGGAGTTTGAACTCCAAGAGATTGAAGTGACTTATTTGACTACAGTGAGTGATGAAATGAGATTAGTATAGGTTTCTAAGCCCAGTACACTTCCTTCTTTATCATCCTTTGGGTGAGTGTTTTAATTATGGAAAGGTCTAGTGAATGCAATGGAAGAGGCTAAGAATGGAATTAGCACGGGAATCCACGTTTCAAGAGGAACAACACAGGTTGAGATAGGAATAAGGCTCTTAGAGCAGAGATTAGACATCAGATGAGGGAAAAGAGATCAGAATGGTAGGGTATGACAAGGTAAAGAGAAATTACAGGAAGGAAGGACACAGGATGTTGGTAGTTGTCTAAAAAAGCAGATTAAAATAAGGGTCTCAAGGGCGTCCTGCCTGAACAGGTTGCTGCTGTTTTGCTTGTTAAATTGGAGGAACCAGCAAAATTTAAGGTTTATGTGAAAACATATTAAACCTTTGAGCCTCTGGAAACATTCTCTTTATAGCAAGTAGGAATGTGGTATCTTCCACCTGCACCCGGAATTACAGACGGGGTCCCCTTGAGTCCAAAGGCACTGGAGATTGCTGAACTACATAGATCTATGGCCCACGGCAGGTGTCTCGTCACCTCCACCTCTTTGCCCAACGCGCTGATGTCCTTCCCATGGAGATGGAGGGTTGGGCAGAGGGAGGACTGATTGTGAAAACAGTAATGGAGTTGGGTAGGTGGTAACATGCCTGTGTTGGGAGTGGATGACTGAGGCTCCATTTAGCTTGTTTTCCAGGAACAGCGAAATAGAGAACTCCTACTGTGGGTCATTTGAGCCCAACCTTGTTTCAGGAGTCTATGCCTTCGTAGGCTGAAGTTTTCAAGTTTGGAGATTGCCAGGAAGCTGTGCGGACAAGTGATCTGGGAGTGGGGAGGCTAACAACGTACATATTTGTTCTTTGACTTTTGTACATGTAAGCTGCAAACATTTCATGCATTTCAGGGACCTCACTGTAGTGTTTTTGAGTGAAAACAAGGAATGGGGTAAGTTTAGTAACTGCTTTCTATGTTAAAGAAGCAAGACTGCCGTTTTTGACCCACACAGATTAATCTTTGAACCAGGGACAGACCATGGAGAAGGGTTAGTGTATCGTTCTACCTTGATTTAGGTCATTGCTTTTGTCCCAGTTCAGGTTCCTATTGTCAGCTATTAATTGCGTTTTCAATTCAGCCTTCAGGACTTTTGGTGAAAACAAGGTACTCTCAGGTGTTGCCAACATGTTTGCTGTCATTCTTTGTTATGGAAACTTAGAGTGTATCTTCATTAAATATTGCACGAGTTGGGAGTGGTGGAGGCAGCAATAGATAACTGATAGCTTTTCTAGAACATCGTCTAAATTTTAATCATATCAAGAAACTTCATTTCCTATGCAGATAGCTGAATTTTGCTCCCTTTGTGTTTGTTGTTTTTGTAAAGGAATGCACTCACTGTTTTTGTTGTGTATTTTTACCCTAAAGTCTTTCCTGGAAACCTGGCAGGAATGATTCACGGGCTATATCAGACGATGGACTCTTGGATGTTGGTACCAAGGTAAAAGGCTCCTGTGTGAAATTAACTTTTTTACTCTGAATTTAGTTTTGTGTAGCACTTGTAAAATTTAATAGTGTTCCCCCTACCATTGTTTTATGTTTGTAATGGAAAATGTGTCACTGTGAACCATTTTATAATATATCACCACTTGAGGGTTTTTTTCCTTTAAATTAAAGTTTATTGGGGTGCAATTGTTAATAAAGTGACATGGATTTCAGGTGTACAATTCTGTAATATATTATCTATATCTCACATTGTGTGGTCACCAGCCAGCCAGTTCTCTTTCCATCACCCCATTAGACCCCATTTAGCAATAGTCCTATTTCATCTTTACTTACCACCGAATACTATTCCATTATTTATATGTACCACAACTTCTTTATCCATTCATCTATCGAAGGACGTTTTGGTTGTTTCCGTTGTCTTACCCACCGTAAGTAAAGCTGCAATGAACATTGGAGCACACTTGTCTTTATGATTCAAAGTTTTCAGATTATTTGAGTAGATACCCAGGAGAGAGATTGCTGGGTCATGTGGTAATTCTATTTGTAATTTCTTGAGGAACCTCCACACTGTCTTCCATAGCGGCTGCACCAGCCAGCATTCCCCCCAACAGTGTATGAGGGTTCCTTTTTCTCCACAGCCTCTCCAACACTTGTTACTATTTGTCTTGTTGATGATAGCCATTCTGAATGGGGTGAGGTGATATCTCATTGTGGTTTTTATTTGCATTTCTCTGATGATTAGTGATGTGGAGCATTTTTTCATATGTCTATTTGCCATTTGTAAGTCCTCTTTGGAGAAATGTCTCTTCAGGTCCTCTGCCCATTTTTCAATTGGGTTGTTTGTTTTTTTGTGTGTTGAGTTGCATGAGTTCCTTGTATATTTTGGATATTAGCCCCTTATCGGAGGCACTGTTTGCAAACTTTTTCACCCATTCAGTTGGTTGTCTCTTTATTTTATCGATGGTTTCTTTTGCTGTGCAGAAGCTTTTAAGTTTCATATAGTCCCATTCATTTATTTTAGCATTTACTTCCATTGCCTTTGGAGTCATAAAATTCATAAAATGCTCTTTGAACCCAAGGTCCATAAGTTTAGTAACTATGTTTTCTTCTATGCAGTTTATTATTTCAGGTTTTATGCTTAAGTCTTTGATCCATTTTGAATTAATTTTGGTACACGGTGACAGATTTCAGCCCTGTTTCATTCTTTTGCATGTGGTTTTCCAATTCTACCAGCACCATTTATCGAAGGAGCTGTCTTTTCTCCATTGTATGCTTTTTGCTTCTTTGTCAAAAATTGTCTGTCCATATTTATGTGGGTTTATTTCTGGGATCTCAATTCTATTCCATTGGTCTATGTGTCTGTTTTTCTGCCCATACCATGTTGTTTTGATTATTATTGCCCTTTAGTACAAGCTAAAGTCAGGGAGTGTGATACCTCCAGCATTGTTCTTTTTGCTTAGGATTCCTTTGGCTGTTGATGTCTTTTGTGGTTCGATACAAATCTGATGATTTTTTTGTTCTATTTTTTAAAATGTGCTATTGGGATTTTGATGGAGATTGCATTAAATCTGTATATTGTTTTGGTAATACGGGCATTTTAACTATGTAGATTGTTCCAATCCATGAGCATGGAATGTCTATCCATTTCTTTGTGTCTTCTTCAATTTCTTTTAAAAATGTCTTATAGTTTTCAGCGTATAAATCCTTCACATCCTTGGTTAAGTTTAATCCTAGGTGTTTTATACTTTTTCTTGCAATTGCAAAAGGAATTGTTCTTTTGCTTTCTTTTTCTGAGATTTCATTGTTAGTATATAGGAATACAATGGACTTTTGTACATTGATTTTGTAGCCGGCAACTTTACTGTATTTGTTGATTGTTTTCAATGGCTTTTTGGTGGAGTTTTAGGGTTTTCTATATATAGCATCATGTCATCTGCAAAGAGTGACAATTTAATTTCTTCATTCCCAATTTGGATGCCTTTTACTTATTTGTCTTGCCTGATTGCTCTGGCGAGGACTTCCAACACTATGCTTAAAAGCAGAGGTGATAGGGGACAGCCCTGCGGTGTTCCTGAACGTAGAGAAAAGGGCTTCAGTTTTTCATCATGAATTATGAGATTAGCTGAGGGTTTGTCATATATGCCCTTTATTATGTTCAAGTATTTTACTTCTATACCTATTTTATTAAGTGATCCAATCATAAATGGATGTTGTATTTTGTCAAATGCTTTTTCTGCATCAATTGATATAATCATATGATTTTTGTCCTTTATTTTGTTTATGGGATGAATCACATTGATGGATTTCTGAATGTTGAGCCATCCTTGTGCACCTGGGATGAATCTGCTTGGTCATGATGAATAATCTTTTTAGCATATTGTTGCATTCGATTTGTTAGCATTTTTCTTAGGATTTTTGCATCTGCATTCATCAGAGATAATAGTCTGTAGTTTTCTTTTTTTGTGTTATCCTTACCAGGTTTTGGTATCGATAATGTTGGCCTCATAAAATGATTTAGGGAGTATTGTCTCTTCTTCAATTTTTTGGAAGAGTTTGAGTAGGACAGGTATTATATCCTCTTTGTAGATTTGGTGGAATTCACTAGTGAAGCCATCTGGTCCTGGACTTTTGCTTCTGGGAAGGTTTTGGATGACTGATTCAATTTCCTTAGTGGTGATCGATCTATTTAGATTTTCCAGTTCTTTATGATTCAGCCTAGGAAGGCTATATGTTTCCAAGGACCTGTCCATTTCTTCTAGGTTATTGAATTTGGTGGCATGTAGTCCCTCATAGTATTCCTGGATGATGCTTTGTGTTTCGGTGGCGTCCGTGATAACTTCCCTTCTCATTTCTGATTTTATTAGTCTTTTTTTATCTTACTGAGTCTACCAAGGATTTGTCAATTGTATTAATCTTTTCAAAGAACCAGCTCTTTGTCACATTAATTTTTTCTATTCTCTTTTTGTTCTCTGTTTCATTTAGTTCTGCTCTGATTTTTATTGTTTTCTTTCTGCTGCTGACATTCAGTTTCATTTGTTCTTTTTCTAGCTCCATAAGATGTAAAGATGAGGTTATCTATTTGGGATTTTTCTTATTTCTTGAGATAGGCCTGTAATGATATAAATTTCCCTCTTAAAACTGCTTTCGCTGCATCCCCAAAATTTTGGTAGGATGTATTTTCATTTTCCTTTGTTTCTATGTATCTTTTTTTTCTTCTGTAAGATAGTTTTTGTTTTTTTATTTTTTTTGAAGCTTTTCATTGTTCCCTTTCCAGTTTACTGTTTTTTTCTGTTTTTCACATTCTTTTATTCGTTTCCGGTGCACAAAACAATGTAATAGCTAGACATGTATCATTTATATCCCTCACACAGTCATAACCCCCTCCCCCCTCCACTGCCTCTCTGACATCTCACACAGCCATTACATTTCCACTGTCTCTATTCCTAATGCTGTACTCCGCTTCTTGTAACTATATGTAATATATATGTAATATATATATTTATATAAGATATATATATATATATAGTATGTATATATATATTTTATATAAAATATGTATATGTATTATATGTACATGTAAATTGTACTTGACATTCATTATTCAGCTTCAGGTGTACAGTGCAGTGATCAGCCATCTACATCATCCCTGAGGTGGTCTCCCTAATGAGACAAGTATCCATTGGATACCCTACAAAATCTTTACGAAATTATTGATTACATTCCCCAAATTGACTCTCGTATCCCCGTGGCACTCTTGTGGTTACCAACTGTTCATTCTGATCCCCTGACTTTCCCCCTTATCCCCACCCCCTCATCTAGCAACCCTCAGTTTTTCCTCTGTGTCTTTGAGACTGTTTCTGATTAATTCATTCATTTATTATTTTCTTTAGATTCCCCATATGAGATCATATGGTATTTGTCTTTCTCTGTCTGACTTATTTCACTTAATATAATGTTCTCTACGTCCATCCATATTGTTGCACGGTAAGATTTCATTCTTCTTCGTGGCTGTGAAATACTCCATTGTATAACTGTAACGGTTTCTTAATCCAATCGTTTACCAATGGGCATTTCGGTTGTTTCCATGTTTTGGCTATTGTGTATAGTGCTGCAATAAAGATAGGGGTGTATAAATTTTTTTGAATTAGAGTTTTGGATTTCTCCTGATAGATACCTAGGAGTGGAATTGCTGGGTCATAGGGTAGTTCCATTCTCAGATTTTTGAGATACCTCCATACTGTTTTCCATAGTGGCTGCACCAATCTGCAATCCCACCAACAGTGCATAAGCGTTCCCTTTTCTCCACATCCAGGCCAGCACTTGTTGTTTGTTGATTTGTTGATGAAAGCCATTTTGACTTGGGTGAGGTTGTATCTCATTGCGGTTTTTATTTGCATTTCTCTAATGATTAGTGAAGTTGAGCATTTTTTCATATGTCTGTTTCCCATCTGTATGTCCTTTTTAAAAAAATTACTCTCCATGTCCTCTGCACATTTTTTAATTGGGTTGTTTGTTATTTTGGAGTTGAGTTGACTGAGATATTTTATAAATATGGGATATTAACCCCTTATCAGATATATCATTGGCAAATATCTTCTCCATTCAGTAGGATCCCTTTTTGTTTTATTTTTTTTTATTTTTTTATAGTTTTATTTTATTTTATTTTATTTTTACATCCCTCACACCGTGAACCCCCCTCCCCCCATCCACCACCACCCCGACCTCACACCGAGCCATCACATTATACACATAAAATTATAGTTGGCATTCATTAATGTCCAGTCTCTGGTGTACAATGCCATGACCAGGCATCCACAGCATCCCTGAGGTGGTCTCCCAAACAGGACACATGTCCATCGGACACCCAACAAAATCCCCAAACACTATTGAATAAGTTCCCCAAAGTAATTCTCAAAAAACCCTGAGGCCATCCTGTGGTCACCAGCCGCCCCCCAATCCCTTCACCCTTCCCCCCATCCCCAACCCCCTCCCCCCTGCCCATCTAACAACTCTCGGTTTTTTGTGTCCCCAAAACTGTTTCTGATTAGTTCATACACATATTCTTTTCTTTAGATTCCGCATATAAGTGAGATCATATGGTACTTGTCTTTCTCTTTCTGACTTATTTCACTTAACATAATGTTCTCTAGATCCATCCATGTTGTTGCAAATGATAAGATTTCTTTTTTCTTTATGGCTGCGTAGTACTCCATTGTATAAATGTACCACAGCTTCTTAATCCAGTCATCGACCGATGGGCATTTCGGTTGTTTCTGTATCTTGGCTATTGTGTAAAGTGCTGCAATAAACATAGGAGTGCATACAGATTTTTGAATTGGAGCTTTGGATTTCTCCGGGTAGATGCCTAGGAGTGGGATTACTGGATCATAGGGTAGTTCTATCTTCAGATTCCTGAGATACCTCCATACTGTTTTCCATAGTGGCTGCACTAATCTGCAATCCCACCAACAGTGCACTAGCGTTCCCTTTTCTCCACATCCCCGCCCGCATTTGTTGTTTGTTGATTTATTGATGATAGCCATTTTGACTGGGGTGAGGTGGTATCTCATTGTGGTTTTTATTTGCATTTCTCTGATGGTTAGTGAGGTTGAGCATTTCTTCATATGTCTTCTTGCCTTCTGTATGTCCTTTTTAGAAAAATGTCTCCTCAAGTCCTCTGCCCATTTTTTAATTGGGTTGTTTGTTTTTTTGGAGTTGAGTTGAGTAAGTTTTTTATAGATTTGTGATATTAATCCCTTATCAGATATATCATTGGCAAATATCTTTTCCCATACAGTAGGATCCCTTTTTGTTTTATTGATGGTTTCCTTTGCTGTGAAAAAACTTTTTAGTTCGATGTGATCCCACATGATTATTTTTTCTCTTACTTCTCTTGGCTGAGAGGATGTATCAGTAAAAATCTTACTCCAGGTAATGTCTATAAAGTTTCTTCCTATATTTTCTTCTAGAAATTTTATGGTTTCAGATCTTACACTTATGTCTTTAATGCATTTTGAATTTATTCTTGTATATCGTGTAAGGAAGTGGTCCAGCTTCATTCTTTTGCATGTGTCTGTCCAGGTTTCGCCAACACCATTTGTTGAATAGACTGTCTTTACCCCACCATAAATTCTTGCTTCCATTGTCATAGATTGAATGACAATATAGGCATGGATTTATTGCTGGGCTCTCTATTGTGTTCCATTGATCAATGTATCTGTTTTTATACCAGTATCGTGGTGTTTTGATTACTGTAGCCTTGTAGTATAATTTGATGTCAGGTATCGTTATACCTCCCACTTTATTCCTTTTTCTCAAGATTGCCGAGGCCAACCAGGATCTTTTATGGTTCCATATAAATTTCAGGATTATACGTTCTATTCTTGTGAAAACCATCCTTGGTAATATGATAGAAATTGCGTTGAATTCGTATGTTGCCTTAGGCAGTATGGACATTTTCACTCTATTAATTCTTCTTATCCATGAGCATATTATGTGCTTCCATCTATTTGTATCCTCTTTAATTTCTTTCTTCAGTGTCTTATAATTTTCTGAGTATGGATGTTTTACTTCTTTCATTAAATTTATTCCCAGGTATTTTATAGTCTTTGAAGCAATTGTAAATGGGATTCTTTTCTTAATTTCTCCTGATACTTTATTATTGGTATATACACATGCAACTGATTTCTGAATATTAATTTTGTATCCTGCTACTTTACTAAATACATTTATCAGTTCTAATGGTTTTTTGGTGGAGTCTTTAGGGTTCTCTCTATATAGTATCATGTCATCTGCATATAATAACAATTTTACTTCCTCCTTACCAATTTGGATGCCTTTTATTTATTTTTCTCGTCTGATTGCTGTGGCTAGAAGTTCCAGCACTATGTTGAATAGAAGTGGAGAAAGTGGGAAACCTTGCCTTGTTCCTGATCTTAAGGGGACTATTTTAGCTTTTCCCCGTTGAGTGTGATGTTAGCTGTGGGTTTATCATATATGGTCTCTATTATGTTGAGATATGGTCTCTCTATTCCCATTTTCTTAAGAGTTTTTATCATAAATGGCTGCTGGATTTTGTCCAATGCTTTTTCTGCATCTAATTGATATGATCATATGATTTTTATTTTTTATTTTGTTAATGTGGTGTATCACGTTAATTGATTTGCGGATGTTGAACCACCCTTGCATACCAGGAATGAATCCCCCTTGATCATAGTGTATGATTTTTTTAATGTATTGCATAATTATGTTCAGTAATATTTTGTTGAGAGTTTTTGCATCTATGTTCTTTAGAGATACAGGCCTATAGTTTTTTGTTTGTTTGTGTGTTTTTTGTAGTGTCTTTGTCTGATTTGGGGATCAGAGTGATAGTGGCCTCGTAAAAAGGTTTTGGGAGCCTTCCCTCCTTCTGAATTTTTTGGAATAGCTTGAGGAGAATAGGTGATAATTCTTTTTTGAATGTTTTGTAAAATTCACCTGTAAAGCCATCTGGTCCAGCACTTTTGTTTGTTGGGAACTTGTTGATTACTGATTCAACTTCCCTGGTGGTAATCAGTCTATTCAGGTTTTCCGTTTCTTCTTGAGTTAGCCTTGGAAGGATGTATGCTTCTAGAAAATTTTCCATTTCTTCCAGATTGTCTAATTTGTTGGCATATAGATGCTGATAGTAATTTGTTAAATATTTTTGTATTTCTGTGGTGTCTGTTGTCACTTCTCCTCTTTCATTTCTGATTTTATTAATTTGGGTCCTCTCTCTCTCTCTTTTTGATAAGTCTGGCTAAAGGTTTGTTGACTTTGTTTATTTTGTCTAAAAAACAACTCTTGGATTCATTGATGTTTTTTATTGTTTTTCTGGTTTCTATTTCATTTATTTCCGCTCTGACCTTTATTATGTCCCTCTTTGTACTCCCTTTGCGGTTATTTTGCTGTTCTTTGTCCTGATCCCTTAAGTGTGAAAATAAACTGTTGATTAGTGATTTTTTTTGTTTCTTTAGGTAGGCCTGCAATGCTGTGAATTTCCCTCCTAGGACTGTTTTCGCTGCATCCCATAGATTTGGTTTGTCATGGTTTGATTTTCATTTGTCTCGAGACATGTTTTGATTTCTTCCTTGATCTCATTGTTGATCCATTCGTTATTTAGTAACATGTTATTCAGGCTCCATGAATTTGTCTGTCTTCCAGTTTTTTTCCTGTAGTTGATTTCTGATTTTATAGCGCTGTGGTCAGAGAAGAAAATTGGTAAGATTTCAATTTTCTTACATTAATCAAGACTTGTTTTCTGGCCTAACACGTGGTGTACCTTGGAAAATGTCCCGTGTGCGCTTGAGAAGAACGTGTATTCTGCAGCTTTGGGGTGAAATTCTCTGAAAATGTTGATTAAATACAAATGGTCCAATGTGTCATTTAAGGCCATTGTTTCCATATTGATTTTCTGTCTGGAATACCTGTCCCTTGTCAGAGGTGTGTTGAAGTCCCCTACTATGATAATATTACTGTTGAGTTCTGTCACTATGTCAGTAAATATCTGTTTTATATATTTAGGTGCTCCTATGTTGGGTGCATAGATGTTTACTAGGGTTATGTACTCTTGTCGGACCAATTCCTTTATTATGTATAGTGCCCATCTTTGTCTTTTAATATATTCTTCAGTTTAAAGTCTATTTTGTCAGATATAAGTATTGCAACTCCAGCTTTTTTCTCATTTCTGTTTGCATGAAATATCTTACTCCAAGCCGTCACTTTCAGCCTGTGTGTGTCTTTTGATCTGAGGTGAGTCTCTTGTATACAGCATATACAAGGGTCTTGCTTTCTTATCCACTCAGCCACCCTATGTCTCTTGATTGGAGCATATAATCCGTTTGCATTTAAAGTGATTATTGATAGGTACATAGTTATTGCCATTTTTAAATTTGTCGTTAGATTGTTTTCATCTTTCTTCTGTTTACAGAAGCCCTTTTAATATTTCCTGCGATGCTGCCTTAGTGGTAATAAATTCCTTTAGCTTATTCTTTTCTGGGAAGCTCTTTATCTCTCCTTCAATTTTAAATGATAGCCTTGCTGGATAAAGCAATCTAGGTTGTAGGCCCTTGTTTTTCATCATTTTGAGTACCTCCTGCCCCTCCCTCCTGGCCTGCAATGTTTCTGTAGAAAAGTCATTTGATAGTCTTACAGGAGTTCCCTTGTATTTAACTTGCTATCTTTCTCTTGCTGCTTTTAGGATTCTGTCTTTGTCTTTAATCTTTACCGTGTTAACTGTAATGTGTCTTGGTGTGGGCCTGTTTGGGTTTATCCTGGTTGGAACTCTCTGCACTTCCTGGAGTTATACGTCGGTTTCCTTCACCAGGTTAGGGAAGTTTTCAGACATTATAACTTCAAATATGTTCTCGATCCCTTGCTTCCTTTCTTCACCTTCTGGTATTCCTGTGATGCGCATGTTGTTGCGCTTGATGTTATCCCAGAGGACTCTTAAGCCATTTTCGATGTTTTTTACTCTTTTTTCTTTTTGTTGTTCCATGTGGGTGATCTCTGCTGACTTGTCTTCATGTCGCTGATTCGATCCTCTGCTTCATCTAGCCTGCTGTAATTCCTTCAAATGGGTTCTTTATTTCAGTTATTGTATTCCTTAGTTCTAACTGGTTGTTCATTATGATTTCTCCATCCTTCTTTATGTCGTCACTAAACCCCTTCAGTATTCTTATCATCAGTGTTCTGAACTCTGTCTCTGACAGGTTGGTTACCTGTATTTCATTTGGTTCCAATTCTGGAGGTTTCTTCTGTTCTTTTATTTGGGACATGTTTCTTTGTTTCCCCATTCTGGCTGACTCTCTGTGTTTGCTTTGATGTATTAGGTAGGTCCCTTATGGGTCTTTGTTTTTATTGGTTATCTTACGTAGTATGCGTCCTTTATATTTGACTTGCATGACTTCCTTCTTCTCCTCTGCGTGTGCACCAAAGGTGACTCTCGTTTTGTGTATATTGTCCTGTTAAAGTTGATCTTTAATTGCTTTTGGCTGGTCAGTAGGTGGGATTGACTCCTAGGCTGCCTAGTTGTGAATCTTGGCTCTGCCCACAGTGGTAGTTCTGCTGAGTGAGGGTTGACTGCTCACATGAGGCTTGGCCCCTATGGGCTCTTGTGCCTGTAGAGAATTCCTTCTGGGTGTGTCACTTGTAGGTCAAACCCGATAATACTCTAACTTGGTCTGGAGTCGGCCTCAGGGTGTTTTGAATCTTGTGCCTCTTGAGCTGGGCCCTGGTATAGAGCAATTTCAGAACAAAGCAAATCACCCAGCACAACAGCAACACCAACAGCAAAGAAAAAACAAATACACCCATGTAAAAACAACTGATAACCCACACTCAACACCGGCAAAAATATCAAAAATACACAAACAAAACAAAACAAAAAAAGCAGCGTCAGTCTTTGCTTAAGCCTACCAAGTAATCTCCAGGTTGTCCTCTCCTGTACCAAAGAGTCCTCTGCGTCTTGGGCAGGCAGAGACGCTCACCTGGTGCCCAGAGTGACCCTGGGACGGCAGTTTTAGATGTGTGGTGCCATAAATTCTGGATGTCAGTTTTTACAAAGTCAGTGCATTTTCCTCTCTTGCCTGCACATATGCGCACTGAGAGTAACACAGCCAGCCCTGTGCCCAGGTCTCCTGAGTCTTAGGGTACTTCTTCCCTATGTGTGTGTGGAGGGCAGGAGATTTCTGAGTTGATGAAAGCCCAGAGCTGCGTCTGCCGCCTACTGCTGATCCCTGGGAGTGCCTCCGCAGTTGTAATTGCCCTGCCCTAGGCAGGCCAGAAAAGGTGAGAGCTGGAGATGGAGGAGTCTTCTCTCTCCCAACCCAGTAGCGTCACACTCTTCCCAGCCTCTTCCCTGAGTCAGAGCTGCAAACCGGGTCCTCCCAGATCCTGAGTGCTCTGACTCCTCTGTAAACTGACACTGCTCTTCAGCTCAGGGGCCAGCTTGAGTCTCTGGAAAGGCAGGGGTAGGATTGGGAGAGTGGGCGGAGGGGCCCAGGTGTGTTGATCATGTCCTTTGTCCGACCTAGGGCCCAGCTGGAGGTCTCAGCTGAGGTGACTGCCTCAAATGCTGGATATGCTGCTCTCTTGGCAGGAGAGATCAGCTGTGGGATGCAGGGAAAGAGCCTATGTCTTGGCTCTTGTGGTCTCTGTTCTGTCCTGGGATCCTCTGTGTCTCCACAGCCGCAGATGCGGGCTGAGGTCGCCACTCCGCCCCCTTCTGTCTTCCCCTGCTCGCCCAATTTGCCCAGCTTCAAGTAATCCTCGAACGAGTCTCTTACCTTTTCTGTGTGATGAGCAGAGTCCATTGACCTGGTCAAAGAAGAAATAAGAGGATAGATCAAAAGATACATAGAAGAGTGCTGCCATTCCTATGATGTCACTCTTCGCTGCTGCCATTCCTATGATGTCACTCTTCGCTGCTGCCATTCCTATGATGTCACTCTTCTGTGTATCTTTTGATCTATCCTCTTATTTCTTCTTTGACCAGGTCGTTCTTTAAAAGTATGTTGTTTAATCTCTATGTATTAGTGGTTTTTCCTGCTTTCTTTTTGCAGTTGATATCCAATTTCAAAGCCTTGTGATCAGAGAATATGTTTGGTATGATTTCAGTCTTCTTAAATTTGCTGAGGCTAGTTTTATGTCCCAATAGATGATTTATCTTTGAGAATGTTCCATGTACACTCGAAAAGAATGTTTAGTCTGATGTTTTAGGATGAAGTGCTCTATAAATGTCAATTATGTCTAGTTCATCTAATGTGTCATTTAGGGCTGCTATTTATTTATTTATTTTGTTTGAATGATCTATCCATAGCTGTCAATGATGTATTTAAGTCCCCTAGTATAATTGTGTTTTGGTCAATTTCTCCCTTTAGTTCTGTTAGTAGTTTCTTGGTATATCTTGGTGCTCCCTGATTGGGGGCAGAAATATTGATGACTGTTATGTCTTCTTGTTGTATAGTCCCCTTCATCACTATGAAATGTCCATCTTTGTCTCTTGTTACCTTTTTTATCCTGAAGTCTGTTTCATCTGATATCAATCAGTATGGTTACACCTGACTTTCTCTGGATACCATTTGCTTGGAGTGTCAATTTCCATCCTTTCACGTTGAGTCTATGTTTGTCCTTGTAGCTGAGATGTGCCTCTTGGAGGCAGCATATGGTTGGGTTTCGTTTTTTGATCCAATCAGCTACTCTGTGCCTTTCTATTGGTGAGTTCAATCCATTTACATTTGGGGTGATTATTGATATGTGAGGATTTCCTATCATTCTATCTTTTCTTTTCTGGTAAGACTGTGTCTCCATTGTTTCTTTGCCTTTTCGTTGTTGTCTCTTATTTCTATGTGGTGGTATTCTATGATTTTTCCCTCTGTTTCTTCTTTTATTACATTATGTATTTCAGTTCTGGATTTTTTTTGAGTGGTTACCATTAAGTTTATGTAAAAGAAAGTTTGATATTTAGAGTATTCCATTTTCTTCAGCATGCTTACTTTCTCCATTCCCATTTTCCGGTTCAGACCTTTACTCTCCCCACTTTTATGTTTTGGTTGCCACAAATTGTCCCTGTTGATGGTGGTCGAATAGCCTCCTTCAGCATTTCTTGTAGTGTAGGTCGTGTATTAGAAAATTCTCTCAGCTTCTGTATGTCTGGAAAGGTCTTTATTTCTCCTTCATATCTAAAAGATGTTTTTGCTGGATATATTATTCTTGGCTCATAATTTCTCTCTTTCAATAGTTTGAATATTTGGTTCCACTCCCTCCTGCCTCGTAGAGTTTCTGCTAAAGAAATCTGATGACAATCTAATGGGCTTTCCTTTGTAGGTTACCATCTTCTTTTCCCTGGCTGCCTTGAGGATTCTTTCTTTGTCATTGATTTTTGACAGCTTCAATATAATGTGCCTTGGAGAAGGCCTGTTGGGGTTGAGATAATTAGGTGTTCCATTTGTTTCTTGGATTTAAGGATCCAGTTCTTTCCATAAGTTTGGGAAGTTCTTATCGACTACTTGTTTGCATATATTCTCTGTTCCCTTCTCTCTTTCTTCCCCTTCTGGTATGCCCATTATTCTTATATTGCTCTTTCTGATGGAGTCAGAAAGTTCTTGTAGAGTTCTTTCATTTCTTTTAAGTCTCAAATCTCTTTCTTCTTCCATCCCTGTGATTTCCAGATTTCTAGCTTCGATGTCACCGATTCTTTCCTCCATCTGGTCAACTCTACGACCTAAACTGGCTGTTTCATTTGTCATTTCTTTTGATTTCTTAATCTCCAGAAATTCTATTTGGTTCTTTTTTTAAATTTCAGTCTCTTTTGTAAAATACTCATTTTGTTCTTGATTATGTTTCTGAATTCATTAAACTGCCTGTCTGTGTTTTCTTGCATCTCATTGAGTTTTTTCAGAACTGTAATCTTGAATTCTCTGTCATTTAAGTCACATATTTCCATATCTTTAAGTTTATTTTCTGGAGACTTTTCAATTTCTTTCTGAGCTGTGTTGTTGCCATGGCTATTCATGGCAATTGATGATTTATTATTTCTCTTCCTAGACATCTATAGGAGTGGGTTGTGCAACAGGTTGATAGAAAGAGGTCTTTCTTTTGCTTTCCAGTAGGTTTTGGGATAATGTTTTATTTTCTGTGCGACTGCAGCCGTTTGTTCTGTCTCACACTGTAGTGTTATGTTTTCTGTGCGCTATTCCGGCTTCTCACACAGTGGTGGGATTCCCTGGAAGGCGGGCGTCTCCTCTGTGAACAGTTCGCTGGGGTCACAAGGCCCTGCCTCCGTGGGGAAATGCGGAGAACTTCTGAAGTTCCAAAGCTCTTCCTGCACCAGATTCAGAGCCCCTGCATTTCAGCAGTTCTGTTTATTCCTGCAGGGGTCCACCCAGATAGGTGGGGACAGGGGTGGCACCGGTGGGTTGTGAGAGATGGCCCAGAGCAATGGTGGTGACAACCACCTCAGCGGGTCCTGCTTCCACAGCTCCCTCCTCTTTGCTGGAAGTACTTGGGCTGTGAGTCCTTGACTGCAGACCACAGTTCTCAGAACTGCAAATATTCTGTTCTTTTGATCTGACACTGCTACTGTTCTGCTTCTAGCACTGGGCAGGTGGGGGCGGGTCGAGCTCTGGGAGGGTTGGGAGGGGGCAGCTAGTCTCAGTGTCTGAGTCTTCCATTCTTTACTCTGCAGTGAGGGCTTACCACTGTTTTCATCCTTCTTCCCTCAGTCTTTGCTCTGAGGTCTCTGCCATTAACGTTGGGTTCAGCTGTGTTATATGCTGTCCTCTCAGCCCTGTGGGCCATAAGCGGAGCCCTAGTAGCACGAGTTCTTTCCTCTTCTGTAGCTGTACTAGTTCCGGGACTCAGGGAGCTCGGAGCACTAAGCTAGGTCTGGGTCCTGAGCCTGCATGGCCCCGTCTCCGCACTTCTCCCTTCTCTCCTCCACCGCTCGAGCAATTTGTCCACCTGTAGGCTATTGCAGTAGTACGCCCCTTAATCTAGCCGGTCTGCTGCGCAGGGAGTCCTTTGTGGAGTGATAGTTGTTCAACTTGTTGTAAATTCCAGGGAAGATTTCAAGAGGCACACCTCACACTGCCATTTTCACGACATCACTCTTTCTTTTTTCCCCTTAACTTTAGGAAGTATTGAACATGGTGACTGAAAAAAAGAAGGGGCTGGGAAATACATAGTGATAGTTAAATTTTATTGGGAGGTTTCCCACAGTGATGGAGCTATGCAGTTTGGTTAAGGGTAAGGAATCTTAATGTGACTTTTACATTACATCAGTGGGTCTTTTATAATACTCGTGCCTACGTGAAATCTGTAATGGATTCATTTACTTATTGTAATAGTCATGAAATCTTCCTGATACATTTCAGTTTTTAAAACTATGTAGCATGTAATATATAGTTTTTATTTTATTACACTTTGTATTTTGGTATCACATAGTTGGTAGGCGTGAGTGTTTTCTCTATGTTTTTTTTTTCTTTTTTTAAGTTATATTCAGTTGACATTCAATATTATTTTATATTAGTTTCAGGTATTCTGGGTTCATCATTTAGACTAAAATAATAGAAACTTTGAAAATTTAGAACTCAAGTTCTCTATCTCAAAACCCATATTACAAAGGGATTCCACTATGTCCTCAATCATTACATTATGAATATATTTAACTGTCTTCATCTAATTGAAGAGTACATGTTTTGCTTAAAATAATAACTAATTTTAGAAGCAGAGGTTCTTAAACCATATACTAAAATGTCAAATTTCAGAAGGTTTTTAGTTTCGCTTCTTAAATGTAAAATTTTTCATTTCTGTTATAGTTGACATTCCATGATGTCAGCCTCAAGTATACAGCATAGTGGGTAGGCATTTATATAATGTGTAAACTGGTACCCCGATTAGTGTGGTATCCCTGACACCGTACTTAGTTATTACAATGTTATTTACTGTATTCTCTGTGCTGTGCTTGACATCTTCATGACTATTTTATAACTGCCACTTTGTACTTCTTAATCCTTTTTCCATTTCAAGCATTCCCCCAACAATTCTCGAACCGGGCAACGATCAGTTAGTTCTCTGCATCTATAAGTTTGTTTCTCTTTTCTATGTTCATTTATTTTTTATTTTTTGCATATCACCAATAAGTGAAATCAGGTGGTATTTGTCTTTCTCTATCTGACTTTTATCACTTAGAATAATACCCTCTAGGCCCACACATGTCACAAACGATAAGTACTTATTGTTTATTACAGACAAGTAGTATTTTGTTATATATATGTCCCACTTCTTCTTTATCCAAGATGATGGATCCTTTGGTTACTTTCTTATCTGGACTATTGAAAATAATGCGGCAACAACCATAGAAATGCATATTGCTTTTCAAATTAGTGTTTTGTGTTTCTGTGGAGGAAAACCCAGAAGAGGGACTGCTGTGCCACATGGTACTTCTATTTCTAAATTTTTGAGGAACTTCCATATTGTTTTCCATTGTCTGCTCGGATTTGCAGTCTCACCAACAGTGCACAAGGACTCTTTTCTTCACATCCTCAACAACACTTGTTGCTTGTTGATTCATGGATGATGGCCATTCTGACAGTTGTGAGGTGGTAGCTCATTGTGTTTTTAATTTGCATTGCTCTGATGATTAGTGACACGGAGCATGTTTTCGTATGTTTCTTGGCTATCTGTGTGACCTCTTTGGAGAAAAGTCTATTCAGGTACTCTTCTCATTTTGTAATCGCATTGTTTGTCTTTTGGTGTTAAGGTTTATGAGTTCCTTATATGTTTTGGATGTCAACCCTTTATCAAATATATCATTGGCAAATATCTTCTCCATTCACCCGCTCGTGACTTCATGTTGTTGTTGGTTTCCTTTGCTGTGCAGGAATTTTGTAGTTTGATTGTCGTGTATATGGGTCTTGCATTCTTAACCATTCAGCTACCTTATGTCTTTTCTGGAGCATTTAATCTATTTACATTTAAAGTAATTATTTGTAGGTACATAGTTATTGGCATTTTATTATTCACTTTTCTTCTCCTCCTCCTGCTCTTCCTCCTGCTCTTTTTCCGTCTTCTCCTCCTTCTCTTCCTCCTGCTCCTCCTACTTCTCCTCCTTTTTTTTCTAGTCATGGTTTTACATTTCTTGTAATAGTGGTTTCCTGGGGCTGAACTGCATCACCTCCTTTTTCTCTGGCAAGCTCTTTACCTCTCGTTTGATTCTAAATGAGAGCCTTGCCGGATACAGTGCTCTTGGTTGTAAATTATTGCGTTTCATCACATTTCTATATTTCTTGCCCATTCCTCTGGCCTTCAGATTTACTTTTGAGAGATCACCTGACAGTCTTATGCGAGCTCCCTTGTATATAACTAACTGCTTTTCTCTTGCTGGTTTTAATATTCTCTCTGTGTCTTTACCTTTTGGCGTTTTAATTCTGGTATGTCTTGGTGTGGGCCTGTTTGGCTTTATTTTGTTTGGAACTCTCTGTGTTTCCTACACTTGTGTTTCCTTCAACACGTTAGGGAAGATTTCCGTCATTATTTATTCAAATAGGTTTTCAATTCCTTTCTGTCTCTCTCTTCTCCTTTTGATAGCCCTACGAGTTCTGTTACACTTTATCTTGTCCCAGAAGTCCCTTAAAGTATTCTCTCTCTCTTTTTTTTTTACTCATAATCATTTTTCATATCTTTTTCTTCTGTTCTGATTGTGTGTTTTCTGCTATCTTGTCTTCCAAATCACTGATTTGAACGTCTGCCTCAACCAAATCTGGTGCCGATTCCATCTATTAATTACTCATTTCAGATGTTGTATTTTTCATAGTTGAGTTTTGTTAATGATTTCCATGTCCATTTTTTATGTTTGCTGTCTCGGTTGAAGTGTTACAACGTTTATCTATTTTTCCCCAAAGTTCACTGAGCGTCCTTAGAAGTAGTATTTTGAACTCTGTGTCTGGTAGATAGCTTGTGTCCATTAGTTCTTGTGTTTAGTTCTTTCTCTAGAGTTTTTTCCTGGTCTTTCGTTAGAGAAATGTTTCTTTCTGTCTTCTTTTTTCACTGTATCTTTATTGTTGTTTCTCTGTATTCTGTAGATTGCTAATTCTCCTCATCTTGACAGTATTGCCTTACATACCAGATGTCGCATGGGGCCCAGTGGTACAGTCTCCCCGGTCACCTGAGCCGGGTGCTCCAGAAGCTCGTGTGGGTGGTGTGTGCCCTCCTGTTGTACTTGAGCCTTATTGCTGTTGGCACATCTGGGTGTGGAATTGACCCTCAGGACGACTGGCTGTGACTACAGTAGATGAACCTTTGTGTGTGGGCTGACCCCACAGAGTGAGATCGGCTGTAGCAGGGCTCCGGTGTCTGCTCAGTCCATGGCTTGGGCGTGTCATTTGTGAAGCTAATTTGGTGATGTTCTGGTGTCACTTGAAGCTGGTCCAAGGTGTGTTGGATTTGGGGCCTCTTGGGAGGGGCTGTGGGGCAGGCCCAGGTCAGCTGCTGCTTGTGCCCAACCGGGAGCCACCTAGGGGAAGCTACAAAGTGACCTGCTATGGATAGCTGCGTTTGTGAGTTTGTAGGCACCTGCGAGGCGCTATGTTGTGAAGCAAGACAGGCTGATGGATAGGATCCTAGAAAGAAACGGAAGTCCTCAATATCATAAATTGCAGCCCGAGTGGCTGTTGTAAACTAGAATTGTGATGATGCAACACCTCTGCTTCCTGAGTGACTCCCCATGACGTGAGTGTAGAATTCATCTGCTAGCATGACATGTGCCTTCTTTGATTTGGTTCTGATTCTGCAGTTGTCTCTCCATCCCATTCTCAGAGTTCCAGGCTAACCCCATTCTTCTTCTGCCCTCACCTACAATATGTTATTTTATACGCAGGCTTTTGCGCCCGCTGCCCTTTCTGGACTCTCCTTCATGGTTTCCCTCAGTACCTCGTATGTCTTTCAAGATGCAGCCCTATTTTTGCAGCATCTGGTACAACTGATTGTTGTTTCTTTTGTGCCTGTACTCTAATTTCTTCATCTGAGGTGTAGAACTGGAGAGTGGTACTTTCCTTTCTGATTGTTTTCACGAATTGTAATATATCGACCCCTACTAGAATATAGTACAAAATCTTTCATTTCTATTTCCAGCTTCCCCTGGGTCTATGCCTATGATTCGATGGCTACGATAGTGGTTTGTTGTCTTACTGACAGAAGGACTGAGTGAGCGAGTGAACGAGTAAATGAATATGATGTTTGCTGAAGTTGGGTTTTTCTTTTCTTTTTTTTAATAGAAAGAAGCAACCAAGCCGGCAACTGGAAAAAGAGAAAATGGTGTGGATATTATTGAAAGTGCTCCACAAGAGCAAACAAAAACTGATATCTTGACTTGTGTTGATGGAGCATACCAAAATAATACAAGTGATAATTTAGTGACTATCTATGAATTCTTTCTAGCTTAAGTGCTGCTATACACAAATCTAACACGTGTAGATCCAACTGTGATTTTCATTTCTTATTAGCATTTCTTCCTATCTTTTTTGCAAAAGTATCCCCACTACTAACAACTGCTTCTTCTTGCAAATGCTTCGGCCCCCCGAAATTCTTTTCTGCTATTACTTTTATGGAAATATTTTTGAATGTGTATTTAAAATTCGTAGTGATATATGTTCATATTAATGTTCTGTGACTACATTTTATAGTTAAAATATCAGCATTAAGATTCGGAAAAGGAGCTGTGAAATCATGTTGGGATTCTGAGGTACTGTCATTTTTTATCATTATTATTTTAAATATCACCATTCAGTGATGTTAAAACGTAAAAGGTATGCTTTGACTATACTTTCTCACCTCTGCATTTCCCCACCTAAATTATTTTCTTATGGTTTAGCCTATAATTAATAAAATACATATGTGCTTAATATAATGAGACAGCGTAGTACAATTCTGCTAACTTGCAAGGTTCACTTAAGGCGGTCGGTGTAGAATAGTATAAAACAAGAAGGCTTCCAAGTCATAAGGAATCAGTTGGGTTCTGAAGTTAAGTTCACCTAAAAGCTAAAGCATTATTCCAGCTTGAAGTATGTCCAAATGCATGATTCTGTGGTTTTTATGGTTGTGTAAATGTCCTAATGAGATTCAGAAAGAAAGAATTTGGAATTTAGGGTTTTTTATACCTTGGAACTTGAAAAGATAATGCCTGATACATGCAAGTATTATTGTATTTGTATTCTCCAATAGATCTGCAAGGAACTTTTCCAGGGAAGGAAGAGCATTGTTAATAGTAATACTATGTAGGATCATACTAACAACAATCGGCCGAGTGCTGCTTTAATACACAACAACTGCCCTGTTCAGTTAAAATAGCATGCATTGAGTATCTTGATGGCAACCATGCTTGTAGTAATAGAAGTACAAAGTAATGATGAGCCAATGTGAGATGACAGCTGTGAAAAGAGAGAGGAGGAGTGTGATCTTCTGATATAGGCAACTGCAGCCTACTGGTGTAGACACTGTGTTTGAAGATAAGAACACACTAGAACCCTGGATAGGTCACTTACTAGCTGTGGGATCTGGGGGAAACTTCTTTTTAATCTGTTGGATGTCAGTGACCTCATTCATCATAAAGGTACTTATGCCTACCTTTCAGGGTGTGAAATGAACTAATGTGGTAACAAATGTGAAAACACTTTGCGAAGTGTAAAGGGAGCTATAGAAATGTAAAATCAATGATCACAGTGGGCGGTAGTGACTTACCAAATGGTGGGGACACTTTTTGTAAACCTGAAGGACAATCAAATGGCAGTAGTGTCAAGAATAGAGTGGAAAAGTTAGAAGGGGCATGTGGATTTCTAATCTGGGGGATGCTAAACTTCAGGAGACTGTGATAGGCGATACCCTGTTGATGTGTAGTGTTTCGGTACTTGAGGCTCTGTTGGTGCGAGCTCAGTGTTTTGACCTGAAGTAAATGTCTGTGTGGGATACTGCCACGTGAAGCATGAGAAGGAGCCAGTCATTTGAAGGTCTAGGAGCGAAACCTGCTGGGCAGGGACAGCAATGGATCGTGTGGGTTCATCATTTTATTCTAGTGTCTTGGAATGGTCAGGAAGCAGGAAGAGGGCTAACCAGCATCAAACCATTTTTATATTTGTTGTTTGTGTGGAAAAGAAATAAACTGTGCATGGCAGATGCCCGGTATATTTGAGATGGTTAGTAAATAAATGTTCTTATCTTTTCCTGATTAGAATTTATTAAACTTTTTTGAAAAGTTGCATAACTATATATAATGTTTTTCCTATTGTTTATTTAAATATAATTTAACAAAAAGCTTTTCTTACAACTTTGTCATTCTATTTAATCATTTTTCCTATCAAAATTTTTATCAAATAAGAGTTTGGTTTTTCCAAGCTCTTGTTGACCTAGATGAAGTAGGTTCTAAAATGTTCTGTTTACACTCAACAGGACATACACCAAGGTTTCTTACCATGTCAAGCAAGTATCTTGTTTTAACACTAAAAAAACAAACAAACAAAAAGAATGTATCATTAGAAATATTTCAAGTTATAGGAAATACACTTTTCAAGGTATTAGTTCGGTGCAAGAGTAATTGCGGTTTACAACGTTTAAAAAAAATTGCACAAACTGCAGTATCATTTGTACCAAACTAATATTTGCTTAAATACATATTTTTCAAAAAGTCCTTTTCTTGGAGATTATAACATTAATATTGTTATCCTGAATTGTTAACTAGAGATTGCATGAAGTGTCCATTAGTTACTAATCATCTTGTTTCCTAACCCCTTCAGCCGAGCATTGAAGTGGAAGATCCTGTTCCGTACAAACCTATAGGAATGGACGATGTGCAACCCTTCAGACCAGGTACACTTTGTAATACCAATTTAATTTTGGGAAGGAGTACGCAAGGACATGTGACATGCTTGCAGTCTTCTCTTCCTCATTCCTTTTTTTTGTTACAAATTTAATGGAAGGATTTGACATAAATAACGTGATGTCATTGTTAGTATCGGTGTTTGATGAAAAGGTATTCACAGGAATAAGAAAATGAGATTTTAAAACGGTGACTTCACTAAGATAGTTCTCCGTTTGTTCGATACCCTAAATGTCCCAGTTTGGAATCCCTGTACTTAATACGGGTTACCAATGATCACACTGGAAGATTTTTCCAGCGATTTCAAATGGTCATTTGAATTTTAACATTTACCCAAGTAATCTCCAGTTGCTACCATGACAATTCTTTTTAACTTTACTTCCTCTTAGTGTTGTAACACTGATGGTCTTAAAACCAGATGTTCTGCTGAGCAGACACTGGCTATGTGTGTACGTGCGCCTATGGTGTCTTCGATTATTAAAAATGGGAGAAGTAATTAATGGTAATGAATATTTGGTAGACACAATCTTTGAAAATAACAATTCTGAAGCTTTTGTGCCTTGGGATGCTTTTATGCTATTAAAAATTATTGAGAATTCCAAAGAATATTTTTAAGTCGGTAGTCTCCATAGATAGTTACAATATTAGAAATAAAAACTGAACAATTTAAAATAGGAGCACACACAGTCATGCATTCCGTGAGCCATTGGAGCTACGACCCAGTAACCATAGAGCTATGATGTCACCATCAGAGCTGTGATATCACGGCTGTGGAAAGCTCTACTGTACACTTAGAAGAGAATGAGAGTGAAAATGGCAAATGACATTCAGTCTTTCTGTGAAAATAGCTTTGACCTTTTCGGGCCCCTCGACTGACAGACCTTGGGACTTCACGGATTCTCGCATGACATTGGAAACCACCGTTTTAAATGATTTACGGGCTTCCTGGATGTGAAGTGATAAAAGAGGATTTAAAGCTTCACTTCTACAATTGTGTTTTTCTTTCACTTGTCTTAAAAAGTTATAAGCTGAGAATATTGTTTAAAAAACAAAAGGAAAATAGTTTTGTTATATATTCATTTTCTGTCTCATGGTACCCTGTACTCTTTGGAGCTCATGGGGACCTCGTTTGATCCCATTTTTCCTTGTAAACAATAAGGTCGCCCAGGACTGTAATTTGTCATGTGAATATCTGTTTATCTAAGGCTTAAAAATGAATTCTGAAGATATTGGGGCATTTAGAAAAGACCATTTTCTTGTAATAAGTAGTTTCTTATTTGGAATTGTACCATTCAATGAAAGTTTTTTAAATCCATGTTTGTCACACATATTTAAAATTAAGTTAAGCGGTTAGACATAACTTTTGATAATGACAAAAAATGTCACACACAGCACCATGTTAAGTAATAAGAAGAAAAGCTTTAATTGGAACCACATTATATAACAGAAATTGCTGAGTGACAATAGTTAATTCAACTTAACTTACGTGAATGGCAAGTATAGGACACCTAAAATAAAATGAGCTCTGAAGGAGTAGAGTGTTTGGGAGAAAGGAGGACGTGGGACTGCTTCTCTGAAGAAGGAAGTTTTACAATATGGTCAACTTTGTGTTATTTTTACCTCCTCATAAACGAAAATTTTATTTTCAGATTTTTCCAGCTGGGATTCTACTTCTTTGACTTTCAATCATGGAACTTGTCAAATATCCGGGGATTCGAAATTTGGTGATAAAAGGCCATTTGCCACACACTCAATGAGACCTCTGTCAGCACCCACAGAGTTTGGACAGATGCCCGTAATAGACAAACGAAAGACGCAGGTTGTAGGTGTGTTCCTCTTACATAATTCTTCCCTCCATGAATTGTGTGAATCACAGCTACAAGAAAACAGAGAAAGCAAAGAAGGAAATAAAAAAAACAGAAAGAGTTCAACCCTAGCCCACCTCTGTGTAGGTTGATCGTAGTTATGAATTTCCTATAGTCATTTTGTAGCAAAATCTGCTTTATGTTTACGCAACTCACAGCCAAATGGAATAAGTTTTAGCAAGACATTGGCATTCTTCCTCAATCAGAGTAACATAAGGAAATAAGAAAGGGAATAAGGAGAAAGGGTGAATCCATTTAGACTAGTATTTCACGTACCCTGGGGAGTATATATGCATACATGCACACATATATAGGTACATATGTATATATCTGTATATATATATATATATATATCTGTGTATATGTGTATGTATATAAATATATAAATATAAATATACACACACACACACACACAGATATACAGCAGAGGAAGTAAAAGTTCTTCATGTATTAATTGCCCACCAGTTGTATCAGTAACATTCACTCTACTATAGTCTTCAGGGGTGTTCCCAAACAAATATTTTTACATCACTTGAATCTGACGCTTTCAAAGTTCTGTGTTTTTCTATTGTGTATTTACAATGTATTTGAATTTTTTTTCTTTTAACAGTGGATGAGTGTTCTCAATGCGACCCTGCAAGCAGGTAGGATTTTATGGATTTCTAAAATTGCATGTTAACTAAGAGACTGCGGAGAGAAGCCAGTAAGCTTTAATGAGTGTTCTGCTCTGGGCTAGACCCTATACTATGTGCCTAACATTGGTTATCCCAGGTCGTCGGCACAGTAGATTTGCAAAGTAGCTGTGCTGTTCGGCCGTTTTTATTCATTAGAGGAGTGTGGTTCCAGGAGGTGGATTAATTGACACTTGGTTCCATAGTTACCAAGTGGCTGACCCGTGATGTGACCTTCAGCCTGCTTGGCTTCCCAAGTCCGTTCTCTTGTCCCTCAGCCTGTACTGAGAAGTGCCTGGACAGGTCTGGATTCAAGATTCAGGTGCACGTCAGGTGGCCTCAGAGAGTCCCGTTTAGTGATGCCTTAATGCTGATTTAGAAGTTTCCTATCAAGCCCAGTTAGCCCAAGCTTTTGTCTTAATGTACTTGACAATTGCAGCAGTCACGAGAACCTTGTTTTCACCATCAGTGTTGAGGGCATATGTCAGTTCGCTGTGGCCACAGAACCACAGGTTGTACATAAGCAAGACCTAATCAGATAAATGTTTTCAGGTATAATGCGATGTACCCTTCTTGGGACGAATCGTCGTTCTGTAAGTGAAGATCATCTCTGTATAGACTGTTGTGCTAATTCAGCACAAATTGAGAGGATATTTCTAATTGACTTCTCTACTTACTGACTCCTCAGACTGTGTTTTCCTTCTGGCTAATACCTTTACCTTGTTCTAGGAAGTTTTTTCTCTTTTTCCAGAGTCTTTCTTCCTTCTTCCATGACTTTTCTTGATATTTTACCTTTTTCTCTGCTTTACTCGGGGTAGTTTTGTTGCTGTTGTTGTGTTATTTTTTTCCACTTCTGCCAGCTAAGTATTCTCCATTTTTCTTGACAGAATCAAAGGTACATAGAATTCCAGGTGTTGAAGGAATGTTATCAATTAATTATTCAAAACACCCCCTAGTACTTCATGCTGCCATTAATGTTTTGGTCAAGTGGTTGATCACATGAGGAGTTTGAACTGTAAGAGATTGAAGTGACTTCTTTGAGTACAGTGAGTGATGAAATGAGATTAAGTGTAGGTTTCTAAGCCCAGTACACTTCCTTCTTTATCATCCTTTGGGTGAGTGTTTTAATTATGGAAAGCTCTAGTGAATGCAATGGAAGAGGCTAAGAATGGAATTAGCAGGGGAATCTACATTTCAAGAGGAACAACACAGGTTGGGATAGGAATAAGGCTCTTAGAGCAGAGATTAGGGATCAGATGAGGGAAAAGAGATCAGAATGGGAGGGTATGACAAGGTAAAGAGAAATTACAGGAAGGAAGGACACAGGATGTTGGTAGTTGTCTAAAAAAGCAGATTAAAATAAGGGGCTCAAGGGCGTCCTGCCTGAACAGGTTGCTGCTGTTTTGTTTGTTGAATTGGAGGAACCAGCAAAATTTAAGGTTTGTATGAAAACATATTAAACCTTTGAGCCTCTGGAAACATTCTCTTTAGAGCAAGTAGGAATGTGGTATCATCCACCTGCACCCGAAATTACAGAGGGGGTCCCCTTGAGTCCAAAGGCACTGGAGATTGCTGAACTACATAGATCTATGGCCCACGGCAGGTTTCTCGTCACCTCTACCTCTTTGCCCAACGCGCTGATGTCCTTCCCATGGAGATGGAGGGTTGGGCAGAGGGAGGACTGATTGTGAAACCAGTAATGGAGTTGGATAGGTGGTAACATGCCTGTGTTGGGAGTGGATGACTGAGGCTCCATTTAGCTTGTTTTCCAGGAACAGGGAAATAGAGAACTCCTACTGTGGGTCATTTGAGCCCAACCTTGTTTCAGGAGTCTATGCCTTCGTAGGCTGAAGTTTTCAAGGTTGGAGATTGCCAGGAAGCTTTGCGGACAAGTGATCTGGGAGTGGGGAGGCTAACAACGTACATATTTGTTCTTTGACTTTTGTACATGTAAGTTGCAAACATTTCATGCATTTCAGGGACCTCACTGTAGTGTTTTTGAGTGAAAACAAGGAATGGGGTAAGTTTAGTAACTGCTTTCTATGTTAAAGAAGCAAGACTGCCGTTTTTGACCCACACAGATTAATCTTTGAACCAGGGACAGACCGTGGAGAAGGCTCAGTGTATCGTTCTACCTTGATTTAGGTCATTGCTTTTGTCCCAGTTCAGGTTCCTATTATCAGCTATTAATTGCGTTTTCAATTCAGCCTTCAGGACTTTTGGTGAAAACAAGGTACTCTCAGGTGTTGCCAACATGTTTGCTGTCATTCTTTGTTATGGAAACTTAGAGTGTCTCTTCATTAAATATTGCACGAGTTGGGAGTGGTGGAGGCAGCAATAGATAACTGATAGCTTTTCTAGAACATCATCTAAATTTTAATCATATCAAGAAACTTCATTTCATATGCAGATAGCTGAATTGTACTCTTTTTGTTGTTGTTGTTGCTGCCTTTGTAAAGAAATGAACTCACTTGTGTCTGTTGTGTATCTTTCCCCGGAAGTCTTTCCTGGAAACCTGGCAGTGATGATTCATGGTCTACGTCAGACGATGGACTCTTCGATGTTGGTACCAAGGTAAAAGGCTCCTGTGTGAAATTAACTGTTGTGCTCTTAATATAGTTTTGTGTAGCGCCGAGTTGTAAAATTTAGTAGTGCTCCACCTATCATTGTTTTATGTTTGTTATGGAAAATTGGTCAAGGTGAACCATTTTATAACATATGACCATTTGATGCTTCGTTGTTTTGTTGTTGTTCTTTTAATTTTAGTAAGTATCGAAGTTGGGAGCTGAAAAAAGAAGGGTCTGGGAAATGTATAGTGATAGTAAAATTCTATAGGGAGTTTTCCCACAGTGACGGAGATATGCAATTTGGTTAAAGGTAAGGATTCTTAATGTGACTTTTACGTTATACCAGCCTGACTTTTATCATACTCATCCCGAAATGAAATCTTTAATGGATCAGGTACTCATTGTAACAGTCATGAATTCTTCCTGATACCTTTCAGTTTTAAAACTATATAGCATATGACATATAGTTTTATTTTTTTACGCTTTGTATGTTGGTAGGGTATACTTGTTAGGAGGGAGTGTTTTCTCCATTATTTTTTCACTTACATCCCGTGGACATTCCATATTATTTTATATTAGTTTCCGGTATACCAGGTTCATCATTTAGACTTAAAATAATAGTAGAAGTTTTGAAAGTTTAGAAATCATGTTGTCTATCTCAAAACCCATATTACAAAGGGATTCCACTATGTTCTACATCATTGCATTGTGAATATTTTAAATGTCTTTATCTAATTGAAGAGTATATGTTTTGTATAAAATAATAACCAATTTGAAAAGCAGAGATTCTTTTTTTTTTCAAGTTTAGTGTTTTAATGGCGTGTTTGATTACATGGTTTTTGATGTGTGGGCCCCTGCGCCCGTATAAGCAAGAGCGACACAGATTTTCATTTAACTGATATGCTGAAATACTCCATAGTCAAATCAACACTTGTTCTGTACCTATTCTGTAACAAGCATGATCTGATTTAATCCTCAGAATAGCCTTGTCAAGAAAGGGAATCCTCATGTTCAGAGATAAGGAAATGGAGTCCAAGGCAATCTAGGCAGCATGTCTTGCAGTAGCCAGGGAGAAGTTTGAGGGTTTGATGCAAAATCCACTTGGCTCCAAAGCTGATGATGCTCTTAGCTGCTCCCTATAAAAACATGTCCGTGAGATTTTATGCCCATTGACCATGATGCATTGACCAAAGTAAAGAAAGGAGCCGTGTCTGCAAAAGACAGGATCCTTTCTTTACTCTGGTGAAAAGCAGTGATTCTTAAAAACTACATAATAAAATATTAAATTTCAGAAAGTTTTTAGTTTAAATGTAAAATTTTTCATTTCTGTTACAGTTGACATTCAATGATGTCAGCCTCAGGTGTACAGCATAGTGGTTAGGCATTTCTATAATGTGTAAAGTGGTACCCTGATTAGTGTGGTATACCTGACACCATACTTAGTTATTACAGTGTTATTTACTATATCTTTGTGCTGTACTTGACATCTACATGACTATTTTATAACTGCCAATTTGTACTTCTTAACCCTTTAACCTTTTCAGTTTGTTCCCCAATACTCTTCCCTCTGAGCAACGATCAGTTAGTTCTCTGCACCTATGAGTTTGTTTCTTTTTTCTATGTTCATTTATTTTTTTTTACATATCACCAATAGGTGAAATCATGTGGTGTATGCCTTTCTCTATCTGACTTTTTTCACTTCGAATAATACCCTCTAGGTCCACGCACATTGTCGCAAATGGTAAGATTTTGTTCTTTGTTTACAGCCAAGTAGTATGTTGTTGTGTATATGTACCACTTCTTCTTTATCCACTACGATGGATACTTCAGTTATTTCTTTATCTGGAGTATTGTAAATTATGTAAATAGAACCATACAGATGCATACATGTTTCAAATCAGTGTTTGGGATTTCTGCGGAGAAAAACCCAGAAGTGGGATTGCTATGCCACCTGGTAGTTCTGTTTTCAAATTTTTGAGGAGCTTCCATATTGTTTTCCATTGTGTCTGGTCAGATTTGCAGTCCCACCAACAGTGCACGGGGCTTCCCTTCACATCCTCATCAACATTGGTTGTTTGTTGATTTATTGATGACGGCCATTCTGACAGGTGTGAGGTGGTAGCTCATTGTGCTTTTAATTTGCATCGCTCTGATGATTAGTGGCACTGAGCATGTTTTCGTATGTCTCTTGGCTATCTGTGTGACCTCTTTGGAGAAAAGTCTATTCAAGTACTCTTCTCATTTTGTAATTGCATTGTCTTTTGGTGTTACGTTTTATGAGTTCCTTATGTGTTTTGGATATCTTCTCCCATTCATCTGGTCGTGTTTTCATTTTGTTGATGGTTTCTATTACTGTGCAAAAATTTTTGAGTTTGATGTCATATATATGGCTCTTGTAGTCCTATCCATTCTGCCACCTTATGTCTTGACTGAAACATTTAACCTATTTACATTTAAAGTAATTTTTATACGTATGTAATTATTGCCATTTTATTATTCATATTTCTCCTCCTCCTCCTCCTCCTCCTCCTCCTCCTCCTCCTCCTCCTCCTCCTCCTCTTTCTCTTTCTACTTCTACTTCTTTTTTCAAGTCCTCGTTTCACATTTCTTGATACTGGTTTGTTGGTGCTGATGCCATCATCTTTTTCTCTGGCAAGTCTTTACCTCTCCTTTGATTCGAAATGAGAGCCTGGCCGGATGCAGTAATAGTAATCTTGGTTGTAGATTATTGCTTTTCATCACTTTCAATATTTCTTGCCAATCTCTTCTGACCTGCAAATTTTCTCTTGAGAGATCACCTGACAGTCTTATGAGATCTCCATTGTACGTGACTAACTACTTTTCTCTTGATGGTTTTAATATTCTCTCCATGTCCTAACCCTTTGGAATTTTAATTATGATATGTTTTGGTGTGGACCTGTTTGGGTTCATTTTGTTTGGAACTCTTTGTGTTTCCTACGCTTGTGTGTCTATCTCCTTCTCCAGGTTAGGAAAGGTTTCCATCATTGTGTATTCCAATAGGTTTTCAATTCCTGCTCTCTCTCTCTCTTCTCCTTTAGATAGCCTTACGGATGTTGTTACACCTGATATTGTCCCAGACATCCCTTAAAGCACTTTCTGTTTTATTTTTTTTTTATTTATATTCATTTTTTTTCTGTTCTGATTGGGTGTTTGTGCTACCTTGTCTACCAAATCACTATTGAACCTCTGCTTCACCAAATGTGGTGCTGATTCCATCTATAAATTATTCATTTCAGATATTGTATTTTTCATTTCAGACTTTTTTTAAACGATTTCTATGTCCTTTTTATGTTTGCTGTCTCTCCGTTGAAGTTTTACTTACTTTGTCTATTCTTCCCCTAATTTCATCTAGCATCCCTATAACCAGTATTTTGAACTCTGTATCTGGTATATTGCTTGTCTCCGTTTGGTTTACCTCTTTTTCTAGAGTTTTATCCTGTTCTTTCATTAGAGAAATGTTTCTTTCTCTCTTCTTTTTTCACTGCCTCTCTGTGTTTGTTTCTCTGTATTCTGTAGATCTGCTAATTCTCCTCGTCTTGACAGTATTGCCTTACATACCAGGTGTCGTGTGGGGCCCAGTGGTACAGTCTCCCCGGTCACCTGAGCCGGGTGCTCCAGAAGCTCGTGTGGGTGGTGTGTGCCCTCCTGTTGTACTTGAGCCTTATTGCTGTTGGCACATCTGGGTGTGGAATTGACCCTCAGGACGACTGGCTGTGACTACAGTAGATGAACCTTTGTGTGTGGGCTGACCCCACAGAGTGAGATCGGCTGTAGCAGGGCTCCGGTGTCTGCTCAGTCCATGGCTTGGGCGTGTCATTATGGAGCTATTTTGGTGATGTTCTGGTGTTGCTGAAACTGATCCCCAGGTGTGTTGGATTTGGGGCCTCTTGGGAGGGGCTGTGGGGCAGGCCCAAGTCAGCTGCTGCTTGTGCCCAACCGGGAGCCACCTAGGGGAAGCTACAAAGTGACCTATTGTTGGCAGCTGCCTTTGTGGGTTTGGAGGCACCGGGGAGAGGCTATGCTGTGACACAAGACAGGCTGATGGATAGGATCCTAGAAAGAAACGGAAGTCCTCAATATCATAAATTGCAGCCCGAGTGGCTGTTGTAAACTAGAATTGTGATGATGCAACACCTCTGCTTCCTGAGTGACTCCCCATTACGTGAGGGTAGAATTCATCTGCTAGCATGACATGTGCCTTCTTTGATTTGGTTCTGATTCTGCAGTTGTCTCTCCATCCCATTCTCAGAGTTCCAGGCTTACCTCATTCCTTTGCTGCCCTCACTTACAACATGTTGTTTCACACCTCAGGCTTTTGCTCCTGCTGCCCTTCTGGAATCCCCTTCATGCCTTCCCTCAGCACCTTGTATAACTTTCAAGATGCAGCCCTATCTTTGCAGTATCTGCTGAGCTTCCCTGATACAACGGATTGTCGTCTCTTTTGTGCCCTTACTATACTTTATTCACTTCAGGTGTCGAAGTGGAGAGCGGTACTTTTCTGTTGTTATTTTTCATGTATTATATCTCTACTCCTACTAGAATGTAGGACAAAATGTTTCATTTCTATTTCCATCTTCCCCTGGGTCTGTGCCTATGACGGCTACAGTAAAGTTTTCTTGTCTTACCTACGGATGGACTGAGTGAGTGAGTCAATGAGTAAATGAATAGGATGTTTTCTGAAGTTGGGTTTTTCTTTTCTTTTTTCTTTCTTTTTTTAATAGAAAGAAGCAACCAAGCCAGCAATTCGAAAAAGAGAAAATCGTGTGGATATTATTGAAAGTGCTCCACAAGACCAAGCAAACAATGGTAATTTGACTTGTGTTGATGGAGCACACCAGAATAATATAAGTGGTAATTTAGTGACTATCTATGAATTCTTTCTAGCTTAAGCTCTGCTATAAAGAAATCTAACATGTGTCGATCCAAATGTGATATTCATTTCTTTTAAGCATTTTTTCCTATCTTTTGGGCAAAAGTATCCCCACTACTAACAGCTGCTTCTTCTTGCAAATGCTTCGTTCCCCTGAATTCTTTTCTGCTATTACTTTTATGGAAATAAGCACGACTGAATGTGTACTTAAAATGCATAGTAATATATGTTCACATTAATGTACCTGTGACTACATTTTATAGTTATAAAGTCATCATTAGGATTAGGACAAGATGAAGATGAAGAATCACCTTGGGATTCTGAGGTACTGTCTTACACTATTATTATTATCATTACTATTTTAAATATCACCATTGAGTGATGTTAAAATGAAAAAGGTATGCTTTGACTTTACTTTCTCGCCTCTGCATTTCCTCATACAAATCATTTTTTATGGTTTATCCTATAATGAATAAACTAGCTATGTGCGTAATATAATAAGACAGCGTAGTACAATTCTGCTAACTTGCAAGTGTCACTTAAGGAAGTCAGTGTGGAAAAGCATAAAACACTAAGGCTTCCAAGTCATAAGGAATCAGTTTGGGTTGTGAAGTTAAGTTCACCTAAAAGCTAAAGAATTATTCCCGGTCAACCTATGCCCAAATGCATGACTCTGTGGTTTTTGTAGATGTGCAAATGTCCTAATGAGTCAGAAAGAAAGAAATTGGATTGTAGGGTGTTTTTTTTTTAATAATTTGGAACTTGAAAACATAATGCCTGGGACATCAAAGTATTATTATATTTGTAATGTCGAATAGATCTGCAAGAAACCGTTCCAATGAAAAAAGACCATAGTGAATAGTAATAATACGTAGGATTATACCAACAGTAATCAGCTGAGCGCTGTTTTAATACAGGACAACTGTCTTGTTCAGTTAAAATAGCATGCATTGAGTGTCTTGATGGCAACCATACTTGTAGTAATAGAAGTACAAAGTAATGATGAGCTGATGCGAGGTGACAGCTGTGGAAAGAGATAAGAAAGGTGTGATCTTCTGATACAGGCAACTGCAGCCTACTGGTCTAGACACTGTGTTTGAGGAAAGAACAGAATGGAATCCTGGATGGGTAACTCAATAGCTACAGAATCTTGGGAATAGTATAAAACATGTAGGCTTCCAAGTCATAAGGAATCGGTTTGGGTTGTGAAGTTAACTTTACCTAAAAATTAAAGTTATTCCAGTTCGAACTATGCCCAAATGCATGACTTTGTGGTTTTTGTGGATGTGTAAATATCCTAATGAAATTCAGAAAGAATTTGGATAGTAGGGTTTGTTTGTAACTTGGAACTAGGAAACATAATGTCTGGGATATCAAAGTATCATTATATTTGTATTGTCAAATAGGTCCGCAAGGACATTTTCTACAGTAGGAAAAGCCTGGTGAATACTAATAATATGTTGGATTACACTAACAACAATTTGGCTGAGTGCTGCTTTAATATGTAACAACTGTCGTGTTCAGTTAAAATAGCAAGCATTGAGTAACTTGATGGCGACCGTACTCGTAGTACTAGAAGTACAATGTAATGATGAGCCAATGTGAGATGACAGCTGTTGAAAGATATAAGAAAGGTGTGATCTTCTGATATAGGCAACTGCAGCCTACTGGTGTAGGCACTGTGTTTGACGATAAGAACACACTAGAATCCTGGATCGGTCACTTACTAGCTGTGGGATCTTGGGGAAACTTCTTTTTAACCTGTCGGATGTCAGTGACCTCATTTGTCGTAATGGTACTTATGCCTACCTTTCAGTATGTGGAATGAACTAATGTGGTAACAAATGTGAAAACACTTTGCGAAGTGTAAAGGGAGCTATAGAAATATAAAATCAATGATCACAGTGGGCCGTAGTGACTTACTAAATGGTGAGGACACTTTCTGTAAACCTGAAGGACAATCAAATGGCAGTAGTGTCAAGAATAGAGTGGAAAAGTTAGAAGGGGCATGTGGATTTCCAATCTGGGGGATGCTAAACTTCAGGAGACTGTGATAGGCGATACCCTGTAGATGTGTAGTGTTTCGGTACTTGAGGCTCTGTTGGTGCGAGCTCAGTGTTTCACCTTGAGTAAATTTCTAGTTAGATACCAGCTTTGTGCTGGGCAGTTAGACACTGAATGGGGAAGTTCAGGGGTTCAGCTGTAGCTGTAGGAGCAGAAAAACAAATGAACAGTCCATTGTAAGTCACTATATCTGGGTCATTTAAAGAGAATGGAGAATGCTGGGTTAGAGAATATTGTCATGGGGGGGGCACGGTTGTAGTTGGAATAGGAGTGGGAGTGCAGTTTCGGTGGTCAGGAAAGATCTTTCTGAGGGTGACAAAAACGGCCAAGTGAAGCATGAGAAGGAGCCAGTCATGTGAAGATCTAGGAGCAAAACCTGCTGGGCAGAGACAACAATGGATCACATCTGTTCATCATTTCATTCTAATGTCTTGGAATGGCCACCAAGCAGGAAGTGGGGTAACCATCATCAAACTGTTTTCATATTTGTTGTTTTGGGTGGAAAAGAAATAAAATGTGCATAGTAAGTGTCTGGTACATTTCAGATGACTATAATAAATAAATGTTCTTATTTTTCCCTGATTAGAAATTATTATACTTTTTTGAAAAGTTGCATAACTATATATAACATTTTCCCTATCATTTATTGAAACACAATTTAATGAAAAGTTTTTCTTATCTCTTTGCCACTTGGTTCAATCATGTTTTTCTATCAAATTTTTTGTCAAATAAGAGTTCGGTTTTTCCTAGCTCTTGTTGACATAGATGAAGTAGGTTCTAAAATGTTCTGTCTAAACTCAACTGGACATACACCAAGGGTTCTTACCATGTCAAGCAAGTATCTTGTTTTAACACTAAAAAACAAATGTCATTAGAAATATTTAACAGTTATATCAAGTACACTTATCAAAGTATTAGGTTGTTGTGAAAGTAATTGAGGTTTAAAAGGTTAAAAAAAATTGCAAATCTGCAATTACGTTTGCACGAACCTAATATATGCTTAAACACATATTTTTCAAAAAATCCTTTTCTTGGAGGTAATAACTTTAACATTTTCATCCTGAATTATTAACTAGAGATGGTGTGAAGTGTCCATTAATTACTAATCATCTTGTTTCCTAACCCCTTCAGCCGAGCATTGAAGTGGAAGATCCTGTTCCTAACAGAGCTGTAGGAATGGACGATGTGCAACCCTTCAGACCAGGTACACTGTGTAATACCAATTTAATTTTGGGAAGGAGTACGCAAGGACATTTGACATGCTCACAGTCTTCTATTCAGACTTACTTTCCTTTGTTACAAATTTAATTGAAGTATTTCACATAAACAACGTGATGTCATTGTTGGTATCGATGTTTGAGAAAAAAGACATCGACAGGAATAAGAAAACAAGATTTTAAAAGGGTGACTTCACTAAAATGTTTCTCCTCTTGTTTCGATATCCTAAATGTCCCAGTTTGGAACCCCTGTACTTAATAGGGGTTCTCAGAGGTTAATAATCAAACTGGAAGATACTTCCAGCGTTTCAAATGGTCATTTGAATTTTGACGTTTACCCAAGTAAGCCTCAGTTGCTACCATGTCATTTGTGTTTTAACTTTACTTCCTCTTAGTGTTGTGACACTGATGGTCTTAAGCCAACCAGATGTTCTGCTGAGCAGACACTGGCTATGTGTGTACGTGCGTCTATGGTGTCTTCGATTATTAAAAATGGGAGAAGTAATTAATGATAATAAATATTTGGTAGACACAATCTTTGAAAAAAGGCATTCTGAAGCTTTTGTGCCTTGGGATGCTTTTATGCTATTAAAAATTATTGAGAATTCCAAAGAATATTTTTAAGTCGGTAGTCTCCATAGAAAGTTACAATATTAGAAATAAAAACTGAACAATTTAAAATACGAGCACACACAGTCATGCATTGCGTGAGCCATTGGAGCTACGACCCAGTAACCATAGAGCTATGATGTCACCATCAGAGCTGTGATATCACGGCTGTGGAAAACTCTACTGTACACTTAGAAGAGAATGAGAGTGAAAATGGCAAATGACATTCAGTCTTTCTGTGAAAATAGCTTTGACCTTTTCGGGCCCCTCGACTGACAGACCTTGGGACTTCACGGATTCTCACATGACATTGGAAACCACCGTTTTAAATGATGTACGGGCTTCCTGGATGTGAAGTGATAAAAGAGGCTTTAAAGCTTCACTTCTACAGTTGTTGTGGTTTTCTTTCACTTGTCTCATAGATTTAAGCTGAGATTGTGTTTAAAAAGCAAAAGGAAAATGTTTTGTTATGTATTTGTTTTCTGTCTCATGGTGCCCTGTACTCTTTGGAGCTCATGGGGACCCAGTTTGATCCCATTTTTCCTTGGAAACAATAAGGTCGCCCAGGACTGTAATTTGTCATATGAATATCTATTTATCTAAGGTTTAAAAACGAATTCTGAAGATATTGGAGCATTTAGAAAAGACCATTTTCTTATAATAAATAGTTTCTTATTTGAAGTAGTACGATTCATTAAAAGTTTTTGTAAACCCATGTTTGTCATGCATATTTAAACTTAAGTGGTTACACATAACTTTTGACAGTAACAAAAAAAAGCATACCCTGCACCATCTTAACTATTAAGAAGGAAATATTTAATTGGAAACACATTATGTAATAGAAATTGCTGCGTGACAATAGTTAATTAAACTTACCTATGTAAATGGCAAGTGTAGGACACCTAAAATAAAATGTATTCTGAAGGAATAGTGTGTTTGGGGGAAAAGAGGACGTGTGACTGCTTCTCTGAAAAAGGAAGTTTTACAAGATAGTCAACTTTGTGTTATTTTTACATCCTGATAAATGAAAACTTAATCCCAGAATTCAGATTGGGATTCTACTTCTTTGACCTCCAATCATGAAACTGGTCAAAGATGCAGGGATTGGAAAGTTGGTGATAAAAGGCCATTTGCATCACACTCCATGAGCAAAACTCTGTCAGCATCCACAGAGTTTGGACAGATGACCGTAATAGATAAACTAGAGACTCAGATTGTAGGTGTGTTTCTGTTATGTAATTATAGGCTCCATGACTTGAGTGAATCACAGCTACCAGAAAACAGAGAAAGCAAAGAAGGAAATAAAGAAACAGAAAGTGTTCAACTCTAGCCCACCTCTATGTAGGTTGATCGTAGTTCTGACTTTCCAATAGTCATTTTGTGGCAAAATCTACTTCATGTTTACTCTGTTTATGGAACTTAACAGCCAAACAGAATGACTTTTAGCAAGACATTGGCATTCTTCCTGAACCACAATAACATATGGAAATAAGAAAGAGAATGAGGTGAAAGCGTGATTTCCTTTAGACTAGTATTTAGCATACTCTGGGGAGTGGGCAGCAGAATTATACTTAGAACATTAGGACCAGATGGGAAAACTTCATAAAGATCTAAAGGTTGCCTAGTGAAACAAAACATAGTTTCTTAGCTTTAGTTTTATATTCTGAATTCAAAAGTATCAGTTAAAACTGTATGTATTGTAAATGAAAAAGCACCTTCCGAAACCAACAATCAAATATTTCTTGGATTTTCTATGGCTTTATATATTTTAGAATTGACTTTCCCAGCAGTGATGGGAATCTCAGCTGTGTCCGCAGTCTGTCTCCTCTTCTCTGTCTTCTTCCTTAAACCCCAGTGCTGAATCCTCAAAGGTGAAAAGAAATTTTCAGAATAGTAGAGGAAAACATTTCAGATATAAGGAAGGGTGTACACTGATAAATGCATCAGAAGTAAGTCATTCTGGAAACAATGAATGACATTGCAGTTGAATCTTAGGGTGTTGTTCAAAAGGTATATTACGAGGTAGAGAACAGAGTATATAGTGCAACTCGATGTGTTTGTACTGCATTTCTAAATTGTAGGGTTTTTTTCTGATTGTTTTTCTATCGATGTTCATTGAATGAATTTGTGGATGAATTTTTGACATGTTTGTATGCCTTTCACTTTGTGACATCTCATATTTCCCAAATGGTTTGTTAGCTAATTAGAAGTGTTAGCTAATTAGAAGTATTTCTTAAGTAAAGTAAATATTCAGGAAAAGATGACGCTTAATTTGAAGTCTCAGTTGATAAGATGTTATTTTCTGTATTTATAAAGATTATAGCTTTTATCTAATTGTTCTAAGTAGTTCGTTTTAACTAATACATAGATTTGTCAGCAGGACAACACCTAGGAATGACATCAGAGGAAGGACAAGCGAGGCTTGATGGAAATGAAAAGAACTACACACATGTATGTGAAATTTAATTTTAAATTTCTAGTATAATATGGTTTTCTGTGCTTTAATAATATAATAGAGTCCAATTGAAATTACCTTCCATGCTAGCCTTTTAGAGTCAAAAGGTCATAACTGAATGATATTTATAACATTTGAACTAGTTACAAAACTTAAAATGTTGTTAGAATCTATAGATATTCATAGCTCAACTTTATCTTTGGATTGAGGCAAAAATAATAATAATAAAGTCCTGAATGTTGTTTGCTCCTTTAATTTTTATAACTCCCTTAAATAAAAAAGAAAGTAACATCAAATACTGAATCACATGATGAGACAGTTGAAATTATGAACCATGTAAAAATGATGGCCACTGATTCAGGCTCACGTGAAAGGAGTCATGATTTTCAGGGGTTCAAAATGTGCAGTTCCGTATGGCTGGTCACTAAGGCCAAGGTTAGAGATGGATTCTTCCTTGTGACCTCTGTGTAATGGACTCTGCGTCTACATTCAGGGAGAGAATGGGGTCATGCACTCAACTCAACTGCTTTTTAAGAGAATCACATCTTCTCAGGATGGGACCTTTGGTTGTTAGGACACAAACAGTAACTTTCTAATATCTTTCCTTTCAGTGTAGGAAATCAGTAAATATGATTTAATTTTTTGTCTGCTCTTACTAGTGGGTATTGAATAAGTTAGAATTCGATGCAACAGATAATTATATCAATGTATAACACAATGTGTAACACTCATAGTGTATAATGTGAATTAATATTTAGGAATTTACTTCTCTTACTGATTGATGTTAATGATGTGGGCTTCTAATTAAAGTTTGCCTATTCTCCAGTTATTAATCTTTAAAAGATATTCTTAAATTCACTGTAGGGGCTCACTATTTAAGACATGGTGGGGTGAACTATTTTAAATGAGAAAGCCTCTGTGACATTAAAAATCATCTACTGTTTCATTTTTTGGGTGGATTTAACATATAACCAATTGTTTAGTTCAAACAGTGACAAAATTAGTTTTGCGGATTCATGTTTTTCTTCTAATTTAGACTAAGGCAAGTTATTTTTCACTTTCTAATTAAAGTCCGATAATTTGGGAGTAAGTAAACGTAGATTAAGATTTTTAACAGTTAAATTTTAGTTATATTCTAATTTTTCTTTGTTCATATTCGATTCTCTAGGTTGTACAAGAGGAAAACAACACTCAGAGGCCACTTTCCCGAGAACAGGACAACAAAATATTACATGACACAGTTCTGACCAATTGCCTTCAACAACAAAAGGAGACAGAAATAAATCTTAAGAAAATGAATTCTGAGGTATTTTGTTTAGTCATTTTCAAATATGTGTGTATGTACATATTTTAAAAACCAATGTTGTACATATGGGAATTGTAGAGGATTTTAAAAGTGTGTGTGTGTGTGTGTGTGTGTGTGTGTGTGTGTGTGTGTGTATTTTAGGGAGAGTGACATTTTTGGTCCATTGCAATAAATCATATTCTTGATTGAAATCCTTTTATGTCCAACAGTCAAGTAGTGACATTCCCAATGTGTCATCTAAAGGGGAGGTTTTCAATACTTTTTACAGGGATCGATGAGCTTTCTACAATCTCAAAACTATTGTTACTAATAACAGAAGTTTCAATTTGAGGCAGTGATTTCATCCCCTTGCTGTATTAGTAGAGAGGTCAGTTTTCACTTCCGCTGATTGTAAGGAGTAGAAGTATAGCCAGTGCAGAGACCATCTTTTAGATCTCATTCTCCTACTTTTGAGAAAAGGAACAATTTGTTCCAAGTAGAGTCCTATTTCAGTGCTAGGAACTTTTGAAGAAAATTGTATGCCATGATGCATACTTAGTGATAATTTATTGGTGAGTGTTTTATTCAAAGAAGTCAGTGTGTTTTCCCCTATTTCTCATTTATTTCTCCTTTAAACATTATGAAAAGGAAACAACACTTAAGCAGCAGCAAATATTTTCTAACAATAATTTTCTATTTTCTAAGAAGAGCTCTATAATTTTTAGCCTATTTACCCTGAGTTTTTTTGAAATCTAAGGCTTCTTTTGAATTTATATATTTACACTAGAAGAGCAGCAAGCACCCTATTGTAGAGTCCAAAGTCCTGGGAAAAAATCCTGAACTTGCTCATCTTTGTAATCATTCTATTTGAAATTGTGATAACGAAGAGTTCATTGATGTATAAAGAAGTGTTTAGCGTAATGCCTAGATTTATCAGTGATTAGTAGATTTCATCTTACAACTGACTCTGAAAATATTAGAAAAGTAGAATATCTTTTGAGTATTCTTGGGAAAAAAATTCTAGGAAATGTAATCAGTCCAAATGTATGCAGAGTGAATACTCTTACTGTGGGATAGGTGTATATTCACACGGTGACCTCTATTTTAAAATGTAGTCATACTTCTTAATATTCTATTTGATGCCTTCTGGGTTTGCTGCCTTTCCAGTTCTGAGACTCTTAAAATTCTCTGATGATTTTAAAATTCTCTTTTTCACTTTCATGGATTCAGCATCTTATATTATTATTTTTTTAACTTTGGGGAATTTATGCTCGTATAAAGTTGGAGGTTTGGATTCAGCATTGTATTTTTACAGTGGGATATCCACGTACTGCAACCTTTTCATTATATAAACACTTAGGTTCTTCTTTAATTTCAGAGGATATCATGATATGTCATTTCATTGAGTGCTAGCTACAAGTCTCCTTTGTTTTACTTAGGATTCTGAGAGTTACGAAAAAGCAAAAGACATGTTGCATGAAAATCACGTGTTGCAGGATGAAATCGCCATACTAAGACTACAAAGGGACACACTCATAACTCAGAAGCAGGAAATGGAAAAAAAATACTTTGAGGACACTGCAAATGTAAAAGAAAAGAAGGACCGTCTTCAAAAGACAATAAAACAGAATGACGAAACGCTAACAGAAACAGTATTTGAATATAACAGACAGCTTAATGTCCCAACAGCTGAGAATACAATGCTGAACTCTCAACTGGAGAATGAAAGACAAAGCAAAGAAAGATTGAAAACAGAAGCGGAATCCGACCATCATCATGAGTTTAGTAAGCAATTAATTCTTTCCAGGAATTAAGAGATAAATGCTTGCATTTCGTGGACAACATCGGGTTTGCTATGTGTAACCTAAAAGAAAACAGTGAGATTCATTCTCAGCAACTTCCTAAAGCTGGAAGTAAATCCAATAGCTTAGACACTGAGCTCCCTCACGCAAGATATGATGTCAGAGAAAGGACATTGGTTTCTGAACCTGTACTGAAAGACCTAAACCAAACTCAGTGTCAAGAGGAGGAAATTGAACACATGAATCAAAGGGAACCAGAAAAATTGAACCCGTATACTGGAAAGCTGGAATCCCTAAAGGAGGAAAGATCTGACCTACAGAGTGGAAACATGCTTCTTCGAAGGCAACTGGATGATGCATTCCACAAAAGTGACAATAATGAAAAGTCAGGAATGAATATTGAAGAGCAGCTTCAGGGGCTTAGAACAGTGCGTCAAGCTGAATGTGAAAAACAAGATCCAGTGGTGAAAGAGAGCCCTAAGGAGTTAGTCAGCAAATTGAATCACTTGAAAGGAAGAATGTGCCAGTATGAAAACGATAAATCAGAAAGAGAGGTAAGTATCCAGAAAGATAGTTTTCACATTTCCTGAAAGAAAATTCAATGTTCAAATATTTGATGATGGCTAAATGTTGAATCTAGCAGAATATTAAAAATATATAGATTACAAATGTATTTGCTCTAACAGCTTAAAAGCATACATTGTATCCAGCAAACAAAACTTAGACCTGTGAGGTGCTTTACTTTGAGTAAAGGCATTGTGTTGACTATGAAATTTTAAGGTATAAATTGTTATTAGATACATATTGATATGAATGATTTAGTCTTATACTGCTACAATAATAATTTTCATCTTTCTGTTACCACATTGTAATACCATTATGAAGCAGATAAATGGAAATGCTCCTATGCAAACTGAGTTTTTAGAGATAGAGGTTCAATTAAGTGGATTACCTAGAGAGTTAATTCTAGATTTCCCACATGAACTGAAGTGTAGATGCTGTCCCTTTCCCTCAGTAGTTTCTTCCACATTTTAGTTGGTATAATTTTGTTTTTATTCATGTCAATTTGATATAAATTGGAACTATTTCAGTCTCAAATAATGTATTCTTAGGACCTGTGACCTCTTTAAAGGCAGCTAATTTTTCATTAAATCATAATTTGGGACAAATGTGAGGAGTTTTATCAAAACTCTACTTGATTTAATCTTCCCATTGCTATCTATAATTGTCCTTGAATATTTTTACAAATTCATTTTTCTCATCACAAGGCCCATTTACTATCATTTGGACATAAGTTTGTCCATTTCAAAGAGAATTTAGCAGTCTCTGATTTATTAATTTGGCACTGGGTCTCCATTTTCAGACGAGTGAGGGGAGGCAGGATTCATGTGTAGCAGGAAGGGAGGTCCAGGCCATGAAGACCACTGGAATGAGTTTGCTTTTCTTCTAAGATACAGGAATCTGTTGGAAGGTTGTGAGCAGTGGACTGCATATGTGAGGACCTGTGAAGTCAATTTAAGCCTGTGATAAAAAAAGGGGGAAAACATTCCACAATGTATACTTGACGACCGCTAGTCCCACCGACATACCAATTTCCCCTTGAGATGTCAGTAGATTGTTAAGCTCTGCGGCTTCATCAGGGGAAGTGGAGAGTGGGGCTGAATCTGTTGTTCAAGTAACCTTCGTAATAGTGAGTGGGCAGCAGGATAACACCTTCTGTGTCTTACCCAGATTCAGTAGACAGAATTGTGTCCAAAAGAAGAAAACAAGGTGAACTGATGCATGGGGTGATCTTTTTCGAGTTACATATTATATTAATATGTTAGAGTTAGCAAATTTTAACATAATTTAATAGATGTGATTATAAGATCACTAACAGAATCATCTTTCTAGATGCTTGGGAGACGATTTCAACAAGAGCTACCTGACTCCACAAAAAAACTGTCTATGTCAGAGGCTTCACTGGAGGATAGATCACGTTACCGTATGAATTCAGAAGCTGAGACACAGGATTTCAAGACATTAGAGCATATCAGGAGTCAGGTATGTGTGAAATGTAACCTGTCAACAGTTCATCTATAGTTGATTAATATAAAGTGTTTTAAGACCCTGATTTTCAAGGGCAGCTTTCTTTTGTGTTTTCGGTGTAATTAATTTATTATAATTTTATTATCTTTATAATGCACTTCTTCCTTAAACTCTGGCTTCCATCCTGCTATTTGCAACGTATGTTTTTTCTTATATCTATACCCTTGGTAACGTTGAGAAATAGGCAGCATTCCTCATAGAAATCGAGAGACTTTCTTCCTACTAAACAATATTTTGTAGTGATATCTCCATTACCAGGATGAAGCAGCCATTTAAAATCAGAAGATAATGCTTACTAGAACGATTCAGAAATTTGTCTTATTTCTTATCATCACTTTTGTAAATGGTTACAGCATTGGTATATATTTCATGGACTTCAAACTAACTTGTACAGAAAGTTCAGTATACAAACCAGTTGAAGTAGGCATTTCCTTCATTTTGTTTTCATTTTTGAAATATTGTAAAAGTGTAGAAATATGTTGATCATTATAGTATGCACACCCACAATAGAGAATTAAGAAAATAATCCAGATTCACTATATTTGTGTGTTTTTTAATCTTCATTGGGATGCAATCCCCATATCATATTTCACCATTTAAAATATACAATTCAATATCTCTTGTTACATTCAGAGAGATGTGGAACTATCACCACAATTATAGAACATTTCCATTACCCCCAAAAGAAACCCCACATCCCTTAGCTGTCACCCTATCTTCCTGTCTCTCCCAGCCTCAGGCAACCACCAATCTACTTTCTGTCTCTGTAGATTTGCCTACTTTGGATATTTCATGTAAATGGAATCACACGATGTGAGGTCCCTTGTGACTCGCTTCTTTCACGTAACATCACGTTTCCAGGGTTCCACCGTGTTGTAGCACACATCAGTTGTGAGCTATTTCTTCCTATTGCCCAATGTTGCTTCACCTTGTGGACAAAATACTTACCCATTCATCAGCTGATGGAACTTTGTGTTGTTTCCACTTTTTGGCTGTTAATAATTCTGCTATGAACACGAGTTTACAAGTTATGGTGGGAGCCAGTGTTTTGATTTCCCTGCCCCCGGATTTCTGGCTCCCAATCTGGCCTCTCCATGAAGCTTTCTCTGACTGTTTGAACTCTCATTGAACCCGTGTTCCTCAGCACTTGTCGGATAGTCTGTGCAGAGCAATCAAGCCCTAAATTTGACATAGTTTCAATTTTTCATGAGAGAGAATTCTGTCTTTCTAAGTATAAGTTTGTCTAAGGGGAAATAGTATTTGATGTGATGGCACCTATCCTTGCATAAATTGAAAATGTTTTCTTCAACAGTTGTTAGGATAAAATTAAATATTTTATACCAAACCAATACTTCCCCTTGGAGACATTGATATAATTAAACTTTTATTCTGAAAATATTTCTCACAATTATATATAAAACTGAAAGCACATCTCTAATAGAAAATTGTTCAGTGAAATGCTCATGTTCCCCCTGTCCATAAAAATAAAAAACTAAAATAAAAGGGAGCCAGCCCTTCCTGTCTGCAGCCAGCCAGGGTGTACAGGTCGATAGCACATTCTAACTACAGCTCGGAGGACGGCTTTTCTGATCTGCCAGAGCGTGCTGCTTCCATCTGCTCCTCTGAGTTCTGACACATCCCCACAGAACCAGTTGCTGGGAAGGAATTGATTTGGAAAGTTGGCTTTAGCACTAGAGTCCGTTATTTCCATATCAGTGGCTTTACCCTGCCTCTCACGGTCATATAAATTGTATGCTCAATCCAGGAGGTGGTATTTGCATTGTAGTCCATACTCATTATGGACTACACTGAGTGTACATAGGAACGTATACATTATTACAAGCAGAGAAAATGTACTGTTGGCTCTTGGAATTGGTAAAAGGATTTTAGTACTGGGGTTATATTCTGGGCTTAATGCTCCCCATTTTTTGACATTGCTGATAGTTTGATGAATGATTTCAGTGTAACTGGTGTAAGAGACCACTTCCATTCGCATCCCATCTGTGTAAAATATCAAATTTTATTAGAACCTAAAATACAGCAACAATAATGCTAACTGCAAACCCTTTGATTTTACTGTGTGCCATGTCCTTTTCTATTACATATGTTCCCTAATTTAATCTTCCCAATATCCCAGTGAGGTAGATGCCACTATTGTCTCATTTTATACATGAAGAAACTGAGACCCAAAAAATTTAAGTATTTTGCTCAAGGTCACCCAGCTAATAACTGGTGGACTTGGGATAAAAACCCAGGCATTTTGGCTCTTATTTAGTTACTGCCCCTCAAACTATTCCATGACTATCTGACTGCCCCCAAGAGTAGCCTGTTAACTTTCATAATCACTGGACTAGCCTGGTAATTCACTTATGTGAATATTTAAAATTAGAGTTGATGGGATGCTTGGAATACAGTATGTTTGATTTCTTGGGTATTTGTACCACAAGGTATGATAATTGTGAGAACTCATTCAAGAAAAAGTGCTCCATACCTCGTTGCTGACTATCACTGCGGTCACAAAGCTCCCTTTGGGAAGCTCTGCACCAATGCCACCGCCTAGTTCACAGTTCAAAGCACTTCTGGAACTCTTTTTCTGGAATGGCCATCATTGCTGTCATCATATTACCCTTGATGTCCTGAATGTCATCAAATAGTCTTCCTTTCCATATTTTCTTTATCTTTGGATAATGACATATTTAGTCACTGGGGACCAGATCAGGTGAGTAGGGAGGGTATTGCAATACAGTTATTTGTTTACAGGCTAAAAACTCCCTCAGACACAGTGCCCTGTGAGCTGGTGCATTGTCGTGATGCAAGAGCAATGAGTCGTTGGCTAAAAGTTCAGGTCGTCTTAACTTTTTCACACAATCTTTTAAGCAATTCCAAAGAGTAAACTTGGTTAACTGTGTGTCCAGTTGGTAGAAATTCATAATGAACAGTCCCTCACATATATATAAAAAAAGGGGAGCAACATCATTGCAACAGGTTTGCGAACTTAATTGTCAGATGTCATAGATCATCAGTAAACATAACTTTTTCTTTATTTTAGCTGCAAGAAGCAGGAGCTCGACATCCAGAGGATGCACGATGCACTGAGAAGATGCAAGATCACGTGCCAAAGTATAAGTTAAAGCAGCACAGAAAATAACTTGAGTATTTATAAAGCAGATGTGTAGTGTAGTATGACCATTAGATCAGTTATAACAATAAACACATGAGTGTGAAGCTGGGTCAAAATGTCAGCTTTGAGCTACCTTGAAAAGAATAATTTGTGTACATTATCTCTAATTTTGCACATTATGCAAAATTCACAACTAGAAAAATAGCACAATTGCCAAATCATGCGCTTTTCAAATTGTAAGATTTTATGTAGTTGCACCATAGATATTTGTTCAGTGATTATGTGGTATGCTTTAAAGTCAATGTGTGAGAATAATTATGTCAAAATATTCACTTTAGGCTTGAAGCTGAAAATACTGACCTAATACTGATAATTCAAAAGCTAATGGGCATAATCGAACAACTTCACAGGCACCTGTCAGGTACAAGTTTGGTAAGTGAATCTCTTCATTTCTGTCATACTGCAAAGGAATTTCTATGTCTCTCATAGTACCATATAAGGATATTTTAGACAATAAGAACAGTCTCATTAATAAAAGTACTGTATTCATGTTGATACTACTTGCTGGGAGTAACGTAATTCCTCTCCACAGAGAAAGAAATCTCAGTTCATAAAATTAATGATTTTTGTAGTAAGATTTTTATAGAAAAAGATTGTGATAGTCTAAAGGCAACATTTGACATACACCATGTTTCAATTATCCTTTCGTTTGTCCAACATTTGGGTTTTTCCAACTGTTGGCTATTGCTATTTATGCTGCCACAAACATCGGACTACAAATATCTGTTTGAGTCCAGGCATTTGAGTAATGATTTGATCCAGAATTCTAAATTTCCCTTGAAATCTAAACCCTTTAGTGAGATTTGGAGAATGAATTACTTTTAATGTTCTAATTTGTTTTCTTCATCATTAACGAATACTGGGTCATTAGGCAAATGTTTCCTGAAAAGAATATACTTTTCTCCTTGTTGGATTTTGAAAAAGAAAAGAGATGCCAGTGTAAAAGTAGAAATGAATGCCCAATCAAGTCCTTACATAGTAACATAGTGCTTCTAGCTTTGCAAGTTTAGAAACCAATCTTTTTCCACTCACTTGAGTTAATCATACGCTTTTAAAGATTGAACAGTTCGATGTCAGAAAAGATTGATGTGTCATCCAGGATGACAATTTCCTGATGGACAGTGAAAAACGTGTCACTATCTTTCCTAAGCAGAGCAACATTCCTCTGCCATCCTCCTGTCCTCTGTAGGAGAGGCTCCCTAGGATTTCTCATCATAAGATCGCATTGTGACCCCTGAGGTGGACCAATGACATAGATGTACCTTCCAGCTGGTGTCTTTCAGTCACAGTAGCCAGGTCTAAGCAATTTCATTAGACAGTCATGCCCATCAAGGGAAACAGAAGATTGTTCTGATGGTCCTTCTTGTGGCCAAAGAAACTTTGAAAAAAAATTTTTGTCTAGACTTCTTGTCAATTAAGTCACATTATGTTGCTAACATACTTTTCATATGAGTGACATGATAATGTGTTGATAAGGAGTCTTACATGAATGTGAGTTCCATGAGTTGTCACATCACAGCTTTATAGAGAAATCTATTATATTAAGGTATCAAAAATTGAAAAATTGGGGATTTGTGGTCAAGATAGCAGAGTAGGTAAATGCCATGCTTGCCTCCTCTCACGACCACATCAAAATTACAACTAAACTACAGAACAATCATCACTGAGCATCACCTGAAGTCTAGCTCAACCAAAGTCGTCCTACCTCTAGGGACATACAGAAGAAGTCACCTCGAGACTGGTAGGAGGAGCAGAAAAACAGAACGAGCTGATGCCAGACCCTTGTGCGACTGTCAGAAGTCTAGAAGGATATCTTGCTTGTCGAGGTCCACTAGGGGTGTGAGATGTCCCAGCTCCACACCAGGCATCCTAGCCCAGGATTCCAATGCTAGAGAGAGATGTCCCCATAGCTTCTGGCTGTGGAAACCACTGGTCATTCTGGTTGGGTGAGATGAAAAGGGTGGCTAGAGTCCCAGTTGATTCTTTTATAGGGCTTGGAATGGGCTTACTAACTGACAGATTCATTTGCCCTGAACTCTAACACTGGGCAGTAGTTCAGGGATATAAGGGGAGGAACTAAGCTTTTTGCCTTTAGGGTGATGGCTGGAGGGGAGCTTCTTCCCACACAGAGGTGCTTGTGGAATCCATTGTTTCTGTACTGATCCATCACCTGCTGCAGTGTGAGACATAGATGGCCTCCATCTCTTGAGTCTACATCAACCTGGCTAACACTGTCCACCCACCCTGGTGATTCCCTGAGAACCTGCCCCACCTAACTTGAGAGCCAACCCAAGCTTCTTCCAGTGACTTTTCCAAAAAAAAAAACATCCTGTCTTGGCTCATGCTGCAGACTTGCCTAAAATCTCTCAAAGGTTCACAAAACCTAAACAAGCGTTATGTGGCCTCAGCTGTCCTTTACTTCTTGCTGTGTAGACCCAAGATGGCACTAATGGAAGCTGGCTATGGTTCATAACTGGAACTCTTGAGGCACCTCCAAAGCCGGTGCAGGTGGCAGCCATCTGCATCCTGCTTTGTGGTCAAGCTAGGTGGCCCTCTGCAGGACACAGGCTGCAGCTGAACTTGGCCTGTGGCCGGGCCACTTCTAGGAGTCCCTAGGGCTGACATACCTGGTGGCCATCTTTGGACAGAGCAGGAGCATCACCGCTCTGGTGCCTCCCAGAAAGACACAACCAAAGTGTACACAGGGCAGACACCAGTGCCCTGCTAAAGCAAATCCTGCTCTATAGGGGCAGCCCCTGCAAAAACAGCTCCTCCACTGTAGTCATGGTCAGTCCTCACAACCACACAGTCTGACGATCAATGCCTCCCATTGGCATGCAAACAGCAGCCAAGGCTGCACTACAACAGGAGAGCACAGAGAACTCACACAAGGGGCAGAGCTGCCGCCCCCGGCTCTGGGTACCAAGGAGGCTGTGCCGCACGGCCCCACAGGACACCTACTATATAAGGCCACTCAAATAGGCCTGGGAGACACAGCAGTCCTACCTCATACACAGAAACATTCAGAAGGAGGGAGCCAACATGGGGAGTCAAGGAAACATGCCAACTAAAAGAACAGAAGAAACCTCCAGAAAAATACTGAGCAAGATAGAGACAAGCAATCCATCAGATGCAGAGTTCAAAACACTGGTTATTAGGATGCTCAGGGACCTCAAGAAGAACTTCCACTAAGACATAGGAAACATAAAAATGAAGATAGAAAACATAAAAATGAACCAGTCATAAGTAAAGAATAAAATAACTGAAAAAGCGAATGTCTTAGAGGGAATGAAAACTGACTAGATGAAGCAGAGAATCGAATGAGTGATTTAGAAGATACGGTAGCAGAGAATACCCAGTCAGAACAGCAAAAAGAATCCAAAATATGAGGACAGTTTAAGGGACCTCTGAGAATGTCAAGCATACCAACATTATCATATGGGGTACTACGAGAAGAAGAAATGAAGGAATTCGAAATGTACTTGATAATGACTGAGAACTTCCCTAACTTGGTAAAGGAAATGGACATATAAGCCCAGAATTTCAAAGAAGATGAGCCCAAACAGGCCCATACCAAGATACGTCATAATTAAAATGCCAAAGTTTATAGGCAAATAAAGACTTTTTAAAACAGCAAGCAAAAAGCAGTTAGTAACCAGTAAAGGAGCACCCATAAGACTAGCAGGTGATTTCTCAAGAGCAACTTTGTAGGCCAGAAGGGATTGGCACAAAATATTCAAAGTGATGAAAGACATGCCTACAACTAAGATTTCTTTACCCAGCAAAGCTATAATTTAGTATCATAGGACAGATCAAGAGCTTTCTGGAGGAAAAAAAAAAAAAAAACTGAAGGAGTTCATCAGTACCAAACCAGTATTACAAGGAATATTAGAGGGACTTCTTTAAAAGGAACAAAAAAGGAAGAACAAAAACATCAATCATAAAATAGCAGTAACTACATATCTATGCACAATTACTTTATGTGTAAATAGATTAAATTCTCCAATCAAAACACAGGGTGGCTGAAAGGATAAGAAAATAAGATCCTTACATATGCTCCCTACAACAGACTTGCTTCAGATCAAAAGACACAGAGACTGAAATTAAAGGGATATTTCATGAAAACAAAATAAAATTTAAAAAGCCGTGGGAGCAATACTTGTATCACACAATATAGACTTTTAAACAAAGGCTATCACAAGAGTTGAAGAATGACCCAGATATCCCACTTCAGAGAATTTATCCAAAGAAACCGAAAAATGCCAATTCGAGGCGATGTGTACGTCAATATGTTCACTGCAGGATTCTTTACAATGGCCAAGATGGGCATGCAGCCTATCAATGGATGAATGGATAAAGAAGAGATGATACATGTATGCAATGGAATATTGCTTGGCCACAGAAGGAAATGGGCTCTGGCCATCTGTGGCGGTGTGGATGGACCTGGAGGGTACAGTGCTGAGTGGAGTGTGTCAGACCGAGAAAGATGCACTGTGACTGTGCTTCTAAGTGGAATTGAAGAAGAGAACAAACAAACAGAAAAAAGTTCATACATACAAAGGACATTTTGTTGGTTGCCAGCTGGGGGTTAAAAGGGGAGAGATTAAAAAGTACAAATTGGTCGTTACAAAGTAGTCATGGGGATCCAGGGTTTAGTATAAGGCATGTATTAATGATATTGCAATAACAACACATGGCATCAGATGAGTACTAGGTAATTTAGGGTGATAGGTGGGAGAGGAGTTAGGAGCAGGGTGGAAAAGGTGAAGGGGTTAAAAAGTACAAATTGGTAGTTACTAAATAGTCACGGGGATGTAATGTAAAGCATGGGGAATATAGTTAATACTATGACAATAACTATGTATAGTGCCAGGTGGGTACTGGATGAGTCAGGGGAATCACTTTGTTAAATTACTTAAATTCTAACCACTATGCTGTACACCTAAAATTAATATAAAATAATATTGAATGTCAAAAAATTGAAAAATTTGTAAAAACACCCAAAACTGATTAAGCTTATACCAAAATAATGAGGGACGATAGGTTCCTAGGGGAAGTAATTAGGATCTCAACAAAATTATCAGCCACCATAAGGTCTACCCTGTAAATCAAAAGTTTAATTACGACAGGTTTCAACGAATTCGATCAATAGCCCCCCAGGTGAGAGAGTACCTGGAGTAAGACATTTGATTCACACAATGTGAGAGGAAGCATCTGGACTGGGAAGAAAGGATAGCTCCAACTGACTTAAGCTGTCAAACAAGATGGTGGAGTGTACTTGCGAAAGGAATTTCAGAACACTTCCATAGGTCAGGTCAGGTCCCAAGGAATAGGAAGTTATTCAATAGAGCAAACAAAAATGGAAAGGCGAATAGTAGATAATGTGAACCTTATGAAAAAACTTATGCATTCTGAGAGAAAAATAGGACAAAGTATGCTGGTCAACATCCTAAGGGTGAGGAGCTGCCAAGAACTGAAAATAACGCTATGTTCACAGTAACAGTGATAAGAATCCCCATGAAATGTACCAGATGAGCTGATCCACAGCAAGTCATGGTGTATGAGTGTGTGGTTGAGGGACACTGTCTATGAGGAGCTCCAGGGGAAAAAGGAAAGTACAGATGACCTCAGTAAAGGGGTCAAGGCTGCCACTGTAGATGAGGGAATGTGGTTTGAAGCACTGGGATGTAAAGAACTGAGAGCATTTAAAAAGAGGAATAGAAAAGGGTCAAGGCCTGACCACCAGGACTGCTGTTCAGAGATGAGTTGGGCTAGGAAGACTATAGAAAGGGTGTGGGCATCCTTATCAGTTGCTGCTGAGAAGTAAAGCAGGACAAGGACTAAAAGAGATGACCCTGAAAAATGTTTTCGCGCAATTATAAGGACAGAAAGTCAGGCTCTCATGTAAAAGAAGAGAATAAGTGGCGAAAATATGGACCTGGGGATGAGACCACACATTAAAGAGGGTTAGAGTCCAAGGAGAAAAACAAGATGACAGAAAAAGTTACAGGAATCAAGAAAAAGTTATGTGTTTATATAATATAGAGAAGATAAACTTTAGTTAAAGAGAAAAATATTTACTAGAAAAGCAGAAATTGAAACCTATGGAAGAACGCTTAACAGAGAATGAGTGTCTTCCTCTGATGCTCATATCAGATTATCACAATAATGTAAGGTGGACTGCACGGGAAGTTTTCAAAGATTATCGTAGAAAAATGTGATTCCATAAGCCCTGTAAAATTTTGAACTGTTGATGAAAATGTCTCTGGAGGCATTTCTACAAACTGAAATGTAAATAGAGCCACTATTTAAATCAGGTCTTTAACACTTAGTATTTTTACATGTAAAAACGTCTGTTTTTAAGAAAGTTTGGCAATTTAAATTCCAGGAAACCAATGATGACACTGTAAAATCAATTTCAGCTGTTTTAAGAAAAGTCATTGTTTTTGAAATCTGCCCTTACTGGCATCAGGTTTATAAACTACATTTTATACACCTGTCTACATATATTCCTCATGAACTCATGAGGAATAATGTTTTAAAGAAAGAAGAGTGAGTCTCTAGAATTTTAAAATTAACTTTGTTTAAAAATGTTTTTCAAAGTCTGAGGATGAAAAGGAACAATTAAAGTACTATGAGAAGTTAGAATCTCTGCAATATAATTTGAATCAACAAAAGAAGAAAAATGATGAATTAGAGACCGAGGTTACCAGGTAAGGTTTTAATATTTCAGATCATGTCAACCATTAATTACTATTTAATTATAATTCTTACTTTATGAAAACCTAAGTACAAATGTATTTCATACCTGTAATTTTCATAATTAAACAAGTTATCCTACTTACGAATTTACATCAGAAACTCACAGCATAGTCAAACTTGTGTGAATGCCAAAATATTATACCTACTCTTGAATGATTCCTAAAACTATAATGACCGTGTCTTTTGCATATACTGTCAACTGCACTCTTCCTGGTCTCCATTGAATCTTTATTTCTGCAGGATGTCTGTGCTCTCTTTGGTAATCTTTCCTTCTTTTTGTAGTGTTCTTCCCTTCAGCATTCTAACAGTTTAATGTCTAAAAACCTATCTGTGGTATTGTTTAACAACATCAGAATTGTTATTGATTTGGCTTCTATGTTCTTTCTACTTTTTTGTCAGTTATAAAATATGTCATACATACCAAACCATATGTATAACTTAAAAAAGAATGAGATGAGTAATCATCTCACTCAGATAATAATGGAATCTTTCCCAACGTCTGGGAATCCCGCACGTGGCTTGCTTTCTGTTTACTTGCTGCTTACTGAATGAAGTTTTTTCTCTGATTCTCCTCAGTGTTTTTTCTCCCATGTCACTGTCTTTCTCTGCATTGTTTTGTATTCTTCTCATTTTGTTAACTTTGTGCTAGCAAAGATCTCTTCGTAAAACAGACTCGAAGAGACTGTGACACATTATCTCTCCAATTTCCTTTCTTCTAAAGCCCTGCCCCTTTCCTTTCCCCTCCACTCAGACTTCAGATTTTTCTTTCCGGTTTCTCTTTCTATTTTGAATGATCTCTTGTTGGTACCTACTTTCTTTTCTTCTGGCAGACTGCGGTCAGTAGGCACCGAATGGTATTTTGGTGTCTTTTCAAAACATCCACATATATTATACTTTTCTTCTTCACCTAGGATACTAATCTCTGGTTTATAGCTGATATTTAATATGTTTGATACTAACAATCTTAAGTGGATATTAATAATACTTTAATTATAAGAACCTTACATTGTTACAATATGAAGTCTGTATCATATGTATCACAATTGTTTTATGTTACTTACCTAAGGTTATAATTTTATTAGTATGCTTTCAAACTCTTATACTGGAACAAATAGGAGAGGATCATAATTTATAGATTTGTTTATTTTGTATGATAGACATATCATCTCTTTAAATAATTACTAAACATTTACTCTTAAAGAATTTGACTTACTCGTTTTCTACAATTCTGCAGACTGAAGACCCTCTTTCAGAATACAAGGATGCTACATGACAGTCAAAATGGAGAGGTTAGTTTCCTTGGAGATTTAGAACCCAATCAATCTGAAATGGATATTCAGATGGCTAGGTTAAAACAGAAGGTACTTTGTAATCCGTTTGGGACCCAGAAATCACTTAATTTGGGGAAATAGAAACCACTCAATGCTTTGAGCAGTACAATATTGATTTCTCTCTTAATTTTACAGACTCAAGCAGTGAAAAAGATAGCTTATTTTCTATATCATTTTTCTATAAAAGGGCATACTGTTACCTCTCCTATGTCTCAACCCTGGCTAGTGATCTAAAGCCAAGAAGGACACCGTTGCATGACCCCAAAGCACTGGCTCCAATCTTCATTGAGATGTAATGAACATAGCATGCAGTTCCATCATTTAAAGTATGCAGTGCAGTGGCTTTTAGTGTATTCAAAGCTTTATGCAGTCATCATCACAATCAGTTTTACAACATTTTCATCACCCTGGAAAGTATCTGTGTACTGTTAGCCTTCACCGTGTGCCAATCTGCCCTTCCCACTCTTCCTAGCCCTAGGGAACCACTAGTGAACTCTCTGCTCCATATTGTGGTTTTGATGTAGTTTTTTCTGATGACTAATGATGCTGAGCAATCTTTTCCCATGCTTATTATCCATTTGTATAACTTCTTTGAAAAACTGTTGTTTCAATTCCTTTGCCCTTTTAAAATTGCACTGTCTCTTTCTTGTTGAATTGTAAGAGTTCTTTATATATCCTGGATACAAATCGCTTATCAGATATAGGATTTTCAAATATTTCTCCCTTTCATTAGCTTGCCTTTTTAGTCTTTCAATGGTATCCTTTAAAGCACAGAAGCATTTTATTTTAATGGAGTCCAGTTAATCTATTTTTTTAAACACTCAGTTACGAACTCTTTCATGAAGACGTATAACTATGCTTTCTTCTAAGCTTTTATAATTTTAGCTTTTACATTTTGAGATAATTTTTATATCTGGTATGATGTAGAGCTCTAATTTTTTCTTTTGCATGTGGATATCCAGTTGATCCAGTATCATTTGCTCAAAAGACTATTCACCTCCAATTGGATTTTTTAGCACCCTTGTCAAAAATCACTCGGCTCTACATATGAGGTTAATTTCCGGATCCTTAATTTTGATTCATTGATCTATAGATCTGTCCTTACGCCATTACCAAATCAAATGTTATGAGAACGCTTCCCCAGTCATCTTGCATATTACCAGATGCCTTATGGAATAATAAAATGTCAATGTAGGGGAATATCTTTAATTCCACTTCTGTGGAGATGTTTTGCTTCTGGATGGAGACTGTGGCCTGCAGACCTTGGTGACCTTATGACATGATGGGATATTAGGCTTACAAAGTCGACTCATTCCTTTTGTTTTCTTCATTCAAAACATTAATCTTTAACCCAGTGCCTCCCTTTCCCTCCCATTTCCATCAAATGTCGGTAATAGGATCTGACACTTGGTGACAACTTTCTTCATTTTGTCTATCTCCTAATCCATAGCCTCTTCCATAGATTTCACTGTCTAGGAAGGAGAAGATGAAACCAGGACCATCTGCTTTCCTCTTTAGAAATCTCTCTAATCCATCATCTTGCAATTGAAAAGTAGATTCTGTTTGACCCGGTTCTTTTCTGAAACACTGGTGCCAATCTTGTTCTTGGCATAGATCCTACATTCTCAGAAACACATTGAGATGCATAGTTGTACCTTTAGCTTCATATATAATTAATGGAATAAATATTTCATCCCATCCAAAGAAAACATTTCAAGAGTACAGCTGTTAAAATTCAGGAAGTAATTAATCAATCAGAAAGAAATAATAGATTCGTGATGTGAATTATAAAATGTCAAAGCCTTTTTTGTGATACGGAGAAGCATTTTGGTATAAGATACAGAAGACATGGTCTTCCCTTCCCATACAAACAAGCTTGAAGTACGGTAAAGGAGAGATTGTATTTAAATAGTGCCAGAGGACACTATGATTGTTTTACTACTGAGATTAAAAATGATTCCATAATGCTCTCTATTTCCTCACCGAGGAAAAGGAAGTGAAGATTGAGTACTAGATTGATGAATAAATATTGAAAGCTGCCTATCTCTTTTAGAATTTTAGGGAATGGAAATCAGGAAAAAGGTTTGATTTTGGTTATTAACTGGCTATTTCTAGTTTTACAACTATCGTACTAGAAATCATATGTCTCCTTGCCAGCCTTCCTTATCCTGTACGTTGAGGGAAGCTTCTAAAGATGCCTACCTGCCTAGCTGTCGTTGAAGGGAACCCTTGAGATACTTCTTATGCTTTTCTTGTATTCACTGCTTCTTCTCATTAGCATTGTGTGTCATTAATAAGTCAATCTCCACATTACTTAGATTACACTATAAAGGAGACTAAAGGCATACCTCGGAGATATTGCAGATTTGGTTCCAACCACAGCAATACACTAGTAACCCAATGAAGTGAATCACAAGAATTGTGCATATAAATTTATTTTACACTAGTCTGTAGTCTATTAAGTGTGTGGTAACATTATGTCTAAATAGACAGTGTACATACCTTAATTAAAAAGTACTTCATTGCTAAACTGCCAAACATAATCCAACTGGGTCGGAAAAGTGCTGTTCATACACTTGGGGAATGCATGATTGTCAAAAGCTTTCAATTTGTAAAACATACTTGCAAAACACAATACAGCAAAGTGCAATAAAAGAAGATATCTGTAATTAATAACTTATCAGTTACGTTTCCTATTATCTCTTTTTTTAATCCAGGAGGTGTGGCTATTTTTTCCTTAAATCTCTAATGGAGTAGTTGAAATAAACAACAGTTATTTGACTCACAGATCCATACTTAAGAAGAGTGTGGCCAGAACCATCTGTCTCCGTTCCCCTCAGCTTCAATTGGGGCGGCTCGATGGCTGGAGGCTGGAATCATTTGAAAGTTTGCTCAGCAACGTGTCCGGTAGTTGGTGCCTACTGTTGGTCGGCTCTCTAGCTGGAGCAGACGGCAGGAACACCTACACCTGAACACCCGGCTCGCATTGTGGCCCGAGCCTCCCCACAACACGGGGCTGGATTCCAAGGTTCAGATCCTCAGAGACATAACCAACAGGAGCTGTGTTGCCCTTTGTGAAGGAGTCTTGGAATTCACACGAAATGTCTTTCAACATATTCTGTTTATTAGGAGCCAGTCACTAATGTTGACCCATATTCTAGTGGTTTTATGCAATGAATATTTCAAAATTTACGGACACATTTAAAAACCACCTTGATCTGTCCACTGGCCACAATTCTTTACGTTCCCCCCACATGGAAAATACACTCATCCCTACACAATACTCGCCACAAGTCTCAATTTAATGGCATCAGGCTCAGGTTCGAATCTAAGATTTTACCATCTTAGTCTGGTGCAAATGGTGATGAAGGGCCTGGGTTTTGGTTTCTAGGATAAAGCCCCTTGAGGACAATTCCTTTCAATATGAAAACATGAGAAAGGAAGAGACAAGTTATCTACCACCCACACACCCAACATTCTGCTCGACTGCTGAAGTTTCCCCTGCAGAAATAGAAAGTGGAAAGCACGTTAGTCCATAGCAATTCTGAAATACAGCCTGATGTGTGCTGTCCGTTCTTTGATTAGGACTGAGTCCTAATCATGCCAATGCTTCTCCATGGCCCTTTGCTGTCCCCTGTGAGCTCTTTGTTCTGTCCTTTTCATAAGAAATGACCTGTGCTTGCAGCTCTTCCCTCAGCGTCATTCCTCCACCCAAATGTCTAAGACCCACAGGCCTCCTCTATTTTTCACTCTCTTGGTTTTTATTAGTCCAAGGTAACAAGGTAGTTTTTTGCTACTTGATTATCCTAAAAACTTGGAGTTGCGTGAGAGTTTATTGGGGTTCGTGCCATTAGAAAAGCCACCGTCATACATCGTTTTGAGATAAGCTCTTGGGCTTCCTGTAGCTGTTGTAGGACCATGCCTTTAAAATTCTTTTCCTCCGAAGAGCCTTCCAGGAATTTAAGGCCCCGCTTTAACTCTTTCGAAGTCTTGAGGAAGGCTTTACAGTCTTGTCCTCATCCGTAGATCATGTCTTCCTGGGAGCACAGCGAATTTGATCTTCACTCAGAAGCCATTTCTTCATTTTAGCATGATTTGACAACAGGGCATGTGGGAGAGGCTGTAAATGGGAAACACATTTGAACACAATAAGTCCTGGTTCCTTTACAGTTCACAGTCTTTCGTTAGCTCATGTATCTCATGGATGTTACTTGGTTACTTCACAGCAAGAGTCCCCTTTCATCCGGATTTCAGACTCATTTTCTTCACTAGCTGAGAAGTCTTTGTGGCCATCCTCTTTAGGGGCCCGCAAGCCCCCAATAACCGTCTCTTGGAGGCTCTTGTGGGTGTCGTTCTCATTCTTCTCCACATCCTTTCGGGTTCCACCTACCTCCTGGTGGAAAGGCACTCCTACAGGTTTTAGATTGCTTTTCTTTGTGGCCTCACACCATTTTGAATATCATTATCAATGCAGTTGTTCATTGCTGCTCAAGAAACCAACTCAAAAGCTAGTGGCTCAAAACAGCATCTGTTTTGTTCACCAGTGATGCAGTTGAGTGAAGCTCAGTGAGACCAGCTCATTTCTGTTCCACTTGGCATCAGCTGCGTTGCCATGAAGCTGCGAATGAGAATCATCTAAAGGCTGTTACACACACGTGTAGCAGTTGAAGCAGGGTTTTCGCGGGGACGCCCACTGGGGCCGTCTCAGCATGAACATCTGTAGGAGGCCTCGCTGTGTGTCCTGGGCTTCTTCATCTGCAAAACATGGTGGCTGGGTTCTCAGGGCGAGCTTCCCGAGAGAAAGTCAGATGGAAGCTGTATCACATTTTCTGCCGCAGGCATAGCATTCTCACAGCAGTTCTGCCCTATTCCATGCACTAGAATCCAGTTACATCCTAAGGCCAGCACATATTAAAAGGGAGGGAATTTCATGGAGAAATGTCAAGAATTTGTAGCCATGTTTTAAAAACACTACATCCATCCACTCACCTCATCTTACCAAATAAGCATTGTATCTACAGGAAAGTAGTTCTACCCAACTCAGTATCACTGAAATTCCAGCAGATTTGTTGTTATTATTGCTGTTTAGGATGTTCTTGTATATTGTGGAAAGAGAGGATTACAAGATAGCATTATCGAATTAAGACACTTTTTTGTTGTTGAAAAAATGTAGCGATCATCTCACTAAACATTCACAGTGTGAGATGTGATTTCTCCTTAACCTTGGGAATCATTTCTTCTTGAAAGCAATTCAAATTACCATGAAACATTTGTAGCTGACGGAGGCCTAACTATCTCAAGATGAGTTACTTGTAACTCCCTACAACTTCGTAAGAAATTACGGAGAGTTAAAATGGGGAACAGCTGAGAGACTATCAACTCAGAGGTGACTTACAGTCATTTTATAGAAGAAAAACATGAACCAATCATTCAGGAAATCGTAGAAAATCAAGTACAGATGTTGTGTGGCAAAGTCGATGACAATAAAGGATACATTTTTGAGTCTCCTGGTGCTTTTCTCTTTGTTCTTCATTCTGAGTAATTCAAGTTTCCACATTCTAAGACTCTACGACAGTATGGATGACATTTTATGGCAACTGAGTTTATTTCACAAGTTGATACTGGTTTGGGGTTAGACTATTCTCAGTCAACTTCCTTCGTAACCAAATCATACTATCTTACTCATTCAGAATGATGCTCTCAAAGCAAAACTGGAAACTGCATCTTCAGAATGTCTCCATCTGTGGGGTGGCCAGTTGGCTCCATGGTTAGAGAATCGTGCTGGTTCCAATCCTTGGTAACCAAGGTCGCTGGTTCGATTCCCACATGGACCAGTTAGCTACACCCTCCACAACTAGGTTGAAAACAATGGCTGGAGCTTGGAGCTGAGCCCCCAGTGGGCGGCCGGCCAGTTGGTTCAGTGGTTAGAGCGCAGTGCTCATAACACCAAGGTTGCCGGTTCGATTCCCGCATGGGTCAGTGAGCTGTACCCTCCATAACTAGTAGATTGAAGAGAACAATTTGACTTGGAGCTGAGCTGCGCATCCCACAACTAGATTGGAAACTGTTACTTGACAGGGAGCTGATGGGTTCTGGCAAAAACACTGTTCCCCAATTCTAAAGAAAAAATTTGTTTTAAAAAGTTTTTTTAAAAAAAGATATCTATACCTTGTTGAAGAAAATCAATCTTAAACAGGAGTTATTATCTATGAAAGGAGTACAAATGTCATGTGAAAAAGTAGAGAATAAAAAGAGTGGAGATAAAAATTATTAAACCTCAAAATTCACATAGTCACGAATGTGGTAGAAAAGAGTGAAGCAGAACACAGTAAATTCTGGGATATTGAAGACTGAGCAAGACAGGATGTAGTAGAAAAAGTTTTTTAAATCTATTTTTACAGGTTAATTCATTGATTTTTAACACGCCTTAATTCATTTTGCTGCAAATTACGTTTTCGATATGCATAGTGTATGTGATTCTTCTACTCCCCTTAACGGCAGTTGTTTTTATTTTATTTTTTTTAGATTTCTGGAACTAAGGTGGTATCTGCTTCTCCTTTTTAATATTTCAGTTCCCATCATTATTGTCACTCAGTTGATCTTTGAGATTTGTTCTTTCTGAAAAATCATTTGATTTTTAAGACCAATTGATATAAAACGAGACTATTAGGAAATAAAGAAAATAAAATGCACCATATTCTTAGATTATTAAGTCATATTGTTCAATTTTTAAAATTTAAAATTGATTCTCTTATTGGAATAGTTAGATGAGATGATTCAAAATATTTTCATGATTCAGATCTATTTCATTCCGTATTGATGATAAATATTTTAAACTTCAGCTTTTTTTTACGTTTAAATTGCCCTCCAAATCATTGACTTAAAACTAAAGAATACAAATAGACTGTAATTATTCAGTTTATATTTATTTTTAAAATGTATCCTTTCTGTTGGCTTTAGGAACAAGCAGCATCTCAAAAAAACGTACACCCGTTAAATGACCATGATTGCGCTTCCGTAAGTGACATGGACATACTCAGAATTAAATATCTGGAATCTGAAATCGCCAAAGTGAAAACTTCTCATGAAATAGAATTGGAAAAATATAAACACCTCTACCTAGAGGAATTAAAACTTATCGCATCATTGCAAAACAAACTAAACAAGTAAGTCCAAACAAAGTCAGAGAAAATCAATCGAGCTCATTAATTTGCCTCTAAAGTATAATTTTTATCCAGGCAGATTCCCGAGATTGATAGGAAATGAAAGCTTACTAAATAGTATAATTTTGGAAAATGATGTTAGTGAATAAATTACTTTTAAAATGTTAGTTAGTTCAGGACATTTGCATCTCTCCCCATTTTTGGTTTTACATGATTGTATTTTTCCTTCTCGCGGTTTTCATAGAGTTAATCTGATCTACCAGTCTTTAAGCAAAGTGTTTTTGAAGCTTTATGATTTAGACAACGCTATTTATTATAAAATTTCTTGTCAGAATTCCCCTAAATAGTTTTTAATGAGGTAACTATTTATTATAAGATAACAACTTAAACCCAAAGGGTTAAGTACTCTGCATGTTCTGGCACTTGGTACATGTACTGTCTCCATTGTGCTCAGTGTTATTATCTCTAGAGGTCGCTTTCAGACAAGCTCTTCTTTCTAGTCTTTCTGATGTCCACAAAGGCATATATGTGAAATACAGCAGAGGGTTAACAACGTAGGGGTGAGGGTAGTATAACCCAAGAAGTGGCTAAAAAGATAAGGTGGTGAGCCTGAGGGGGTGTGTGGAAGACAGAAAGCGCAGAGCCCACGCCCAGCGCCTTGGTCACAGTGTTATATTATAAGCTACACGCCTGCGGAGCGGTTTCAGTTCAGTAGGGTCACCCACCAGGCTCCCTCCTTCTCCCCCAGAGGCTGTTGTTCTCCATGACACCTCAGTCCTCAGGGTAATGAGGGCGTTACCCAAGGGCGGTGACTGCAAAGGCTTGAAAATATCTTGGTGGGATTTTTAAAAAATTCTAAACTCGTTTGCTATGTACGTCTCATGGCAATCCTCAAGAATCTTATTGGTTCAGCCATTGCAGAAGGCAGCAAGTATTATCTGTGAAGCCGTGGATGTCACTGATAGCCCGTTTCCTCCCTTCCCTACTTTGAATTTCTTCTTAGTCTGGCGTCCCCATAGAAACATATGTGCTTGTTAGGATAATTTGAAACCTATCCTTGTGCATGGTAGGTCTGCCCTGACGCATTTTCAATGTTAAAATGCTGTTTAATGGGAAATTTCTTTTACTATTTATTATGGCAACTTGAAAAAAATGCAAGTCATTCAGGAAAAAAAAAATTTACAATCTTCACAGTGCTAATGAAAGACTGGCAGAGGCTAGAACCGATCTTCAGGCAAAGGAACAGCAGAACGAGTTTCTCAGCACTGGTCTTAGGAGGTGAGTCCTTGAGCCACCTTGTGTTGGAAGTTTAATACTGAGTTACTCCTCAGTGAAAATCCTGCTCCAAGAGAAAATTTGGTGATTCCTAATTCAACCGCAGGGGCTTCAAATGATAGCATGGGGTATTACTGTCCCAAGGTTAGTTACATTAGCTTCTTTCCCTTGGGTTTCAGATTTCTTTCTTTTTTATTTCTTTGATATAATATTGTTTTGTTTTGTCTTATATATTCATTGGGGTGATATTGGTTAGTGAAATCATATGGGTTTCAAGTGTACATTTCCATAATACATCATGTATATATTTCACTGTGTGTTCACCATCCCGAGTCAGTTCTCCTTCCATCGCCATGTATTTGACCCCTTTTTCCCTCTTCTACCTCTCTCTCTCCCCCCTCACCCATTAAGTGTTGTCTGTGTCTAGAGTTTTTGTTTCTTTGTTTGTCGTTGATGAAATTTTGAGTTGTTTCATTGACTAATGCACACGAGGTAAAAGGCATAATTATGTGTGCTAATATGCATAGAAAGGAGACAGAAATTTTACAATCTTTTTTTAAGTCCCTAGAGCTCTCATGTGTTAAAGAGTTATTTGTTATTATTTAATAAATGTAACTAAAGTGATACATTTAAAATGCTTGAAAATTTGCCTTTAAATTTTATTTCAGATGTTAAATATCATTGCCTAATATATGCTTTGAGATGCTTTGGCTTCTTAATTGGTTTTAGTTGGAGATGATTCATAAAAATTTTAAAGTTTTGTGCATCCCAGTTTTTCTTCCCCTAAGCGTAAGTGAATGATGGCCGGCCAAACACCTAACCACAAATGGATGTTTATTATTAAATGAAACAGATATAATCCTTTTTAATAATTCGGCAAACTTATAATACTGCAGAAAGATTAGTCTCTGTTTTTATGGTTAAAGTTATCTTCTAACAAGAGAGTATATCCTTAATTTTTATTTTATTCGTAGCACTATCTATTTCAGTGTTTTAAAATGAGTTGCTTCACAGTTGTACATATTCTAAATAGGGACATTAAGCAAATAATTGAATTTTTAAAATGAAGTTCACTTATGTCTATATGTCTTGACAGCATTTGGGTAATTGATGAGTAAGGTGGCAGTGCTAGGGAGTCTTTAAATCACAACTCGTTTTCTTCGTGTGACGTGGTTGTTAAAAATACTCATTCTTGAGTTCTTGACCAGCAGGAGTTCTGTTCGGTTCTGTTTCATAGTTTCCATCTCTTTGATAAAGTTCTCCTCCGGGTCATTAATTTTACTCCTGAACTCATTGAACTGCCTTGTGAGCGTTGTTATATCTCAGTGACATTCTTCATGCTGTTACTTTGTTTTGTTTTACCCTCCAAAATGTTTATTACATTTAAGCAACATGGAGAATACAGGAAGGAAAGCACAAATCATCTGCTCGGAACAATTGGTCTAATTTATATGCAGCATACAATATAGAAAATTAGTTTAAACCGGTTAGTAGAGGTCAAATTGAGGAGGGCTATAAGTGAGTTTGATTTTTTTTCTCTAGGCAGCAGTAGGTATAAAAAGGATAATGAAATAATAATTCTTTCATGGGGGAGTATATAATATGTGGCAGAGAGTCTGTTATCTCCTTTGTATTTGAAAAATTAAGTGAAGTATAATGTATGTCGTTAGTTTCAGGTGAACAAGCTTTTCCTGTTTCGTGCTAATCTTTGGCCCTAGAAGTAAATACTGTATGTCTTTTGACTATTGACATATAGTATTTTATATAATATAGTATATAATATACTGAGCTTCTTGCTGGGGCTACAGCTGAAAATAGCTCAGCCCTGTTTCTCTTTGGCCATGACTCGACTGTGTTGAACTGGGTTATTTTAAGCTGAGGGCCAGATTGCTGATTGACAGGTGTTATATATGTGCCTGAAAGTCATCAAGAAGTGCTATTGTTTTTTGTTTGTTTGTTTTACTGTGCAGAAACTAGTTCTGGGTGTCTTCTTTTTTTTCAGTGAATGAGTATTATTATTTTTAACTCTTTTTTTATTATTAGTTTCAGGTGTACAAAACAATGTAATAGTTACACATTTATAATTTGTATGCCTCACATAATGATGACCCCTCTCCCCTCATCAACGACCCCTTTGACATCACATACAGCCATTACATTTCCACTGCCTCTATCCCTCATGCTGTATTCTACTTCTTGTAAGCATATATATACATACATGTATATGTGTGTGTGTGTATAACAATTGTAGTTAACATTAACATTCATTATTGTTCAGCTTCAGCTTCCGGTGTACAGTGCAGTTGTCAGGCATCTACATCATCTCTGAGGTGCTCTCCCTAATGAGACAAGTGTAATCAGATACCCTACAAAATCTTTACATTATTGATTACATTCACCAAATTGACTTTCGTATCCCCATGGCAATCTTGGGGTTATCGATTGTGCTTTGTAATCCCCTCACCTTCCCCCTTATCCCCACCCCCCTCCCATCTAGCAACCTTCAGTTTTTCCTCTGTGTCTCTGAGACTGTTTCTGATTAGTTCACTCATTTATTGTTTTCTTTAGATTCCATATATAAGTGAGATCATAAGGTATTTGTCTTTCTCTGTCTGACTTATTTCACTTAACGTAATGTTCTCTAGGTCCATCCATATTGTTGCAAATGGTAAGATTTCCTTCTTCTTTATGGCTGCATAATATTCCATTGTATAAATGTACCACAGTTTCTTAATCCAGTCGTCTACCGATGGGCATTTTGATTGTTTCCATGTCTTGGCTATTGTGTATAGAGCTGCAATAAACATGGGGGTGCATACATTTTTTGAATTAGAGTTTTGGATTTCTCCAGATCGATGCCTAGGAGTGGAATTGCTGGGTCATAAGGTAGTTCCATTCTCAGATTTTTGAGATACCTCCATACTGTTTTCCATAGTGGCTGCACCAATCTGCAATCCCACCAACAGTGCACAAGGGTTCCCTTTTCTCCACATCCTCGCCAGCGCTTGTTGTTTGTTGATGTATTGATGATAACCATTTTGACTGGGGTGAGGTGGTATCTCATTGTGGTTTTTATTTGCATTTCTCTAATGGTTAGTGAGGTTGAGCATTTCTTCATATGTCTGTTTGCCATCTGTATGTCCTCTTTAGATAAATGTCTCTTCATGTCCTCTGCCCATTTTTTAATTGGTTTGATTGTTTTTTTGGAGCTGAGTTGAGTGAGTCCCTGAAGTGGGGAGTGAGGATTGAGAAAAAAGAAGAGAGACAAAGATGGGATCGGGAGGGCAGGCAATTCTAAGTAGACTGCTGCAGTTCTAAGTAGAATGCCTCAGCCCAAGTTTATTTTTGCAGCTTATATACTCTGGGCATCAAAAAGTAACAGAACTGTCTGCAATCTAGTAGTTACAATAAAGGTAATACACAAGGGTGTGTTTTTTGGCCAGCTCCACACTTCCTGACCTTGTCTGGTTCTCTGTTCTCAGAGTAGCAAGTTTTGCCTTGCTGGGAGCACAAACCACTCAAGGAAGTCAAAGGTTCAACATTTCACAAAACAACACCTGCTAGCACTTCAGCACGGTTTCCCACAGGTCCCCCTTTTATATATAAAATTAACACAAGGGTTGCGCCTGGCTTAGGTGGTTGGTACAGATATGTCCATTTACCCGTCATAGGAGACCATCCCTCTAGCGAACGGTTCCTGTCTTAGGTTATGTACATTCTTACCAAATCCTTACCCATCTTTGGCTGCCGACCCATTGTAGGGGCTTTATACACGGGTGTCAGCGACACGGTGGACCTGGGCAGATAATCTCAACTCATGAACCTTTGTTTGGAGATCGATGAAGCCCTTGAGTATTACCTTTCTGAGCAACGGAGTAAACCACATGAATAGAGGAACACCAACAAAGATTATTACAAAAGGCAGTAGCAAATGGAACAGAGCTAGAAAGGAGGGGAATTCTCCTCTGAGGTCCGAGTACCAAGGACCTGAAATGTTAACAGGTACCAAAATGAAAGAGGGTCGGTGGAGAACTACAGCTCTACTTTTGTCATTTGACCAATTGATGCTATTACTTAGGATACACTGTATACAAGATACATTAAACTGGACCCCGTCAATAGGGGTGATGTTAGAATTTCCAATCATAAGCACATATGGAGCCTTGACACAAGCAGTGGTATTGCCTTCTACCTTGCCTCGTCCCTCGTCCATACTCATAGTCACTGTATCCACTGCTCCCACTAGTTTCCAAATATGTCGATGGGGCCGGGAGGTATACCATAATCCCACAACCACTCCAGCCTTAGTCCCTTGTTGGATATCAGCACCTGTGTCATGGCCTCCGAACCATCTATAACAGCTTGATTAAACCCAGGGACACTATATTCCCAGGGTTCTTTATAACATTGTCTCCAAAGGATGGATCCGTTGTTTTTTCTGTTCTCCTCACCGCAAGGATCATGGGCTTGTGGTGGAGGGATAAAAACATTATCCCTGATGTTTTTCCATCCTGCTGGCTGATGGGATATGACAGTCTGTCCTTGGTTGTCTCAGTGAATTGTCTGGCTGCCCACATGGAAACATCCAGTAACGCTGACATTATCGCGAAGCATATGAGGAGTCCTATGCCCAAGCTGCTATGATTGAATCCAACAGCTTGTAGGACGGCAGGAGCGAATGGATGTCCTAACAGCCTAGTGTCATTTGTCCCAACAATGACTTCAGGCCCGTTCCACACAGTGGGGTGTAGCATGGGAGGGTCAGGAACATATGCCCAGTATGCTGAGGCATCTGCGCAACCAGCAGGATCTCGAAGACGCTCATCAGCAAGCCGCACCAACCTCTCAGGCAGCCACCGGGCACCTCCATTGTCCTGTGAATAAACACAAACATGCCCTTGTCCCCAAATTAGGACTGGGTCTGGCCCATGCCACTGGTTAGTAACTGGATCCTGCCATCTCACTTGGGCATAATCTTGTTGAGTGTTAGGATGCCAGAAGCGATCTGCGGCAGATCTGCCACACGCATCCAGGTTTAAAAAATTTAGAACAAAGAGTGTGATTAAGGATTGTATGTGGGGAGACGGGGTAGACTCTAACGCTGCTGCCACACATTTTTGACATAGAGTAGGGCTATTAGCCATACCTTGAGGCAGCACCAGCCATTGATATCTCTTCATAGGTTCTTGTAAGTTAGTTGAAGGAACACTGAATGCAAACCTTTTACAGTCCTTGGGGCACAATGGTATTGTATAAAAACAATCCTTTAAAGCCAGGATTCTCTTATATGTGTTTTTGGGTATAGCAGAAGGATTAGGCAATCCTGGTTGTAAAGCCCCCGTGAGCTCCATAGTCTCATTTATTTTTCTCAAATCTTATAACAACCTCCATTTACCTGATTTTTTCTTAATTACAAATATGGAGAGTTCCATGGAGAGTTAGAAAGTGCTATATGTCCCTTATCAAGTTGCTCCTGTTCCAGCAACCTTGCAGCCTGTATCTTTTCTGATGATAGGGGCCACTGTTCTACCCAAACAGGTGTGTCGCTTTTCCAAGTGATAGCATCTGCATGGGGTACAGGAGGAGTAGTGACCCCCGTTAAAAATATCCCAAGCCAGCTCTTTGTGGTAAGGGCGAGGGAAAGATAGGCTCTTTTCTCCCTTGTCCAGAGGGACCTGAGCCATCTCTAGGCAGGAGTCCCTGATGGAACATCATCTTAGTGACCTGTTGATTAGGGCTGTACAGGTAACCTCCCATCTGACTCATGACATCTCTGCCCCATAGATTGACAGGCAATCCTGCCACTGTGTATGGTTGAAAGGATCCTTCATGTCCCTCTTGATCTTTCCACAACAATATATCACTGCTCTGTTCTGGTGACTGAGATTGTCCTATGCCTTGTAATTGGGTTACTGTTTGCTGCTTTGGCCAGTGGCTAGGCCACTGATCTGCAGTTAAAACAGAGACATCGGCCCCCGTGTATAAAAGGCCCATGAAGGAACGGCCATTAATGGATAGTGGTAATTCTGGCCTGGTGGTGAATGGCCTGGACCCAATAAGCATCTGATGAACCCAGGCCCGCGTCGCCTCGGGATTTATGGCCTGCGGTTTTACCCGGTTTGACATGTGGAATTAATGATTGTGCTATGCGTTGGCCCTTATCGATCACTGAAATGCCTCCAGGCGAATGTGTCATAATCTTGATCTCTCCTGTATAATCCATATCCACAACTCCCGGAGCAACCAATATCCCTTTCATGGTAATACTACTCCTTCCTAGGATGAGTCCCACAGTCTGTGGAGGCAGAGGCCCAAAGACCCCTGTAGGAATAGCTCGCATTCCCATCTCAGGTGTTAGTACTGTGTAGGCGGCGCTACTGAGGTCCAATCCTGCGCTGCCTGGGGTTGGTCGGAAGAGTTCCTGAATGGATTTCCCTGGTGGGGGACCAACTGCGGCAGCGCCCCATAGCATTGTTGCGGGGCCTGGGGCTGGCCCCTCTTCCTGTTTCCTGGAAGAAGAGGATTACCGGAGGCATCCCTCTTAGATTTGCATGCATTGGCCCAGTGTTTACCTCTCTTACATTTTGGGCATAATCCAGGTTGTTTTGGGCCCTCCTTCCTTTGAGGCTGACCTTGTTTATTAGGGAAGTTTTTGATCATATGGCCCGGCTGTCCACACCCAAAACAGTTGCCCTGTCCCTTTATTTTCTTTTGTTGTTGTTGTTGGAATAACATTTCTCTAACAGTCTTTCCTTGCAAAGCAGCGGCCATTGCAAGACCCTGTGTATAAGAAGGTCCTATTTTTGAGCACAACCAGACATAATCTGACAAGTCACTCTTATTTTTGTAAGGTCATAATGCAGCCTGGCATGCAGAATTAGCATTCTCAAAAGCGAGCTATTTAACTAACAGCATGCTGGCATCTGAGTCTCCCAGAATTCTTCCAGCCGCCTGCATTAATCGCGAAAGGAAGTCTTGGAAAGTCTCATCAGGCCCCTGGATAATTTTAGAGAGGTCCTCAGAACGTTTTCCAGGCATAGGAATCTTTTTCCATGCACGCCTGGCGGCAGCACTTGTTTGTGCATAAGCAGCCGGGTCAAAATTTAATTGTGTTTGCAAGTCTCTATAAGGTCCTTCACCTGCCAACATATCAAAGGAGATAGGAATGTTTTGTGTCTGATTTATCTCTGCAGTACTCTGACAGAATTCTGCAAAGTCAGACTGCCATAAGATATAGTCCCCTCCTGATAAGCAAGCCCTAGCAAGTTGCTTCCAATCACTAGGCGGCAGGGCTTCTGTAGCTAGTGATTCTAGCAGGGCCTGGGTGAACGGGGCATTAGGACCATATTGAGAACATGCCATTTTTAATTCTTTTAAACTTTTGAATGCAAAAGGCACATGGTCTCGGACAGGATTTCCTTGTGCGTCCTGTCTTTCTATCACTGGAAATGCCAACCCAGAATCTCCAGTATCTTCCCCTAACTTGCAGGCGGTTTGCAAAACCTTACGCAGAGGAGAATCACGAGGGCAAGTCTGTTCTGCCTGCCTCGATTGTACCATCTGCACCTGCACAGAGAGGGAGGCAATTGCTGACTGCAATCCATCAATCTCTGCCTGGAGAGGATTCAGATGTCCTGTCTTAGCACCTGTTTCTGTCTGAACCACCCCATTATAATCTTCAGGGTCATGATATCGAGGAGCGGCTTCCTCTAGGCCTTCCTCATCTAGGCCCTCCTCATCTTGGGCGTCCAGTCCGTTTAGCACACTTTTTAACATTTGAGTAAAAGACATTCTGCTTTTACCCTGTCCCATGATTTTTTACTCCCGACTGTGGTATCTCACCGCACCCCTTACCTTATGTGACGCGTCTCAGCTCCTTGCGGTGTCCTTCACTTTATCCCCAGTATTCAGGTCCCTGTTCGGGCGCCACTTGTCGGTGCCTGCCGACGAGACTAACAGTCCCTGAAGTAGGGAGTGAGGATTGAGAAAAAAGAAGAGAGACAAAGATGGGATGGGGGGGGAGGGGGGAAGGGGGGGCAGGCAATTCTAAGTAGACTGATGCAGTTCTAAGTAGAATGCCTCAGTTCTAAGTAGAATGACTCACCCCAAGTTTATTTTTGCAGCTTATATACTCTGGGCCTCAAAAAACTAACAGAACTGTCTGCAATCTAATAGTTACAATGTTGGGATACACAAGGGCTTGTTTTTTGGCCAGCTCCACACTTCCTGACCTTGTCTGGTTCTGTGTTCTCAGAGTAGCAAGTTTTGCCTTGCTGGGAGCACAAACCACTCAAGGAAGTCAAACGTTCAACATTTCACAAAATAACATCTGCTAGCACGTCAGCACGGTTTCCCACATTAGTGTATTCAAAGCTTTATGCAGTCATCATCACAATCAGTTTTACAACATTTTCATCACCCTGGAAAGTATCTGTGTACTGTTAGCCTTCACCGTGTGCCAGTCTGCCCTTCTCACTCTTCCTAGCCCTAGGGAACCACTAGTGAACTCTCTGCTCCATATTGTGGTTTTGATGTATTTTCTGATGACTAATGATGCTGAGCTATCTTTTCACATGCTTATTGTCCATTTGTATAACTTCTTTGAAGAACTGATTATTCAATTCCATTGCCCATTAAAATTGGTTTGTCTTTGTCTTGTTGAATTGTAAGAATTCTTTATATATCCTAGATACAAATCGCTTATCAGATATAGGATTTTCAAATATTTCTCCCTTTCATTAGCTTGCCTTTTTAGTTTTTCAATGGTGTCCTTTAAAGCATAGAGTTTTTTTTTTTTTATTTTAATGAAGTCCAGTTATCTACTTTTGTTTGGTACTGTCATATCTAAGACACAATTGCCAACTCCAGTCGTGAAGACATGAAGCTTCTTCAAAGCTTTTATAGTTTTAGCTTTTACCTTTTGAAATAATTTTATATATGGTATGATGTAGAGGTTTAATTTTTCTTTTGCATGTGGATATCCAGTAGACCCAGTATCGTTAGTTCAAAAGACTGTTCATGCCCAACTGGATTTTTCGGCACCCTTGTCAAAAATCGCTTGACTGTATATATGAGGGTTAATTTTTGGATCATCTTTTCCAATTTATTGGTCTATAGATCTGTCCTTACGCCATTACCAAATCAAATGTTATGAGAACGCTTCCCCAGTCATCTTACATATTACCAAATGCCTTATGTAATAATAAAATGTCAATGTAGGGGAATATCTTTAATTCCACTTCTATGGAGATGTTTTGCTTCTGGATGGAGCCTGTGGCCCGCAGACCTTGGTGACCTTATGACATGATGGGATATTAGGCTTACAAAGTCGACTCATTCCTTTTGTTTTCTTCATTCAAAACATTAATCTTTAACCCAGTGCCTCCCTTTCACTCCCATTTCCATCAAATGTCGGTAATAGGATCTGATACTTGGTGGACAACTTTCTTCATTTTGTCTATCTCCTAATCCATAGCCTCTTCCATAGATTTCACTGTCTAGGAAGGAGAAGATGAAACCTGGACCATCTGCTTTCCTCTTTAGAAATCTCTCTAATCCATCATCTTGCAATTGAAAAGTAGATTCTGTTTGACCCGGTTCTTTTCTGAAACACTGGTGCCAATCTTGTTCTTGGCATAGATCCTACATTCTCAGAAACACATTGAGATGCATAGTTGTACCTTTAGCTTCATATATAATTAATGGAATAAATATTTCATCCCATCCAAAGAAAACATTTCAAGAGTACAGCTGTTAAAATTCAGGAAGTAATTAATCAATCAGAAACAAGTAAAAGATTTGTTTGGGGCAGACAGCAGGAAGACCTACACCTGAACACCCGGCTCGCATTGTGGCCCGAGCCTCCCCACAACACGGGGCTGGATTCCAAGGTTCAGATCCTCAGAGACATAACCAACAGGAGCTGTGTTGCCCTTTGTGAAGGAGTCTTGGAATTCACAGGGAATGTCTTTCAACATATTCTGTTCATTAGGAGCCAGTCACTAATGTTGACCCATATTGTAGTGGTTTTATGCAATGAATATTTCAAAATTTAAGGACACATTTAAAAACCACCTTGATCTGTCCACTGGCCACAATTCTTTACGTTCCCCCCACATGGAAAATACACTCATCCCTACACAATACTCGCCACAAGTCTCAATTTAATGGCATCAGGCTCAGGTTCGAATCTAAGATTTTACCATCTTAGTCTGGTGCAAATGGGGATGAAGGGCCTGGGTTTTGGTTTCTAGGATAAAGCCCCTTGAGGACAATTCCTTTCAATATGAAAACATGAGAAAGGAAGAGACAAGTTATCTACCACCCACACACCCAACATTCTGCTCGACTGCTGAAGTTTCCCCTGCAGAAATAGAAAGTGGAAGGCACGTTAGTCCATAGCAATTCTGAAATACAGCCTGATGTGTGCTGTCCGTTCTTTGATTAGGACTTAGTCCTAATCATGCCAATGCTTCTCCATGGCCCTTTGCTGTCCCCTGTGAGCTCTTTGTTCTGTCCTTTTCATAAGAAATGACCTGTGCTTGCAGCTCATCCCTCAGCGTCATTCCTCCACCCAAATGTCTAAGACCTACAGGCCTCCTCTATTTTTCACTCTCTTGGTTTTTATTAGTCCAAGGTAACAAGGTGGTTTTTTGCTACTTGATTATCCTAAAAACTTGGAGTTGCGTGAGAGTTTATTGGGGTTCGTGCCATTAGAAAAGCCACCATCATACATCGTTTTGAGATAAGCTCTTGGGCTTCCTGTAGCTGTTGTAGGACCATGCCTATAAAATTCTTTTCCTCGGAAGAGCCTTCCAGGAATTTAAGGCCCCACCTTAACTCTTTGGAAGTCTTGAGGAAGGCTTTACAGTCTTGTCCTCATCCGTAGATCATGTCTTCCTGGGAGCACCGCGAATTTGATCTTCACTCAGAAGCCATTTCTTCATTTTAGCATGATTTGACAACAGGGCATGTGGGAGAGGCTGTAAATGGGAAACACATTTGAACACAATAAGTCCTGGTTCCTTTACAGTTCACAGTCTTTCGTTAGCTCATGTATCTCATGGATTTTACTTGGTTACTTCACAGCAAGAGTCCCCTTTTATCCAGATTTCAGACTCATTTTCTTCACTAGCTGAGAAGTCTTTGTGGCCATCCTCTTTAGGGGCCCGCAAGCCCCCAATAACCGTCTCTTGGAGGCTATTGTGGGTGTCGTTCTCATTCTTCTCCACATCCTTTCGGGTTCCACCTACCTCCTGGAGGAAAGGCACTCCTACAGGTTTTAGATTGCTTTTCTTTGTGGCCTCACACCATTTTGAATATCAGTATCAATGCCAGTTGTTCATTGCTGCTCAAGAAACCAACTCAAAAGCTAGTGGCTCACAACAGCATCTGTTTTGTTCACCAGTAATGCAGTTGAGTGAAGCTCAGTGAGACTAGCTCATTTCTGTTCCACCTGGCATCAGCTGCGTTGCCATGAAGCTGCGAATGAGAATCATCTAAAGGCTGTTACACACACGTGTAGCAGTTGAAGCGGGGTTTTGGCCGGGACGCCCACTGGGGCCGTCTCAGCGCGAACATCTGTAGGAGGCCTCGCTGTGTGTCCTGGGCTTCTTCATCTGCACAACATGGTGGCTGGGTTTTCAGGGCGAGCTTCCCGAGAGAAAGTCAGATGGAAGCTGTATCACATTTTCTGCCGCAGGCATAGCATTCTCACAGCAGTTCTGCCCTATTCCATGCACTAGAATCCAGTTACATCCTAAGGCCAGCACATATTAAAAGGGAGGGAATTTCATGGAGAAATGTCAAGAATTTGTAGCCATGTTTTAAAAACACTACATCCATCCACTCACCTCATCTTACCAAATAAGCATTGTATCTACAGGAAAGCAGTTCTACCCAACTCAGTATCACTGAAATTCCAGCAGATTTGTTGTTATTATTGCTGTTTAGGATGTTCTTGTATATTGTGGAAAGAGAGGATTACAAGATAGCATTACCGAATTAAGACACTTTTTTGTTGTTGAAAAAATGTATCGATCATCTCACTAAACATTCACAGTGTGAGATGTGATTTCTCCTTAACCTTGGGAATCATTTCTTCTTGAAAGCAATTCAAATTACCATGAAACATTTGTAGCTGACGGAGGCCTAACTATCTCAAGATGAGTTACTTGTAACTCCCTACAACTTTGTAAGAAATTACGGAGAGTTAAAATGGGGAACAGGTGAGAGACTATCAACTCAGAGGTGACTTACAGTCATTTTATAGAAGAAAAATATGAACCAATCATTCAGGAAATCGTAGAAAATCAAGTACAGATGTTGTGTGGCAAAGTCGATGACAATAAAGGATACATTTTTGAGTCTCCTGGTGCTTTTCTCTTTGTTCTTCATTCTGAGTAATTCAAGTTTCCACATTCTAAGACTCTACTACAGTATGGATGACATTTTATGGCAACTGAGTTTATTTCACAAGTTGATACTGGTTTGGGGTTAGACTATTCTCAGTCAACTTCCTTCGTAACCAAATCATACTATCTTACTCATTCAGAATGATGCTCTCAAAGCAAAACTGGAAACTGCATCTTGAGAATGTCTCCATCTGTGGGGTGGCCAGTTGGCTTAATGGTTAGAGCATCGTGCTGGTTCCAATCCTTGGTAACCAAGGTCGCTGGTTCGATTCCCACATGGACCAGTTAGCTACACCCTCCACAACTAGGTTGAAAACAATGGCTGGAGCTTGGAGCTGAGCCCCCAGTGGGCAGCCGGCCAGTTGGTTCAGTGGTTAGAGCGCAGTGCTCATAACACCAAGGTTGCCGGTTCGAATCCCGCATGGGTCAGTGAGCTGTACCCCCCATAACTAGTAGATAGAAGAGAACAATTTGACTTGGAGCTGAGCTGCGCATCCCACAACTAGATTGGAAACTGTTACTTGACAGGGAGCTGATGGGTTCTGGCAAAAACAGTGTTCCCCAATTATAAAAAATAAATTTGTTTTAAAAAGTTTTTTTAAAAAAAGATATCTATACCTTGTTGAAGAAAATCAATCTTAAACAGGAGTTATTATCTATGAAAGGAGTACAAATATCATGTGAAAAAGTAGAGAATAAAAAGAGTGGAGATAAAAATTATTAAACCTCAAAATTCATATAGTCACGAATGTGGTAAAAAAGAGTGAAGCAGAACACAGTAAATTCTGGGATATTGAAGACTGAGCAAGACAGGATGTAGTAGAAAAAGCTTTTTAAATCTATTTTTACAGGTTAATTCATTGATTTTTAACACGCCTTAATTCATTTTGCTGCAAATTACGTTTTCGATATGCATAGTGTATGTGATTCTTCTACTCCCCTTAACGGCAGTTGTTTTTATTTTATTTTTTTTAGATTTCTGGAACTAAGGTGGTATCTGCTTCTCCTTTTTAATATTTCAGTTCCCATCATTATTGTCACTCAGTTGATCTTTGAGATTTGTTCTTTCTGAAAAATCATTTGATTTTTAAGACCAATTGATATAAAACGAGACTATTAGGAAATAAAGAAAATAAAATGCACCATATTCTTAGATTATTAAGTCATATTGTTCAATTTTTAAAATTTAAAATTGATTCTCTTATTGGAATAGTTAGATGAGATGATTCAAAATATTTTCATGATTCAGATCTATTTCATTCCGTATTGATGGTAAATATTTTAAACTTCAGCTTTTTTTTTTCATTTAAATTGCCCTCCAAATCATTGACTTAAAACTAAAGAATACAAATAGACTGTAATTATTCAGTTTATATTTATTTTCAAAATGTATCCTTTCTGTTGGCTTTAGGAACAAACAGCATCTCAAAAAAAAGTACACCCGTTAAATGACCATGATGGCGCTTCCGTAAGTGACATGGACATACTCAGAATTAAATATCTGGAATCTGAACTCTCCAAAATGAAAACTTCTCATGAAATAGAATTGGAAGAATATGAACACCTCTACCTAGAGGAATTAAAACTTATCACATCATTGCAAAACAAACTAAACAAGTAAGTCCAAACAAAGTCAGAGAAAATCAATCGAGCTCATTAATTTGCCTCTAAAGTATAATTTTTATCAAGGCAGATTCCCGAGATTGATAGGAAATGAAAGCTTACTAAATAGTATAATTTTGGAAAATGATGTTAGTGAATAAATTACTTTTAAAATGTTAGTTAGTTCAGGACATTTGCATGTCTCCCCATTTTTGGTTTTACATGATTGTATTTTTCCTCCCGCGGTTTTCATAGAGTTAATCTGATCTACCAGTCTTTAAGCAAAGTGTTTTTGAAGCTTTATGATTTAGACAACGCTATTTATTATAAAATTTCTTGTCAGAATTCCCCTAAATAGTTTTTAATGAGGTAACTATTTATTATAAGATAACAACTTAAACCCAAAGGGTTAAGTACTCTGCATGTTCTGGCACTTGGTACATGTACTGTCTCCATTGTGCTCTGTGTTATTATCTCTGGAGGTCGCTTTCAGACAAGCTCTTCTTTCTAGTCTTTCTGATGTCCACAAAGGCATACATGTGAAATATAGCAGAGGGTTAACAACGTAGGGGTGAGGGTAGTATAACCCAAGAAGTGGCTAAAAAGATAAGGTGGTGAGCCTGAGGGGGTGTGTGGAAGACAGAAAGCGCAGAGCCCACGCCCAGCGCCTTGGTCACAGTGTTATATTATAAGCTACACGCCTGCGGAGCGGTTTCAGTTCAGTAGGGTCACCCACCAGGCTCCCTCCTTCTCCCCCAGAGGCTGTTGTTCTACATGACACTTCAGTCCTCAGGGTAATGAGGGCGCTACCCAAGGGCGGTGACTGCAAAGGCTTGAAAATATCTTGGTGGGATTTTTAAAAAATTCTAAACTCGTTTGCTATGTACGTCTCATGGCAATCCTCAAGAATCTTATTGGTTCAGCCATTGCAGAAGGCAGCAAGTATTATCTGTGAAGCCGTGGATGTCACTGATAGCCCGTTTCCTCCCCTCCCTACTTTGAATTTCTTCTTAGTCTGGCGTCCCCATAGAAACATATGTGCTTGTTTAGGATAATTTGAAACCTATCCTTGTGCATGCTAGGTCTGCCCTGACGCATTTTCAATGTTAAAATGCTGTTTAATGGGAAATTTCTTTTACTATTTATTATGGCAGCTTGAAAAAAATGCAAGTCATTCAGGAAAAATAAAATTCAAAGCTTTGTGTTTTACAATCTTCTCAGTGCTAATGAAAGACTGGCAGAGGCTAGAACCGATCTTCAGGCAAAGGAACAGCCCAAGGAGTTTCTCAGCACTGCTCTTAGGAGGGGAGTCCTTGAGCCACCATGTGTTGGAAGTTTGAATACTGAGTTACTCCTCAGTGGAAATCCTGCTCCAAGAGAAAATTTGGTGATTCCTAAGTCAACCGCACGGGCTTCAAATGACATCATGGGGTATTACTGTCCCAAGGTTAGTTATATTAGCTTCTTTCCCTTGCGTTTCAGATTTCTTTCTTTTTTATTTCTTTGATATAATATTGTTTTGTTTTGTCTTATATATTCATTAGGGTGATATTGGTTAGTGAAATCATATGGGTTTCAAGTGTACATTTCCATAATACATCATGTATATATTTCACTGTGTGTTCACCATCCCGAGTCAGTTCTCCTTCCATCGCCATGTATTTGACCCCCTTTTCCCTCTTCTACCTCTCTCTCTCCCCCCTCACCCATTAAGTGTTGTCTGTGTCTAGAGTTTTTGTTTCTTTGTTTGTCGTTGATGAAATTTTGAGTTGTTTCATTGACTAATGCACACGAGGTAAAAGGCATAATTATGTGTGCTAATATGCATAGAAAGGAGACAGAAATTTTACAATCTTTTTTTAAGTCCCTAGAGCTCTCATGTGTTAAGAGTTATTTATTATTATTTAATAAATGTAACTAAAGTGATACATTTAAAATGCTTGAAAATTTGCCTTTAAATTTTATTACAGATGTTAAATATCATTGCCTAATAACCAATGGTATGCTTTGAGATGCTTTGGCTTCTTAATTGGTTTTAGTTGGAGATGATTCATAAAAATTTTAAAGTTTTGTGCATCCCAGTTTTTCTTCCCCTAAGTGTAAGTGAATGATGGCCGGCCAAACACCTAACCACAAATGGATGTTTATTATTAAATGAAACAGATATAATCCTTTTTATTAATTCGGCAAACTTATAATACTGCAGAAAGATTAGTCTCTGTTTTTATGGTTAATGTTATCTTCTAACAAGAGAGTATATCCTTAATTTTTATTTTATTCGTAGCACTATCTATTTCAGTGTTTTAAAATGAGTTGCTTCACAGTTGTACATATTCTAAATAGGGACATTAAGCAAATAATTGAATTTTTAAAATGAAGTTCACTTATGTCTATATGTCTTGACAGCATTTGGGTAATTGATGAGTAAGGTGGCAGTGCTAGGGAGTCTTTAAATCACAACTCGTTTTCTTCGTGTGACGTGGTTGTTAAAAATACTCATTCTTGAGTTCTTGACCAGCAGGAGTTCTGTTCGGTTCTGTTTCATAGTTTCCATCTCTTTGATAAAGTTCTCCTCCGGGTCATTAATTTTACTCCTGAACTCATTGAACTGCCTGTGAGTGTTGTTATATCTCAGTGACATTCTTCATGCTGTGACTTTGTTTTGTTTTACCCTCCAAAATGTTTGTTACATTTAAGCAACATGGAGAATACAGGAAGGAAAGCACAAATCATCTGCTCGGAACAATTGGTCTAATTTATATGCAGCATACAATATAGAAAATTAGTTTAAACCGGTTAGTAGAGGTCAAATTGAGGAGGGCTTTAAGTGAGTTTGATTTTTTTTTCTCTAGGCAGCAGTAGGCATAAAAAGGATAATGAAATAATAATTCTTTCATGGGGGAGTATATAATATGTGGCAGAGAGTCTGTTATCTCCTTTGTATTTGAAAAATTAAGTGAAGTATAATGTATGTCGTTAGTTTCAGGTGAACAAGCTTTTCCTGGTTCGTGCTACTCTTTGGCCCTAGAAGTAAATACTGTATGTCTTTTGACTATTGACATATAGTATTTTATATAATATAGTATATAATATACTCAGCTTCTTGCTGGGGCTACAGCTGAAAATAGTTCAGCCCTGTTTCTCTTTGGCCATGACTCGACTGTGTTGAACTGGGTTATTTTAAGCTGAGGGCCAGATTGCTGATTGACAGGTGTTATATATGTGCCTGAAAGTCATCAAGAAGTGCTATTTTTTTTGGTTTGTTTGTTTCACTGTGCAGAAACTAGTTCTGGGTGTCTTCTTTTTTTTCAGTGAATGAGTATTATTATTTTTAACTCTTTTTTATTATTAGTTTCAGGTGTACAAAACAATGTAATAGTTACACATTTATAATTTGTATGCCTCACATAATGATGACCCCTCTCCCCTCATCAACGACCCCTTTGACATCACATACAGCCATTACATTTCCACTGCCTCTATCCCTCAGGCTGTACTCTACTTCTTGTAAACATATATATACATACATGTATATGTGTGTGTGTGTATAACAATTGTAGTTAACATTAACATTCATTATTGTTCAGCTTCAGCTTCAGGTGTACAGTGCAGTTGTCAGGCATCTACATCATCTCTGAGGTGCTCTCCCTAATGAGACAAGTGTAATCAGATACCCTACAAAATCTTTACATTATTGATTACATTCACCAAATTGACTTTCGTATCCCCATGGCAATCTTGGGGTTATCGATTGTGCTTTGTAATCCCCTCACCTTCCCCCTTATTCCCACCCCCCTCCCATCTAGCAACCTTCAGTTTTTCCTCTGTGTCTCTGAGACTGTTTCTGATTAGTTCACTCATTTATTGTTTTCTTTAGATTCCACATATAAGTGAGATCATAAGGTATTTGTCTTTCTCTGTCTGACTTATTTCACTTAACGTAATGTTCTCTAGGTCCATACATATTGTTGCAAATGGTAAGATTTCCTTCTTCTTTATGGCTGCGTAATACTCCATTGTATAAATGTACCACAGTTTCTTAATCCAGTCGTCTACCGATGGGCATTTTGATTGTTTCCATGTCTTGGCTATTGTGTATAGAGCTGCAATAAACATAGGGGTGCATACATTTTTTTGAATTAGAGTTTTGGATTTCTCCGGATCGATGCCTAGGAGTGGAATTGCTGGGTCATAAGGTAGTTCCATTCTCAGATTTTTGAGATACCTCCATACTGTTTTCCATAGTGGCTGCACCAATCTGCAATCCCACCAACAGTGCACAAGGGTTCCCTTTTCTCCACATCCTCGCCAGCGCTTGTTGTTTGTTGATCTATTGATGATAACCATTTTGACTGGGGTGAGGTGGTATCTCATTGTGGTTTTTATTTGCATTTCTCTGATGGTTAGTGAGGTTGAGCATTTCTTCATATGTCTGTTTCCATCTGTATGTCCTCTTTAGAAAAATGTCTCTTCATGTCCTCTGCCCATTTTTTAATTGGGTTGATTGTTTTTTCGGAGCTGAGTTGAGTGAGTTTTTTAATAAAGTTTGGATATATCAATGGCAGATATCTTCTCCCATTCAGTAGGACCCTTTTTTGTTGTAATGATGGTTTCCTTTACTGTGAAAAAAATGTTTAGTTTGATGTAATCCCATATGTTTATTTTTTCTGTTACTTCCCTTGCCCAAGGGGATGTATCAGTAAAAATCTTACTCCGGGTAATGTATGTAAAGTTGCTTCCTATATTGTCTTCTAGGAGTTTTATGGTATCAGATGTTACATTTAAGTTTTTGACCCATTTTCAATTTATTCTTGTATATGGTGTAAGGAGGTGGTCCAGCTTCATCTTTTTGCATGTGTCTGTCCAGGTTTCCCAGCACCATTTATTGAAAAGACTGTCTTTACCTCACCGTAAATTCTTGCTTCCATTGTCGTAGATTAAATGGCCATATAGGCGTGGATTTATTTTTGGTCCGCTTGTGTGTTCACTGTTAACTTGTCTTCTGAGTCGCTGATTCGATTCTCTGACTCCTCTAACCCACTGGTAATTCCTTCAAGCGTGTGCTTTATTTCACTTGTTGTATTCTTTAGTTCTAACTGGTTGTTCATTATGATTTCTCTATCCTTCTTTATGTCGTCACTAAGCTCTTTAAACATTCTTATCGTCAGTGTTCTGAACTCTGTCTCTGATAGATTGGTTACCTCTATTTCATTTGGTTCCAATTCTGGAGGTTTCTTCTGTTCTTTTATTTGGGACATGTTTCTTTGTTTCCCCATTCTGGTTGACTCTCCGTGTTTGCTTCGATGTATTAGGTAGATCCCCTAGGATTCTCGGTCTTTGCTGGGTTATCTTATGTAGTGTGTGTCCTTTATATCTGACTTGCACCACTTCCCTATTCTCCTGTGCGTGTGCTCCAAAGGTGACCCTGGTGTTGTGTATATTGTCCTGTGTAAAGTTGAACTTTCATTGCTTTTGGCTGGTTAGTAGGTGGGGTTGATCCTAGGCTGCCTAGTTGTGAGACTTAGCTCTGCCCTCGGTGGATGATCTGCTGCGTGAGGGTTGACCACTCCAATTAGACTTGGCCTCTATGGGCTCTTGTGCCTGTAGAGAATTCCCTCTGGGTGTGTCACTTGTAGGTCAAACCCAATAATACTCTGGTTGGGTCTGGAGTTGGTGTCAGGAGGTGTTGAATCTTGTGACTCTTGGGCTGGGCCCTGGTGTAGGGCAATTTCAGAACAAAGCCAATCACCAAGCACAACAGCAACAACAAAGTCAAAACCAAATACACTCACGTGTGAAAACAACCAGTAACCCACACTCAACACAGGCAAAAATATCAAAGATACAAAAACAAAACAAAACAAAAAACGCAGCGCCAGTCTTGGCTTAAGCCCACCAAGTAATCTCCAGGCCGTCCTCTGCTGTACCAGAGAGTCCTCTGTGTATTGTTCAGGCAGAGCCGGTCACCTGGTGCCCAGAGTGACCCTGGGACGGCAGATGTAGATGAGTGGGGCTATCGGGTCTGGATGGTAGTTTCTACAAAGTCAGTGCAGTTTCTGCTCTTGCCTGCACATATGCGCACTGAGAGTAACACAACCAGCCCTGTGCCCAGGTCTCCTGAGTCTTAGGTCACTCCTTCCGTGTGTGTGTGTGCGTGCGTGCATGTGTGCGTGTGTGGTGGGAGATTTCTGAGCTGCTGAAAGCCCAGAGCTGCGACTGCTGCCTACTGCTAACCCCTGGGCATGTCTCCACAGTTGTAATTGCCCTGCCCTGGGCAGGTCAGAGAAGGTGGGGACTGGGGATGGAGGAGTCTTCTCTCTCTCAGCCCAGCAGTGTCACACACTTCCCAGCTTCTTCCCTGGGTCGCAGTAGCTACAAACCGGGTCCTCCCAGATCCTGAGCACTATGGGTCCTCTGTAATCTGACACTACTCCTCAGATCAGGGGCCAGCGTGAGTCTCTGGAAGGGTGGGGGTAGGATTGGGAGAGTCGGGGGAGGGGCCCAGGTATGGTGTTTACTTCCTTTGTCCTACCTAGGGCCCAGCTGGAGGTCTCAGCTGAGGTGACTGCCTCAAACTCTGATATGCTGCTCTCTGGGCAGGGAGATGAGCTGTGGGACACAGGGAAAGAGCCCACCTCCTGGCTCTTGTGGTCTCTGTTCTGTCCTGGGACCACCTGCACCTCCGCAGCCATGGATGCGGGCCACGTCTCCCTTCCCACTTCCCCTGCTCGCCCAGTTTGCCCACCTTCAAGTCATCCTCCTACAAGTCTCTTAGCTGTTCTGTGTGATGAGCAGAGAGCATGACTGCTGTTTTGAAATCTCGGTCACAGAGATCACAATCTTCCATAACTTTGACTTGGTTTCTGGAGAAGTGTCATCTTCTCTCAGTGTTAACCATGTCACCTTGCTTCTTCATGCTGCTGAGTGGCTTGTTCCTCTACAGGCACATTTGAAGTAGTGAATACTTTCTTATGTAGGTACATTTCGATTTGAACAATTAAACAGGTATATAGTTAGAGGTCTTTCTTTTGTTTTCAGTAGATGGTACAAGAGTGTAATTTCTGTTTTCTCCCACAGGTGCTCCTTGAGTATGGGGGATCCAGGGGCGGGGACTTAGCTGTGGGTGTGGGAGTCCAAGCCTGGGTGACCAGGGAGATGGGTGTTGCAACTGCATCCAGGTCTCCAGGGTCTCTGGTCACCACCACCAAGCAGGTGGGGGAAGTGGGTGGTTGAGGGGAGCGTGTTCTTGAGCCCGCTGAGCTGCTACCTGGTTCCCTATGTCTACTGGTAGCACTGTGTGTGGTCGTGAGACTGGAGAATTGTTTCTGCTGCTGCTACTGGTCCCTGGTGGTGCCAGCACTGCTGCATCTGGAGAGGGGTGGGGGGATGCTGCTGCTGCCCCACTTAGCCTCCCCTGGGCAGTGATGTGGGAGCTGCACCCCGTCCCCTCCACCGCCACTGCCTTTGCTGGGGCTTCAGGCTCAGCCTTGTCCCCCTGGAACTGCAGCTGTGGGCTGTCCCTGTGCTTTCCTCCATCCTGCCTCCCTTTCACATCCAGTGCACCCTCCTTCCCTTTTACAGATGCGTGGTGTTTTAAGGAATCGTAGTGTGTTGAGCAGAAGATCCTTTCTTGGGCTATAGATGCCCGATGAGTTGTAGATATCGTGGAGATAGAAAGGGGTTGTCTCTCTTGACATGATGTTTACATCATTCCAAAGAATATCCATTTTGATCAATGCAGGGTGGTTTGTGGTTTTGATGGTGTTTTGTGGCCTCCTTTTTTTTTTTTTTCAGTTTTATTTTATTTTTACATCCCTCACAACGTGAACCCCCCTCCCCCCATCCACCACCACCCCGACCTCACACCGAGCCATCACATTATACACATAAATTTATAGTTGGCATTCATTAATGTCCAGTCTCTGGTGTACAATGCCATGACCAAGCATCCACCGCATCCCTGAGGTGGTCTCCCAAACAGGACACATGTCCATCGGACACCCAACAAAATCCCCAAACACTATTGAGTAAGTTCCCCAAAGTAATTCTCAAAAGACCCTGAGGCCATCCTGTGGTCACCAACCGCCCCCCAATCCCTTCACCCTTCCCCCCATCTCCAACCCCCTCCCACATCTAACAACTGTGGCCTTCTTAATGCAGAGAAACATAGCACAGGCCTGTGCTAAATGGGGCTCCAACCTTGTGTTTTCATTTAGCTTCCCCTTAATAAATCATAGGAGAACAAAGCCAAGGATTTTCGGACAGCCCTTCGGCTAAATGGAGTCCAAGTCCTTCAAAGTGGTGAACCTGGAGGAAGGACTGGGTACAAAAAGAAAGTGAATGGCCAACGCTTCTGTAAATTCTTAAGCATGATGCACAATTAAAATGTTCTCAGTGGTTTCACCACAGAAATCAGAAGATGAAAGAGTGTAAAGGCAGAAGCAATGAGAGAGAATATGCTTGTGGACATTTTTCCTTTAATTATTTTTTGGTAGGAAAGAGGTGTTTAGTTTTCAGTATTTCCTCATAAATTGGAAAATTGTTTATGTTAAAGTCAATGCCCTCATTCAAAGGCCAACGTTGTTCCCTTGTGAGGCGTTGGGTTGCCCAATCATGCAAGGCTGAATAAGAGATGGAAAAGCCCCACTCTGTCAAGATCCAGAGATAAGTGTCCCAAATCACTAGGGAACACTGGAAAGACTGATGATGCAGTTGTGATGATGTGAGGTTGGACACAAGTGCACTAGATGGTAAAGAGAAATCTGTTTTGTGTTTCCCATTTCGCTATACTTAACCCCCACCATGAATATTACCTGTGTTGGTTTATATTGGTCAGCCAAATTTGATTCTGAGGAAAAGACAAGTCATTTTAAGGAAGAATTTCCTCAACTTGAGTTTGCTTTCTTTAACTCATGATTTTCTCCTTCAAGTTCCCTTTTCTGTGTTTAGAAATGTTTATGCTTTATAAATTGAGTGTGTTTGACTACTGCTAATAGGACTTGTGATGTTAATCTGTCTTTATTTTTAATAATGACTTTAAAGATAATACTTGAGTTAGAAAGCTACTATTTTGTTTCTCATGCTTTAACATTATTGAGCTACATGACAAAGTTTTGCATATTCATTTTCTTTGAGTTGTACTCAGAAATTGATGGAATTTTCCGGAATATGAGGTAGTAGCTGGCATAGCAGGCTAGCCTCAATAGGGAGACTTATCCCATTCCTGGCCCGCAGCTCCTTGGTTTGGTGACCTCAGGTGACCTATGTAATCTCTGTGAGTCTTGGTTGCCTCTTATGCAAAATTAGGGACTTTCACTAAATCAGTGACTTTCAGACCTGAAAAATATTCTTTTTATCAAAGAATAGTACCGTTCTTTGAGAAAATTTTTTTTGTGTAATTACTGTGTTTACCCAAAAATAAGACCTAGCCGGACAATCAGCTCTAATGTGTCTTTTGGAACAAAAATTAATGTAAGATCCGGTCACATCACGTCACATCATATCATATGTCATACGCGGTCTTATATCATAGTAAAATAAGACCGGGTCTTAATTAATTTTTGTTCCAAAATGCATTAGAGCTGATTGTCTAGCTAGGTCTTATTTTCGGGGAAACACGGTATATAAAAACAGAGACCAAGGGTGGCCACATGCCTCAGTTGGTTAGAGTGCAAGTTCTTAACAACAAGGTTGTGGGTTCGATTCCCACATGAGCCAGTGAACTGCACCCTCCACCGCTAGATTGAAAACAATGGCTTGAACTTGGAGATGAACCATGGTGGGCAGCCGGTTGGCCCAGTGGTTGGAGCACTGTGCTCATAACACCAAGGTTGACAGTTCCATTCCCACATAGACCCGTGAGAAGCAATGGGTTGAGCTTGGAATTGGGCTGCTGGTGGGGAGCCTGTTGGCTCAGTGGTTGGAGCGAGGTGCCCATAACACCAAGGTAACCGGTTCAAGTCCCACATTGGCCAGTGAGATGCACCATCCACAACTAGATTGAAAAAAAGAACAATTTGACATCCGGGAAAAGCAAACTGTTCCTCAGTAGTCCCCAATTAACACAAAACAAACCAAAGCAGAGACGTGTAGAGCTACCTAGCTAAAGGAGGGATGCAGACTCCTAAGCTGTGCTATCCCGTGGGTGTCCCCAGTGGAACCTGAGCTTTCTCCGAGACGTAGTCTAGTAAGAACTGCCAGTAATGAGAAAATCCTTCTAGTTGAAATCCTTTGAATTAAAGTTTGCTGATACATTTTTTTGTGTATAATTTTCTCACCTTTCTATATATTTGATAAATGGAAAAGTATAATAAGACTGCAGATATGTTGTCCTTATTAATGTTGGACTTCAAGCTACTTCCACCATCTGAACACACTCCTCACCTAGAAATAAACATACCGTGTTTCCCAAAAATAAGACATAGCTGGACCATCATCTCTAATGTGTCTTTTGGAGCAAAAATTAGTATAAGACCTGGTCTGATATTATTTTATATTACATAAGACCCATTCTTATATTATGTTAAAATAAGACCGGGTCTTATATTAATTTTTGCTCCAAAAGTCGCATTAGAGCTGATGGTCCAGCTACATCTTATTTTCAGGGAAACACGACAGAAAGTGCTGAAGTAAATATTTAAGAAAAGAGCTGTTTTGGGGGAAAATAATAACGCTACATTGGTAGTTCCTTAATTCAAGTCGTGTAAAAATGTGATTTACATTTTATATTGTTGATTAACAATAACTTAAAACTGTTTCATGAAAGTCCTCTCCCTTTCTATGGTATTTAGTTATTGATTTTACACGGCCTGTCTGGTGATGTTGTTGTCACATTATTCACGTTATAAGCCCTTTCTATCAAGCCATTCACAAAAAAAAGTGTTATGCAAATATTGGAAAACAAATTTGTCTTCCCCTGTCGGTGCCTGCCGACGAGAAGAAGAGTCCCTGAAGTGGGGAGTGAGGATTGAGAAAAAATAGAAGAGAGACAAAGATGGGATCGGGAGGGCAGGCAATTCTAAGTAGACTGCCGCAGTTCTAAGTAGAATGCCTCAGATCTAAGTAGAATGCCTCAGCCCAAGTTTATTTTTGCAGCTTATATACTCTGGGCATCAAAAAGTAACAGAACTGTCTGCAATCTAGTAGTTACAATAAAGGTAATACACAAGGGCCTGTTTTTTGGCCAGCTCCACACTTCCTGACCTTGTCTAGTTCTGTGTTCTCAGAGTAGGAACTTCTGCCTTGCTGGGAGCACAGACCACTCAAGGAAGTCAAAGGTTCAACATTTCACAAAACAACACCTGCTAGCACTTAGCACGGTTTCCCACATTCCCCCTAAATTTGTACAAGGATTGGCTGTCACATTGTTGTCACCATAGTGTCTATTAGTTTCTGGATATTATTTTAAGCACTACTTTGGACATTTTGTGAGAGGATAGCTTTCAGAAGAAAGGTTTCAGTAAGACCACTCTAGACTGGGACACTTGTAATATAGTTTGAAATACTCCCACACATTTCATAATTAAATAGACTATAACTACAGCTATTTTAGTGTTTCGAAAATTGGACCTGATTTCTAAGGAACAAAGTCACATTTAAAAATTATATATTATTTTTTGTTTCTAACTCTACAAAGTCATAAATGAGAAAGTAAATTTGAAAACTGGCTCTAGGTCATACTTTATTCAAGCAGCTTTACGGAAATCTTTCTGTGCATACGAATACGGTAATGTTTCAGTCATAGACTGCAAAATCGTTTTGGTTATTGTTTCTGTCAGTAGAATTTTCACATGACGGCACAGTACCACTTTCATCATTTTATGTCTTTAAGGTTCTATGCTGAAAAATGAATAGCCTAGAATACAGCTTAAGATTACTTTTCTAGAAGTGCAAGAATGGAAAGCTCATTTTAAGTAAAAGTCCATTAAAGTAAAAACAAAGAACAAGAAACATTTATAAAGGACAATTTTTCTAAAAATTGCAAAGTAATGCATTCAGTGTAAAATATGACTTGACTTGTTTAAACTTCATTGTACCAATCAAATCAAACGTCACTCTTTTGAAATTATGTATCTTAGGTAGACCAATATCAATTGCACTGTTGGTCAGATTAATCTAAATAGCATCTCATATAGATGGTCTCTATTATGTACAATCAAAATAAGCAGTAATTTATGTTATTCATTTTTAAACTTTTTTGTATTTATATAAATCATACGTTAAGTCTATTCTCTAAAGGCATTATTTAAAGAGCACATTTCATAAGATATATCATTTCTACAATAAAGTCTCTTGTTTACCTTAAATGCTATAATAAGATTTGATTTATTTCAGTCGCTGCTGGAGTACCAGGAAAAAAAAACTAAAGAACTATACAAAGACGGTATGTTGCCAAAATGTATTAATTCAAGTTAGATATCATTGATTTCTGGAATAAAATGTAAATATTAAATGGCATCCCTTTCCATGTTCTGATAATAGATACTACATTAAATATTTTCTTGGCCTTAGCAAATAAAAAAGGTGAAAGCATAAACATTCATAGTGAAGACAAGGTCATATGAGTAATATCTCAAGAGTCTATGTATCTCTTTTTATTTCTGGCCTGTCCCCTTCCTTTCTTCTGCCATCCCTATGGAACTTTCCACCTGCACGTTGAAAACGGGGCTTCATCAACTTTTATGTTTTTGCCAGTGATATGAGGCCCAATAACCAGACTTATCTAGTGATACTTAAGCAATTACTGTTCATATATGGTGTTTCCCCGAAAATAAGACCTAACCGGAAAATAATACCTAATGTGTCTTTGGGAGCAAAAATGAATATAAGACCAGGTCTTATTTTTGGGGAAATACGGTACCTCCTAGAAGGGCCAAGCTACCATATTTCCCCGAAAATAAGACCAGGTCTTATATTAATTATAGCTCCAAAAGACGCATTAGGGCTTAATTTCTGGTTAGTCTTATTTTTGGAGGAAACACTGTAGCTGTCACCTGATGGGTGACATTTAAATCTCCAGTCATTTACTTTGTCATTAGTTTACCATGTACCCTCAGGAGAAACTCCACATTGCTTTGCATGGAATGAAAACACCCAAATCAATGTAGTTCTCACCAAACATCTCAGCCTATATCTTGCTACCAACCCTCGTTTGCCCCTTTGCTCTAGCATCTAGCTAAACCAGACTACTTCTCGTTCCGTAGTGTTCTCCCCCATGCTAGTCTTCGCATCTGCGTCTTCCCTCTCTCTGGCATCCTCTGTCCTTGTCCTTCAGGCATCAACATCCATGTCACCTCCACCAGAGAGCAGACAATCAATACTGGGATGTCCCTTTTGTGGGTCCCACTCGCGTCCTGTTGTGCATTTGTATGGTATAGGGGCCTCTGAATGGAAATTGCCTGTTCATCTGTTCCTTCAGCTTATAGTAGATGATGGGTCAGGGCTGGACCGTGTCATCTTCGTCTTGTAACTTCAGTGCTTGTCGTACGACCTTGTTTATAAATGAATGAAGGATGAGACAACCAGAAGCTCTGATACTTGGCCACAATAGCAGTCAAGTCAGTGTGCAGCCGTGGGCAAACTGTATTGAATATGATCTCCTGTTGTGAGCTGTGGCCTCATCTAGAGGTTTTCTCATTCTTCTTAACACTTATACTTAGTTGTATTTTAAAGAACATAATTCTGTCTTTTTCTTTCCAGCTCCTGCTGAATTTGAATCTAAATTCAATCGAAAAGTTCCTCTATCACCTATTGATAATCTACTTGAGAATATAAAACTAGAAATCGTCTACGATTTGAAAAAAAAGTATAAGCTCTAAAATATAAATAGTACAAGTGTATTTACTGGGCTGTTTAAACAACATGTTAATTGTATCCCAAAATATATGGCATGTGAAATCCTTATTACAGGAAAATATTTTTGTATCATATGTTGTGGGGACAGAGCCTGTGGGGACAAAACCCCAAAAAACAGTTTCCAGGCTCTCAGCCTCACATAGAAAGGTGCTGGCTCGGGTAGTAAATGGCCATAAACTGTGATCAGATGCCAGCAGTTGTGGCTAGTTGGCCGTCAGCTGTAACCCGTAAGCCATTGGCCACTAATATAACGGCTGTGGCTATGCTAGCAAAAAGGAATGGGGGCTAGCAAGAAGATGGTGGCTGGCAAGCGCGGACTGCTGTTAGGCAGATTATGTAGATCCTACTTCCTGTGTCTCCAGCCCAGCCGCCAGCGAGAATATATTGGTTTGACTCCCCTATCTATGGCTCCGTGGGTGTTCCTTTTTGGCCTTACCGTGTCCTGCGTTCTTGGGCGGGGAGCGGGAGCTGAGACCCTGCACGACAAATGGCGCAGCGAGCAGGGTCCACCGCGTGACACATGGCGTAGTCGGCAGGATACGGTGCTGGCCAAAGCTCTCCGAAGGGCAGTGGAGCAGTTTGTGCGTATGAAAGCTCAGTCTGAGGAAGACCAGGAGGAGCAGCTGCCGGAGAGCTCGATTTCCGTGGAGCGGTGGGAAGATGTGGATGGTTCCCCAACCAGCAGAGGCCGGAGAAAGCGGAGAAAGCGAAGGTTGTTGCGGCCCTGTGGGCTGGGAACTGCTTGCTGACGCAGCCTGGATGCGGGACTTGTCCCAGGAGGAAACGCTTGCTGAGTCCTCATTGTGAGATGAGGGTGAGGTCAAGGTCATCCCTCACCCCCAGGACAGCCCTGGCGAATGACTATGGACTATGAGGAATTGCCTTCTATCCCTGATTTAATGGACGCTTGACTGTTTGGGAACATACCATCATGTAGTGGGACTGGCGGATGTTTGCTTTTGTGTCTTGACTGGCCACCATTGATAATATGTAAGCACCTTGATGTGAGCCACTGTTGTTCCAGCACGGTACCCCGAGAGGCCCAGAGAGAGAGTGGCAGTGCCCTGAGAGCCCTGGCTGTGTCCAGGAAGTCTGGCTGTGCCCAGAGAGAGTGGCAGTGCCCTGAGGCCCTGGCTGTGTCCAGGAAGTCTGGCTGTGTCCAGAGAGAGTGGCAGTGCCCTGAGGCCCTGGCTGTGTCCAGGAAGTCTGGCTGTGCCCAGAGAGAGTGGCAGTGCCCTGAGGCCCTGGCTGTGTCCAGGAAGTCTGGCTGTGTCCAGAGAGAGTGGCAGTGCCCTGAGGCCCTGGCTGTGTCCAGGAAGTCTGGCTGTGCCCAGAGAGAGTGGCAGTGCCCTGAGGCCCTGGCTGTGTCCAGGAAGTCTGGCTGTGTCCAGGAAGTCTGGCTGTGTCCAGAGAGTGGCAGTGTCCTGAGAGGCCCTGGCTGTGTCCAGGAAGTCTGGCTGTGCCCAGAGAGAGTGGCAGTGCCCTGTGAGCCCTGGCTGTGTCCAGGAAGTCTGGCTGTGCCCAGAGAGAGTGGCAGTGCCCTGAGAGGCCCTGGCTGTGTCCAGGAAGTCTGGCTGTGCCCAGAGAGAGTGGCAGTGCCCTGAGAAAAGCTGGCTGTGCCCGGGGAAACAGGTGGTACCCTAAGAAGCCCAGGATGTCTGGCTGTGCCCAGAAGTACTGGGGTGGTGCCCTGAGAAACCCTGGCTGTGCCCGGGGAGACTGGTGGTACCTTAAGAAGCCCAGGAAGTCTGGCTGTGCCCAGAAGTACTGGTGGTGCCCTGAGAAACCCTGGCTGTGCTCAGAGAGCCTGGCTGTGTCCAGGATATTGCATTCACCTCCAGGCTCCTCGCACAGGGACCCTCGCGGAAGACACTTGTCGCGTAGATTGTGAGGCGAGAACCTGTAGGGGTGGAGTGTGGGGACAAAACCCCAAAAACCAGTTTCCAGGCTCTCGGCCTCACATAGAAAGGTGCTGGCTCGGGTAGTAAATGGCCATCAACTGTGATCAGATGCCAGCAGCTGTGGCTAGTTGGCCGTCAGCTGTAACCCGTAAGCCATTGGCCACTAATATAACGGCTGTGGCTATGCTAGCAAAAAGGAATAGGGGCTAGCAAGAAGATGGTGGCTGGCAAGCGCGGACTGCTGTTAGGCAGATTATGTAGATCCTACTTCCTGTGTCTCCAGCCCAGCCGCCAGCGAGAATATATTGGTTTGACTCCCCTATCTATGGCTCCGTGGGTGTTCCTTTTTGGCCTTACCGTGTCCTGCGTTCTTGGGCGGGGAGCGGGAGCTGAGACCCTGCACGACAAATGGCGCAGCGAGCAGGGTACCCCGCACGACAGAGCCCCAGAGAGCAGTTTCCAGGCTCTCGGCCTCACGTGGAGGGGTGCTGGCTCAGGTAGTAGATGGCCATCAACTGTGGTTGGATGGCCATCAGCTGTGACTAGTTGGCCGTCAGCTGTAACCAGTGAGCCACTGGCCACTAATATAACTGCTGTGGCTACACTAACTGTCGGTGCCTGCCGACGAGACGAACAGTCCCTGAAGTGGGGAGTGAGGATTGAGAAAAAAGAAGAGAGACAAAGATGGGATCGGGAGGGCAGGCAATTCTAAGTAGACTGCCGCAGTTCTAAGTAGAATGCCTCAGCCCAAGTTTATTTTTGCAGCTTATATACTCTGGGCATCAAAAAGTAACAGAACTGTCTGCAATCTAGTAGTTACAATAAAGGTAATACACAAGGGCCTGTTTTTTGGCCAGCTCCACACTTCCTGACCTAGTCTGGTTCTGTGTTCTCAGAGTAGCAAGTTTTGCCTCGCTGGGAGCACAAACCACTCAAGGAAGTCAAAGGTTCAACATTTCACAAAACAACACCTGCTAGCACTTCAGCACGGTTTCCCACAGGTCACCCTTTTTTATATAAAATTAACACAAGGGTTGCGCCTGGCTTAGGTGGTTGGTACAGATATGTCCATTTACCCGTCATAGGAGACCATCCCTCTAGCGAACGGTTCCTGTCTTAGGTTATGTACATTCTTACCAAATCCTTACCCATCTTTGGCTGCCGACCCATTGTAGGGGCTTTATACACGGGTGTCAGCGACACGGTGGACCTGGGCAGATAATCTCAACTCATGAACCTTTGTTTGGAGATCGATGAAGCCCTTGAGTATTACCTTTCTGAGCAACGGAGTAAACCACATGAATAGAGGAACACCAACAAAGATTATTACAAAAGGCAGTAGCAAATGGAAAAGAGCTAGAAAGGAGGGGAATTCTCCTCTGAGGTCCGAGTACCAAGGACCTGAAATGTTAACAGGTACCATAATGAAAGAGGGTCGGTGGAGAACTACAGCTCTACTTTTGTCATTTGACCAATTGATGCTATTACTTAGGTACACTGTATACAAGATACATTAAACTGGACCCCGTCAATAGGGGTGATGTTAGAATTACCAATCATAAGCACATATGGAGCCTTGACACAAGCAGTGGTATTGCCTTCTACCTTGCCTCGTCCCTCGTCCATACTCATAGTCACTGTATCCACTGCTCCCACTAGTTTCCAAATATGTCTTTGGGGCCGGGAGGTATACCATAATCCCACAACCACTCCAGTCTTAGTCCCGTGTTGGACATCAGCACCTGTGTCATGGCCTCCGGACCATCTATAACAGCTTGATTAAACCCAGGGACACTATATTCCCCGGGTTCTTTATAACATTGTCTCCAAAGGATGGATCTGCTATTTTTTCTGTTCTCCTCACTGCAAGGATCATGGGCTTGTGGTGGAGGTGGGTTTTTATCCCTGATGTTTTTCCATCCTGCTGGCTGATGGAATGTGACACTCTGTCCTAGGTTGTCTCCGTGAATTGTCTGGCTGCCCACACGGAAACATCCAGTAACGCTGACATTATCGCGAAGCATATGAGGAGTCCTATGCCCAAGCCGCTATGATTGAATCCAACAGCTTGTAGGACGGCAGGAGCGAATGGATGTCCTAACAGCCTAGTGTCATTTGTCCCACCAATGACTTCAGGCCCGTTCCACACAGTGGGGTGTAGCATGGGAGGGTCAGGAACATATGCCCAGTATGCTGAGGCATCTGCGCAACCAGCAGGATCTCGAAGACGCTCATCAGCAAGCCACACCAACCTCTCAGGCAGCCACCGCGCACCTCCATTGTCCTGTGAATAAACACAAACATGCCCTTGTCCCCAAATTAGGACTGGGTCTGGCCCATGCCACTGGTTAGTAACTGGATCCTGCCATCTCACTTGGGCATAATCTTGTTGAGTGTTAGGATGCCAGAAGCGATCTGCGGCAGATCTGCCACGCGCATCCAGGTTTAAAAAATTTAGAACAAAGAGTGTGATTAAGGATTGTATGTGGGGAGACGGGGTAGACTCTAACGCCGCTGCCACACATTCTTGACATAGAGTAGGGCTATTAGCCATACCTTGAGGCAGCACCAGCCATTGATATCTCTTCATAGGTTCTTGTAAGTTACTTAAAGCAAACCTTTTACAATCCTTGGGGCACAATGGTATGTATAAAAACAATCCTTTAAAGCCAGGATTCTCTTATATGTGTTTTGGGGTATAGCAGAAGGATTAGGCAATCCCGGTTGTAAAGCCCCCATGAGCTCCATAGTCTCATTTATTTTTCTCAAATCTTGTAACAACCTCCATTTACCTGATTTTTTCTTAATTACAAATATGGGAGAGTTCCATGGAGAGTTAGAAAGTGCTGTATGTCCCTTATCGAGTTGCTCCTGTTCCAGCAACCTTCCAGCCTGTATCTTTTCTGATGATAGGGGCCACTGTTCTACCCAAACAGGTGTGTCGCTTTTCCAAGTGATAGCATCTGCATGGGGTACAGGAGGAGTAGTGACCCCCGTTAAAAATATCCCAAGCCAGCTCTTTGTGGTAAGGGCGAGGGAAAGATAGGCTCTTTTCTCCCTTGTCCAGAAGGACCTCAGCCATCTCTAGGCAGAAGTCCCTGATCGAACATCATCATAGTGACCTGTTGATTAGGGCTGTACAGGTAAACTCCCATCTGACTCATGACACGTCTGCCCCATAGATTGACAGGCAATCCTGCCAGTATGTATGGTTGAAAGGATCCTTCATGTCCCTCTTGATCTTTCCACAACAATATATCACTGCTCTGTTCTGGTGACTGAGATTGTCCTATGCCTTTTAACTGGGTTACTGTTTGCTGCTTTGGCCAGTGGCTAGGCCACTGATCTGCAGTTAAAACAGAGACATCGGCCCCCGTGTCTAAAAGGCCCATGAAGGAACGGCCATTAATGGATAGTGGTAATTCTGGCCTGGTGGTGAATGGCCTGGACCCAATAAGCATCCTATGAACCAAGGCCCGCGTCGCCTCGGGATTTACGGCCTGCGGTTTTACCCGCTTTGACATATGGAATTAACAATGATTGTGCTATGCGTTGGCCCTTATCGATCACTGAAATGCCTCCAGGCGAATGTGTCATAATCTTGATCTCTCCTGTATAATCCATATCCACAACTCCCGGAGCAGCCAATATCCCTTTCATGGTAATACTACTCCTTCCTAGGATTAGTCCCACAGTCTGTGGAGGCAGAGGCCCAAAGACCCCTGTAGGAATAGCTCGCATTCCCATCTCAGGTGTTAGTACTGTGTAGGCGGCGCTACTGAGGTCCAATCCTGCGCTGCCTGGGGTTGGTCGGAAGAGTTCCTGAATGGATTTCCCTGGTGGGGGACCAACTGCGGCAGCGCCCCATAGCATTGTTGCGGGGCCACAGTAAGCTGGGAAGGCGGCCAGGCCGCTGTGCCAGGTGAGTGGCCGCAATAAGACTGCCACAACCACGCGTGCACCTGCCGGGAGTCCTCGCGGGCGCTCAGCTGCGCGGGTTTCTCCCGTGACGCCGTGGCCTCTGGCCTCCAGCGTCTCGCAGCCCGCCGGCTCGGGCAGCCCTGCCCCGGAGCTGGATATCGCATCCCCGCGCTTCACAGGCTCGCACTGTGGCTCCCACTCCTCGGCGGTGGCCGTAGTGGAGGCGAGGCCCGCGGCTCGTCCCAGGGATGCGGGGTGGCGGCAGGAGGGCCCGTCAGAGAAGTGACGGGCTCTTGGTCTCCTCCACCTTCGCCCCGCCCGGGACGGTGGCCTTGGGCCTCTTCCGGCCCCTCTGCCATGTCTCAGCCCCACTCTGCTGTCTTGTCACTGCACCGTCTACCACCCTCACTGGCCCCTCCCCATCTAGGCCCTCCTCATCCTGGGGGTCCAGTCTGTTTAGCACACTTTTTAACATTTGAGTAAAAGACATTCTGCGGTTACCCTGTCCCATGATTTTTTACTCCTGACCGTGGTATCTCACCGCACCCCTTACCTTATGCGACGCGTCTCAGCTCCGTGCGGTGTCCTTCACTTTATCCCCAGTATTCAGGTCCCTGTTCGGGCGCCACTTGTCGGTGCCTGCCCACGAGAGGAACAGTCCCTGAAGTGGGGAGTGAGGATTGAGAGAAAAGAAGAGAGACAAAGATGGGATCGGGAGGGCAGGCAATTCTAAGTAGACTGCCGCAGTTCTAAGTAGACTGCTGGAGTTCTAAGTAGAATGCCTCAGCCCAAGTTTATTTTTGCAGCTTGTATCCTCTGGGCATCAAAAAGTAACAGAACTGTCTGCAATCTAGTAGTTACAATAAAGGTAATACACAAGGGCCTGTTTTTTGTCCAGCTCCACACTTCCTGACCTAGTCTGGTTCTGTGTTCTCAGAGTAGCAAGTTTTGCCTTGTTGGGGGCACAGACCACTCAAGGAAGTCAAAGGTTCAACATTTCACAAAGCAATACCTGCTAGCACTTCAGCACGGTTTCCTACAGGTTCGGATTGTCCGCGTTTGAGTTCGAGTTCGGGTTCGAGTTCAGAGATCAAAAATTCACGACCAAAACCATTGTCATCCTATGGTGACTGTAGTTACATGCAAAGCTGCACCTCCTTGGGGAGTAACAATAGAGGCTTAACAGTGGGGGAGGAAAAATAGGCTTCAGGAAAGTAATGCAAACATGTACTGAACACGCAAATAAGCCAATAACCATAACAATACATCAATAGCAGGTTAGACATTCATTTCAGGTACCCAAGGAACATTCTCTAGGATAGACAATGTGCTAGGCCATAAAAAAATTAAAATAAGTTTAAAAGAAAAGAAATAACACAAATTATGTTTTCTGACAATATGGAATAAAAGCAGAACTAGCAGCAGAACAACACACTAATATATACTAATCGGTCAAAATATAAATCACAAAGGAAATCCTAAAAATAAAAAATATTTTGAAGTGAATAAAAATAAAGACAAAATAAATAAAGTTTTCTGATGCATCTAAAACAGTACTTAGAGGAAAATATACAGCTATAAAATATGTATATTAAGAAAAAGAAATATCTCAAGTCAATAATCTAACCTTTCATCCTCAAATGCTGAAAAGAGAGGAACAAACTAAACCTAAAGAAATTGTGAAGGAAATAATATATATTAGGGCAGAAATTAGTGTAAGAGAGAAGAGAAAAATAATAGAGAAAAATCAATAAAAATGTCAGCAAAATTGATAAACATTTAGCTATATTGATCAAGAGAAAAAGAGAGAAGACTCAATTCTAGAATCATAATCAAAAAAGGGGGCATTACCTTACAGAAATAAAAAGATAATAAAGGAATACTATGAAAAACTGTACACCAACAAATAAGATAACTTGATGAAATAATAATTCCTAGACAGACACAAACTAACAAAGTTGACTCAAGAAGAAATAAACCGATTAAGTAAAGATATGAATAGGTAACGAAAAATGAGTCATAAAGAAATGCCCAGAAGTTCTCACTACTGAATTCTACCAAAGGTTAAAGAATTAATGCCAATTCTTCACAAACTATTCCAAAAGGTAGACGAGGGAACGTATCTCAACTCATTTTATGAGACCAGTGTTACACTGATTCCAAACCAAACACATCAAAAGAAAATATACCTAAAGGCTAATATTTCTTATGAAAGTGGATGTAAAAATCCTCAGCAAAATACTAGCAAATCATATTCAGCAAAATACAGAAAAAAAGCATATTCCATGACCATGTGAGATATCCCTGAAATACAAAGTTGATTTAAAACTCAAACATCACTTAATGTAACACATCATATTAATTAAACAAAAAACACTATCATGATCATTGCTACAACTTCAGTAAAAGCATTTAACAAAATTCAATGCCTTTTCATGAAAAACAAAACAAACAAAAAACAAAAACAATCAACAACAACAACAACAAAAATACCTCAACCAACTAAGCATGTGAGATAATTCTCTAAACCTGAAAAGAGCATCTATAGAACAGCTATAACTTGCATAATATTTAAGAGTGAAAGCCTGGATGCTTTCTTCCTAAGACAGTGAACTCGAAAGGATGACAACTGTGGCCAGTTCCATTCAATATTGTACTGAATATTTTATCCAGAGCAATTAGGTAAGACATGGAAATAAAAGCCATTCATATTGGAAAGACAGAAGCAAAATGCTCTCTATTCACAGATTACATAACCTGTAGTATACGACATTATGAGAATTCCGCTTAAGAACTACAGTAAGTCCTCACTTAACATCATGGGTAAGTTTTACGCTTTAAGTGAAACCACATATAAGGAAACCAATTTTACCATAGGCTGACTGCTATAAACAAGAGGTGCATTCCTGCCACAACTCATGCAAGTTATAAGGAAACAACTCTGAACAAGGCCCAGCTGTATTTGCATGTATAAGTCAGCAGATTTGCAGGATTCAAGATCAATATATAAAAACCAGTTGCATTTCTGTATACTTCAACTCAATTTGCAACAGCATCAAAAATAATAGAATACTTAGGAATATATTTAACAAAATAAGAGCCAAACTTATTCTCTAAAAACTGCAAAACTGATGGAAATAAATTAAAGACAACCTAATTGCGAAAATATTCCACGATTTTGGTCTGAACACTGTTAACATGGCCATATTCCTCAACCTATTAGGTCAGATACGGGCATGGTCAAAGAGGCCGGGAGCAAAGTCATACCCCTCTGCCAAGTCAGACCCCTCCTCGCATGATGGAAACTGGGGCCCCTGGCATTTCCCAGAAGAGGCAGCAGACCTTGGTGCAATAAACAACTCCAGACACAGCCACTGGGGCCCTATCTGCACTGGGGGTGCGGGCTTGCTCATCTGCCACCTCACTCAGCCAACCCCCTCCCCCAAATCGCATATCTGCCTCCCTCCTCTGCCCTGGGAGCGACTTCACCAGCCCCGTCTGCGGACCGCTGAACCTTACCTGGGAGCGCAGAATAAAGCCCTCACTTTTCTCAAGCTGCCTGACTCTCTTAGCTTCATTATCTCGCCTCAAGCCTTACACAACCTAATCAACAAATTCAACAGGAATCTTTCTAAGAATCCCAGCTAATTCTTTGTGCAGCAATTGACAAGCTGATTCTAAAATCCATTCGGAATTGCAAGGGACCCAGCATAGCCAAATCAATCCTGAAAAAGAAGAATAAAGTAGGAGGACTCAAACTTCCCAATTTCAAAATTTACTATGAAACAATGGTAGCAACCCCCCCCCCCACACACACACACACAGTTTCACTTTCCACAGGTTCAGTTACCTGCAGTAAGCCCTGGTAGAAAAATATTAAATGGAAAATTCCAGAAATTAACAATTCATAAGTTAAATTACAGGCCATTCTGAGTAGTGTGATTAAATCTCATGCTGTCCCACTCCAACACATGCTGCCCAGGATGTGAACCACCCCTTTGTTCATCACACTGTATACAATACCCCCCATCACTCACTTAGCCACCTCAATTATTAGATGGACCATCATGGTATGGCAGTGCTTGTGTTCAAGTCACCCTTGTTTTACTGAATGCCCCCAAAGTGCAAGATTAGTAATGCTGGCAATTCAGATAGGCCAAAGAAAAGTTGTAAAGTGCTCCCTTTAAGTGAAAAGGTGCAAGCTCTTGATTTAATAAGGGGAAAAAAAGCCATATACCCAGGTTAGTAAGATCTACGGTATTAAAAAAATATATTTGTGAAGCAAGATAATTTGAGATAGAAACCACATTCACGTAACTTTTATTACAGTATATTGTTATAATTGTAATTTATTATCAGTTCTTGTTGATCCCTCACTGTGCCTACTTTTTAAATTAAATTTTATCATCGGTATATATAATATGTATAAGAAAAATCATTCTATATTTAAGGTTTGGCATTATCCGAAGTTTCAGGCATCAACTTGGAGTCCATTAAATTTATTGTGTGAATTATGTTCTTTGATTGTAAATGCTGCTTATGGATGTTTTTGTGCATATGCTAATATGTATGTCCGAGGAGTTAATTAGGTATGAAAGTTATCTTCAAATCGCTCGATATATTTATATATTTCTTAATTTATTCATGTATTTCTATCAACTTTTGATTTATATATATTGAATATATGTTACAGCATAAAGGATCAGCTATAAGAATTTTCATTTGGTTGGTGTTTATGTGACATATTTTGCTCATATTTTAGTGACACATATTTTAAATTATATTTAGTTTTTTTTTTGTAAACAGCATGTAGTTGGATTTTCCTTAGTCTATTCTGTTAATGTAAATTTAGTAAATCTAGAATTCTGTGTATTTACCATTATTTTAAATAGTATTGCATTTAGACCTTTCTGTATACTCAAATTTTGAACTTCCTATTTGTACCGTTTCTTATATTTCCTTTCTTTTCTTGTCTTCTTTTCAATTGAGCAGTTTGTCATTTTGTTTTCTCACATTCATTGCCTCGAAAAATATACATTCTGTTTACATTCTGCAGTTGTTTTGACCATAATGTCAACACACATACTTAAACTGGATCCGTCAGGATTCAGTGACTGAAACCTAAACCATCCAAAGAATATTAAGGAGCAAAAGACATCTAATATGAGAACTCAGTGGTTATAAAATTATTGAAAGCCTTGGAGGAATATTCCCCAGAGGCTGTCACTAGAACTCTTGTGAAAAAAATTCATACCATTGTGCAGTTGCTCTCCAAAGATGAGGATGTCATGGTATAACACGTCACCACCACCACGACTGCAATTATCCCTGGACATGTATGAATAGGGAATAAGTGAATCCATCCAATGTCCTGCAGACATAGGAAAAAGCAACAGAAAATTGACAGTTCTGTCATCTCAAACTTTAGTCGCTGCTTCTTAGTGATAAAACCCAATTTAGTACCAAGCATGCCAATTACAAACAACCCAAGATAAGAAGTTTTCAGATTTTCATCCTCTATGTGACGGGGAGTTCACTAGATGCAAGATGGATAGGGGACAGAGTACCAATCAATCATAGCCACTCTAGCCAATTAAACTATTCAGGAACTCAAATCTTTAAAAATGTACAGCAATAACATCATCCTGCGTAATACAATTTAAATCTTGCTATTCCAAAAGAAAACATGCTTAATCTCTCTCTCAAAAAAAAAAAAGAGAGAGAGAGAGACTAAATCATCCTCAGTCACTCTGTCTTGTTGAACTTCAGTCACATTCTAAACTTGAAATATTGATGGGTTGTCTGCCTCATGGGGACTTAGTGCCCCATGACACCACTTTCTTCCTGGACCCAATAATATGCCAAAAATAAATTCTCAATTTTTCTCCTTTGCCAAAGAAGGTCGGAGCTTTATTTGAACATCTTTTGTCTCTCATCGAGGTTCTCCTCAGGGCTAATGTCTGAGATTTATCTAGGGATGTGATAGAACCTAGATATTCCTTACAGGAAAGTATTGTACAAGATATTGGGACTAGAAAACAGTGCCTTCTTTCTATCACGCAAGGTGAACCACTGATGACATTTGCATTAGTACGAATTGCTTAATATGTCAAAAAGTCACTTTTTTGAATTACAGATTTTTTTGTTTGTTTGTTTTTATTCTTTACTTCATTTTGTATTGAAATAAATTTGTTTTAAATATTGGAGAATGAGTTAGTGAAATCAACACTTTCACTGAATACTGATCTCTACGGTGATGAAGGTGGCCATTTGCCACTTCAGTTCAGTGAGTCTAGTGACCATGTGACTCACTCTGGCCCCTGAGACATACCTGTTTTCAGTGAGAGCTTTTTAGAAAGTGTGTCTTTCTTTTGCTTGTCCTCCAAAAACAAGGCAGACATACATGGCACTGCCCTCTTTTCTCTGTCATTCTGTCTTGAAAATGAATGTATATTTTGCAGCAGAAAAGTTGTCTTGTGAACAAAAGTAACAAGCGTGCAGAATAAAGCCATTTATTCCTAAAAGCTTTGTATGGGACAATGCCGTGCGAGACCCAGTCTGGCATCTTTGATAGGCTGAATTTATGCAAATTATGTTAACTCCTAGATTTTGTGTTATGTGAGGAAAAAGAATACTTGTTTTTTAAGCTATTGCAGGTTAGATTTTCTGTTACCTAAATCAGAACACAGTCTTAGCTGAAACAAAACCTAAATAAATTGGCTTACTGCATATGTAAACGTTTATTTCTATCTTTTAAAAGCTTCTTTCTCAATAAAAGTCAAGTGTGAATTTGTGTATAAGAATTAACATCCACTTTCTCTCAGTCAACTATGAATGTGTTTATGTTAGTATTCCTCCCTTCTATTATGGATTGCCAGATATTGATATAGGGTACATCTACATGTAAGTTTCAGGAACTCTTCTGGAATGTATTTGTCATTGATTGGCGTTACATTATTAGTTTGTTCATAAGTTATACATTTATTATATATTTCCTTATTTTTATCCGTTGGATTTAGTAAAATGTGTTAATTTACATAAAACAAATGTAAAAAAGCTTTTAAAATAAGAAAACTGTTTTTCATAATATTAAAGTATATTTGGATATCTTATTGGTTGAAGGTATTTCCTAGAGATATGTTGTACCCGTAGTACCTCAGAATGTGATCTTATTATAAACGTAATGAGTTAAGATGAGGTTAGACTGGGACAGGGTGGGCACCTGATCCAGTCTGAGTGGCGTCTTTATAAGAAGAAAAGAAACACGGAGAGGAAAATGCATGTGAAAACAAGGAGACACACAAAGAGAAGACAGCCATGAGGGCAGTAAGAGTTATGCTGTCGTAAACCAGAAACATCTCAGGCTACCGGAAAGTAGGAGAGGAAAGGAGGGATATTCCTCTAGAAGCATTAGAGGGAACATGGCCCTGCCAACACCTTGACTCAGACTTCTTGTCTGCCTAACTACAAAATAATGCATTTATGTTGTTTTAAGACGTCCATTTTGTAGTATTTTGTTACAGCAGCCATAGGAAACTAGCCCAGAAACCTTAGAAGGGAGAGAGTATATTTTGCCTGTAGGAGAGACGTGAATCATTGGGAACCGGGGAGGTGACTGTGGTAAGTAGCCACTGACATGGCCCCCAGTAATCCTAACCTCCTAATATACACAGTTCCCGCCATGTGAGTGTGAGCTGGATTTAGCAACTTGCTTCTTACAAATATACTGTATAGATGATAGGATGTCACTTCTGAGGTTCGATTTTAAAGGACTTCACCTTCAATCTCGGATTTTTCCCCCTCTCTCTTGTTCTCTCAGATTTCTTGCCCTAGGAGAACCAGGTTGCCCTTACGTGAGGCAGCCCTGTGGAGGGAGAGGCACTGAGAGACGTGCTGCGGGGGATAAAGCCAGTCCCTAGCCGTGTGAGAGGATTTGGAAGTGGATCCACCCATGCTGAACCTCAGACGAGTCCTCAGTCCTGGACAGTAGTTTGACTACAAACTTTTGAAAAATCTTCAACCAGAGTTACATAACTAATGCACACCCAGGTTCTTGAGCACAGACCCTGGGAGTTAAAAAACATTTGTTGTTTCAAACCACTAGATTTGGAGCTAATTTGTTAGACTGCAATAGAAAACTAACACGGTCAGTGACTAGAAGCTAAGCTGAAAGATGATTTCTGTTGTACACCAAAAGCAGGCAGTTGTGCTTGGCACTTCTTCGCTCCATTCGTGAGGGAGAGATTTCTAGACTAACGTTATAAGCATGAATGAGCGCATGACAGTGGACACTAGAAACATGAGATAACAACAGTTTAAGAGTCGCATGCACAGCTGGGTAGAAGATATTGCGTGCCATGCAGGTCCCACAGGAATTGTACTTGGGAACGGAGTGAACAGGGGCTGTGGAGGGCAGGCTTTGCAGTACTAGAGGAAGAACGCTCCCTGGTTCCTGCAGGAAGATGTGATTGGCTTGTGTGAATAAGTCCACAGACTGGCAGGGAAATCTACTCAGGGATAAGCAGGAACGGTGTCCGGCCCCGTGCTTTGGCGGGGTTGTTTGGGACCTTATCCATTGGAGCAGAATAGGGAAGAGAACTCATTTAAGTTAAAACAATTGAGTCCCTCCCAGTTTTACTAGATATCAAGGCAGCACATAACATTAAAACGTAACTTCAGGATTTAACACCATGTAATTTAACTATGTAATTTATAGGATCCAGAACAAATATAAATTGTGGAGTTACTTCTCTAAAACCCATAAAAACATAGTGTCATTAAAGGTATGCATGAATCTTTGTCTTTCTTCTATGGCCTCGCTATCTTGACGTATAGTGTTTTATGTTTGCTATTTAATGTTGTTCTAAGTAAATAAAGATTCACATTTTAAACTACTAGGATGAATTTTTATTGCTCCTGGTTCACCTAAAATCATGCCGGTTTTAAATGCAAATATCAGAGCATTTAACTTTGATGCAGAACCAGCAAAATTAAACAATGTATATCTTGTGTCTGATCTTGGAGGGTGCACCTAGCAGGACAGAAGAGAAAAATCACAGGTCAGAATCAAGAGCATTGGAAGGAGAACAAAGGATCCCTGCAGGCAAGTAGTGGACTGAAAGATCCAGGTAGAGAGGTCATTTCAAGGCCAGTGCAAACCCTCACAAACGCAATAGTCTGCCAGCCACCAAAATGACGTTCCACACCCCAGCTGGGGAGGAGTGTGAGGAATGTGAGCCAGGAGTTTTCTCATGAGCCCATTGTCACTACCCTTGGTGGATGGATGGTTCCTAAGGATTTCAACCTCTGCACCGGGGCACACTAGTTATTTGAGTGGGGGTGGGTGAGAGGCTCATGGCATTCAAGAAGCTACCTCTGGATGGTTGCCCACCAGATGCAGGGTGGTGCTTCCAGCCTATGTGGAGGGAACACCAGTCCTTGCAGTGAGATGCTGTGTAATGCTGGTACCTAACTCAGCCCTCCCCACACTCATATCCAGGACTCTGTCAGGGGTGGAGAGCAGCAGCCATCATTGTGTGTGTAAAGAAGCGAGAGAGAAGGCCAAGCAGGGTGCGGGCCCCAGGGAATGGGAGTCGGGCTGCTGCGAAGGTACTCTGGAGTCATGGCAGAAAGAGAGACGGCCTGTCAGCCAAGTGTCCACATTTCCAGTTCATGTACCATTGTCCCATCTGGCTTCCGCCTGACTTCACTTGGCAAACACGAATTCAAATTTCAAGATGTCAAGGGCAGAGCATTAAAGCTCAAGCATGGGGCCCTAGGAAACGGAACTGGGAGCAGGGATGGAGTTAGCCCTGACTAAATGTCAACACGAAGGATCTGAGTCACAGGAATGCACAGCGCAGGTGAAGGACAAGGAGCAATCGGGTTGTCAAGCAGGTAAGGTGACGGCTCTGGGAAAATCAAGTATGAGAGTGGGAGGTGCAGTTAGGTAATTGGCCAAAGATTAATTCCTTTATATGTTTTGATCCTGCTGATGCCAGGTTTGATATATTGACCCAGCAAGTCATCAAAGACCACTTCCGGTAGGAGGAGGGAGACTCTGCATGTGAAAACCTAAACTGGTTGTTCATTGTGGGCTAGGTTCATTGTAACTGTATGTGCAAATAAACATGAGGCCAACCAGTGGGGACCTCTGAGCCTCTGTAAAGCCCTGTGGAGAGCCAGGGTCACCTCATTGCACCATTTTTCAGGTTGAGTGTCTATTGGATTTTCACATATATGTAACAAATCAATCAAAATACAAAAATATTGAAAACTCAGGGCAGTGCTCTGTTAGGATATGGTAAGGTTTGATTACAATCTGCCTATGTTCTTTTTTTCTTTTCCAATTTTTAAGTCTGTATAAGAAGTATAATTGGTTTCATTACATTTAAAACAGCTGTGTCATCTGTGATCTTTTCACTCCAGACTACACTAAGCCAAAATTTCTTTTATAATAAAATAATTATTAATATTATGATTACCACAACATCATTGTGTTTAAATTGCAAGGCACAGAGAAAGCTTCAGGATGTTAAAAGAAACAAAAAAAGATTCCCATTCCCACCAACAGTGTATGAGGGTTCCTTTTGCTCCACAGCCTCTCTAACACTTGTTAATATTTGCCTTGCTGATGATAGCCAGTCTAAAAAGACTGAAATTTAAAAAAGGAAAAGGGAAGAATTCCAGGAGCCTGTCCACATTTACTGTGCTGCTCTCATGCTGGGTGGCTTTGAGTGTGGGTGGAGGGGCAGGGTCACCACTCTCACCTGTCATCGCGCCTCCTGCTCTTCACAGAGCACGGGAGGGGCCGTACTTGGTGATTCCTTCCTAAACCTGGAGTCCCCCTCTTTCTTCTTCATCAGTCTCGCTGAGCAGGGGACCAGTCACCTGAAGCCGGCCTGGCTAAATGTCCAGGTTCAGTTGACTCCTGTCAGACATTTATAGACAGTCCAGGCCAGAGACCTCACCCTTAGCCGAGAGCAGCACACAGGCCTCAGTGCCCCGTGAACCTGACCCCTGGGGAAATCAGGGCCCATGGGCACTTCTGCAGGGTGTGAGGAGCCTCCTGGGTCCCACACACCCTCACCAGGTTCCCTCCACCGTCTCTGTGACTCCCCAGCAGTCCAGCAGCCATGTTCTCCTTGCACAGCTGGTACCAATACCTGTGCAGGCCGAGACCTGGGGCCTCGGCCTGAGTCTCAGAGGGGTGGAGTTGGCACAACGTCAGGGGATTCCATGAGGCCAAGGAACAGGAGCCCCCTTCCTGTTCCTCCTCTCCCAGCCTAGCACATATAGTGGTGGTTAATTCATCCCTGAATGTATAGATTTAGGTCTATGTTTTATGTTTACATCTAGAGACTTTTACATGAATGTATTTATTTACTACTGATTTCCTTTTAAATGTTTTATGTAAATAAAACACATCCATAGAAAAGCATACCAAACCTGTTAGAACTTAATGAATTATTACACCCGGTCACTTCAGTGACCCTAAGCAAGTCACGCCATCTCTCCCATCAGCCTCACTTAGTATTCCTTCAAAAAAGTAACCTCAAATTTAATACTTACCACATGTCCTTATGCCATTATCTTTCTAGAAATTTTATTTTCTGATGGTTTTCATTCTCCTGGAAGGGGGTTCCTGCGAACAATAATATTATCTGGGGTCGTTCTTGCTGGCATAGCTGTCAGTGCATTCCATACCCATGTGCTCCTCTAACTGAGTACAAGATCGTGGCTCACTGTTCTTCACTAACTATAACGTTCCATTGTCTTCTTGTACCAATTAGTACAAGAAGGTGGATGAGATTCTAATTTTATTTCCCTTACAGGTCACTGGCTTTTTTCCCGCTAGATGACCAACGAACATTTCTGTCTTGAAAGCCCAATAATTGCAGGGGCATATACCCCGTCATCAGCAAGTCCAAGTCTTCGTTTCCTCCTCCGGTTTCTGTCTGTGGGTGCGCATATACACAGGCACACTTTGTTTTCAAGTAGAGACCATCAAAATTCTTCCTTTAGAACAACACAATATTACTTTCTTCCCACTTCTGCTCATTTGGGTAATCCCTAGAGAAACTATGGCACCGTGTATGTTAATGCAGGTTTTATAACTTATTAGTGACCCGTTGCCACCCAATTTTATTTTTTACTTCTAGAAATTAGCCCTGAATCAGCAATGATTTGGACTATGGCCTTTCACACCGTGAAGGGTATCCACTTTGTTTGAAATATGCAATACTTTCATCTTTATCCTAAAATTGTCACTTGTTCCAAATTTTGGGGTCTGATACATACCTTGCTGTAGCAAGTGTGCATGGCCACATTGTAAGATTGTGATTGGGTGTTGCATTAAGAGACAAAACACAACTTGACTCCTAGAGTTTTGACTTAGGCAAAATTCATTTAGAAAGGCATTGATTATATATATTTACCCAACCCACTGGTAAAATATAGTGATTCGTTTTTCTGAATTACTCTGTGAAGAGCCACTCTTGAAAACATAGAATGTCAGGAAACTGTTCAGAGAATTGGCAGAGATGGAGACATGAATAAGTATATAGATTTCATTGCATGCAGAGAAAAATAAGTAATATGCATAAAGAATGAGGCAAGGATTATATAATTTGATAATTATATGCTTAGACAGAAATATGACTTTAAAACTGAGTTTCTATCACTTCTGCTTTTTATGTGGAACTGATTTCAAGCTGTTCTTTCTAGAAAGTCTGGAGTCTCAGGAATAGTGAACATGGTTAGGAGTCATATATCAAACATGAATGGAATTAATTGTGATTATCAACATGTTGGCCTTGTTCGTGTTCACCCTGTAATTTCCTCTATCAAATATTTTAGGTGGGCAGGTCACTTTTCTCGTGTAACCTATTTCCATGACATGCATAATAATGAGGGGATTCAGTGTTTGAAACCAAACACGCACTCTTAAATGCCACATGTGTCCATGTAAACACACACTAGTCTAGAAAGCAGAAGTTGGGCCCCTGTGGTAGTGTAGACAGTGGTCTCCCTGAAAGTTCTATGAGGACGGGTCACATGATGATGCCCAACTGCCTTCCCTTCCAACTGTCACTCTGTGTACTGAGAGGAAAGAGGTGAGACCTTCTTAGGCTCTCACACCTCAGATCCTAGCGATGGGAAATCTCAACTGCTGTGGAGGTACGTTCCCACTGATCGCCTGAATGCTGCTCCTTCAGCAGGCTGCTCACCTTTGACTGCAAATATTTTCCTCATTTTTTAAAGTCCTTTCCACCATTCCCAATTTGACTGTGGAGTGATCAATTCATCTGTAGTTTAGTTGTATCACTTAATTGACATTTCTGATTCCTCCAACCAGAGGGCTGACATTTATTTCCCTAAACTTAGAAAAGTGGAGCATTTCCTAGTGCCAGTTTTGCACTCATTCTTCAAGAGAATAGATCAAGCGCAGGCACAGACACGCCGCTTTCACTGGGTCGGGGTCAGGGCAACTCCTCTGACTGCAGTTGTAAAATCCGACACCTGACATCAGCAGTCTTAGTCCAGAGGTTTTAAGAATAGATGGACACAAGATGGTGGGAATCCATGGGTTGAAGTGCACAGGGGACGTGACTGTGTGGGTTCTTCCTGGGAGGTCAGTGCGACATGCCCTTGCCTCGAGTGGGTGCAAAGAACTCGGATTACGAGGGTCTGGGTAGTTCTCAGGGAGGGTCACTGGCTATGACTAAGTAAGGGACCCTCTCAGAGGAACGGGACTCTGCCCCCTGCTTCTTCCGGGTCGGGTGGGATGAGGCAGTTTTAGAGGCTGTGACGTAGTGAGGAGGTCCCTGGGCAGGGAAGGGGACACTCAGAGCTGGTGCTGCCACTTCCCCTCTAAGTCAGGCCTGAGTTCAGGCTTCCCAGATGAGTGCTCACATCAGTAGTCTGCACACAGGGAGGTCTGAGCCATAATTCATTGAACTATCTACCAAAGCACCAGCACAGACGGCTACTTTCCTGGGTCATGTGCATGAACTGCTCATCCAGAGTAAGTCACTTAAAGGGAAGCTTGTTTTTGGCCAAGTGGTCACATGGCCGTCGACCCAGAATGTTCTGAGCTGGCTTGGGAGGCGCACAGACCTCTGGCCCCTCAGCTTGGTCACCTGATCATGGGGAAAGCTTAGTGTGGAACACTGATAGTGTGAACACACTGAGGAAGGATGGCCCAACGTGCGGACTGTCCCTGGTCCTTCAGAGGGGCTTTGTTTCAAGGAAACTGCTGTATCTGTGTCACAGCTCAAATAGGGAAGGCAGGGCTGTGTGATGAATGTGGCCTGTGCGTATTTCTGTCACCTCGTCCAGGGCATCACCAGCTGGGATTCTACTTCTTTGACTCTCAATCATGGAACTTCTCAAAGATCCGGGGATTCCAAATTTGGTGATAAAAGGCCATTTGCCACGCACTCAATGAGAAAACCTCTGTCAGCATCCACAGAGTTTGGACAGATGGCCGTAATAGACAAACGAAAGACTCAGATTGTAGGTGTGTTTCTCTTACATAATTCTTCGCTCCGTGAATTGTGTGAATCACAGCTACAAGAAAACAGAGAAAGCAAAGAAGGAAATAAAAAAAACAGAAAGAGTTCAACCCTAGCCCACCTCTCTGTAGGTTGATCGTAGTTATGAATTTCCTACAGTCATTTTGTAGCAAAATCTGCTTTATGTTTACGCAACTCACAGCCAAATAAAATAACTTTTAGCAAGACATTGGCATTCTTCCTCAATCAGAGTAACATAAGGAAATAAGAAAGGGAATAAGGAGAAAGTGTGATTCCATTTAGACTAGTATTTAGCGTACACTGGGGAGTATATATGCATACATGCACACATATATAGGTACATATGTATATATTTATATATATATTTGGTATATGTGTATGTATATATATATATATTAATATATAAATATAAATACACACACACACACACACAGACATAGAGCAGAGGAAGTAAAAGTTCTTCATGTATTAATTGCCCACCAGTTGTATGAGTAACATTCACTCTACTATAGTCTTCAGGGGTGTTCCCAAAGAAATATTTTTACATCACTTCAATCTGACGCTTTCAAAGTTCTGTGTTTTTCTATTGTGTATTTACAATGTATTTGACTTTTTTCTTTTAACAGTGGATGAGTGTTCTCAATGCGACCCTGCAAGCAGGTAGGATTTTATGGATTTCTAAAATTGCATGTTAACTAAGAGACTGCGGAGAGAAGCCAGTAAGCTTTAATGAGTGTTCTGCTCTGGGCTAGACCCTATACTATGTGCCTAACATTGGTTATCCCAGGTCGTCGGCACAGTAGATTTGCAAAGTAGCTGTGCTGTTCGGCCGTTTTTATTCATTAGAGGAGTGTGGTTCCAGGAGGTGGATTAATTGACCCTTGGTTCCATAGTTACCAAGTGGCTGACCCGTGATGTGACCTTCAGCCTGCTTGGCTTCCCAAGTCCGTTCTCTTGTCCCTCAGCCTGTACTGAGAAGTGCCTGGACAGGTCTGGATTCAAGATTCAGGTGCACGTCAGGTGGCCTCAGAGAGTCCCGTTTAGTGATGCCTTAATGCTGATTTAGAAGTTTCCTATCAAGCCCAGGTAGCCCAAGCTCTGTCTAAATGTACTTGACAGTTGCAGCAGTCACGAGAACCTTGTTTTCACCATCAGTGTTGAGGGCAGATGTCAGTTCGCTGTGGCCACAGAACCACAGGTTTACATAAGCAAGACCTAATCAGATAAATGTTTTCAGGTATAATGCGACGTACACTTCTTGGGACGAATCGTCGTTCTGTAAGTGAAGATCATCTCTGTATAGACTGTTGTGCTAATTCAGCACAAATTGAGAGGATATTTCTAATTGATTTCTCTACTTACTGACTCCTCAGCCTGTGTTTTCCTTCTGGCTAATACCTTTACCTTGTTCTAGGAAGTTTTTTCTCTTTTTCCAGAGTCTTTCTTCCTTCTTCCATGACTTTTCTTGATTTTTTACCTTTTTCTCTGCTTTACTCGGGGTAGTTTTGTTGCTGTTGTTGTGTTATTTTTTTTCCACTTCTGCCAGCTAAGTATTCTCCATTTTTCTTGACAGAATCAAAGGTACATAGAATTCCAGGTGTTGAAGGAATGTTATCAATTAATTATTCAAAACACCCCCTAGTACTTCATGCTGCCATTAATGTTTTGGTCAAGTGGTTGATCACATGAGGAGTTTGAACTCCAAGAGATTGAAGTGACTTCTTTGACTACAGTGAGTGATGAAATGAGATTAAGTGTAGGTTTCTAAGCCCAGTACACTTCCTTCTTTATCATCCTTTGGGTGAGTGTTTTAATTATGGAAAGGTCTAGTGAATGCAATGGAAGAGGCTAAGAATGGAATTAGCAGGGGAATCCACGTTTCAAAGGAACAACACAGGTTGGGATAGGAATAAGGCTCTTAGAGCAGAGATTAGGGATCAGATGAGGGAAAAGAGATCAGAATGGTAGGGTATGACAAGGTAAAGAGAAATTACAGGAAGGAAGGACACAGGATGTTGGTAGTTGTCTAAAAAAGCAGATTAAAATAAGGGGCTCAAGGGCATCCTGCCTGAACAGGTTGCTGCTGTTTTGTTTGTTGAATTGGAGGAACCAGCAAAATTTAAGGTTTGTATGAAAACATATTAAACAGTTGAGCCTCTGGAAACATTCTCTTTATAGCAAGTAGGAATGTGGTATCTTCCACCTGCACCCGGAATTACAGAGGGGGTCCCCTTGAGTCCAAAGGCACTGGAGATTGCTGAACTACATAGATCTATGGCCCACGGCAGGTGTCTCGTCACCTCCACCTCTTTGCCCAAAGCGCTGATGTCCTTCCCATGGAGATGGAGGGTTGGGCAGAGGGAGGACTGATTGTGAAAACAGTAATGGAGTTGGGTAGGTGGTAACATGCCTGTGCTGGGAGTGGATGACTGAGGCTCCATTTAGCTTGTTTTCCAGGAACAGCGAAATAAAGAAGTCCTACTGTGGGTCATTTGAGCCCAACCTTGTTTCAGGGGTCTATGCCTCCGTAGGCTGAAGTTTTCAAGGTTGGAGATTGCCAGGAAGCTGTGCGGACAAGTGATCTGGGAGTGGGGAGGCTAACAACGTACATATTTGTTCTTTGACTTTTGTACATGTAAGTTGCAAACATTTCATGCATTTCAGGGACCTCACTGTAGTGTTTTTGAGTGAAAACAAGGAATGGGGTAAGTTTAGTAACTGCTTTCTATGTTAAAGAAGCAAGACTGCCGTTTTTGACCCACACAGATTAATCTTTCAACCAGGGACAGACCGTGGAGAAGGCTCAGTGTATCATTCTACCTTGATTTAGCTCATTGCTTTTGTCCCAGTTCAGGTTCCTATTGTCAGCTATTAATTGCATTTTCATTTCAGCCTTCAGGACTTTTGGTGAAAACAAGGTACTCTCAGGTGTTGCCAACATGTTTGCTGTCATTCTTTGTTATGGAAACTTAGAGTGTATCTTCATTAAATATTGCACGAGTTGGGAGTGGTGGAGGCAGCAATAGATAACTGATAGCTTTTCTAGAACATCGTCTAAATTTTAATCATATCAAGAAACTTCATTTCATATGCAGATAGCTGAATTGCACTCCTTTTGTTGTTGTTGTTGCTGCCTTTGTAAAGAAATGAACTCACTTGTGTCTGTTGTGTATCTTTCCCCGGAAGTCTTTCCTGGAAACCTGGCAGTGATGATTTATGTTGTACGTCAGACGATGGACTCTTCGATGTTGGTACCAAGGTAAAAGGCTCCTGTGTGAAATTAACTGTTGTGCTCTTAATTTAGTTTTGTGTAGCACCGAGTTGTAAAATTTAGTAGTGCTCCACCTATCATTGTTTTATGTTTGTTATGGAAAATTGGTCAGCGTGAACCATTTTATAACATATGACCATTTGACACTTCATTGTTTTGTTGTTGTTCTTTTAACTTTAGTAAGTATCGAAAATGGGAGCTGAGAAAAGAAGGGTCTGGGAAATGTATAGTGATAGTAAAATTCTATAGGGAGTTTTCCCACAGTGACGGAGATATGCAATTTGGTTAAAGGTAAGGATTCTTAATGTGACTTTTACGTTATACCAGCCTGACTTTTATCATACTCGTGCCGAAATGAAATCTTTAATGGATTCAGGTACTCATTGTAACAGTCATGAATTCTTCCTGATACCTTTCAGTTTTAAAACTATATAGCATATGACATATAGTTTTATTTTTTTAAGCTTTGTATGTTGGTATGGTATACTTGTTAGGAGGGAGTGTTTTCTCCATTATTTTTTCACTTACATCCCGTGGACATTCCATATTATTTTATATTAGTTTCCGGTATACCAGGTTCATCATTTAGACTTAAAATACTAGTAGAAGTTTTGAAAGTTTAGAATTCATGTTCTCCATCTCAAAACCCATATTACAAAGGGATTCCACTATGTTCTAAATCATTGCATTGTGAATATATTTAAATGTCTTTATCTAATTGAAGAGTATATGTTTTGTATAAAATAATAACCAATTTGAAAAGCAGAGGTTCTTTTTTTTTTCAAGTTTAGTGTTTTAATGGCGTGTTTGATTACATGGTTTTTGATGCGTGGGCCCCTGCGTCCGTATAAGCAAGAGCGACACAGATTTTCATTTAACTGATATGCTGAAATACTCCATAGTCAAATCAACACTTGTTCTGTACCTATTCTGTAACAAGCATGATCTGATTTAATCCTCAGAATAGCCTTGTCAAGAAAGGGAATCCTCATGTTCAGAGATAAGGAAATGGAGTCCAAGGCAATCTAGGCAGCATGTCTTGCAGTAGCCAGGGAGAAGTTTGAGGGTTTGATGCAAAATCCACTTGGCTCCAAAGCTGATGATGCTCTTAGCTGCTCCCTATAAAAACATGTCCATGAGATTTTATGCCCATTGACCATGATGCATTGACCAAAGTAAAGAAAGGATCTGTGTCTGCAGAAGACAGGATCCTTTCTTTACTCTGGTGAAAAGCAGAGATTCTTAAAAACTACATAATAAAGTATCAAATTTCAGAAAGTTTTTAGTTTTAAATGTAAAATTTTTCATTTCTGTTACAGTTGACATTCAATGATGTCAGCCTCAGGTGTACAGCATAGTGGTTAGGCATTTATATAATGTGTAAAGTGGTACCCTGATTAGTGTGGTATACCTGACACCATACTTAGTTATTACAGTGTTATTTACTATATCTTCGTGCTATACTTGACATCTACATGACTATTTTATAACTGCCAATTTGTACTTCTTAACCCTTTAACCTTTTCAATTTGTTCCCCAATACTCTTCCCTCTGGGCAACGATCAGTTAGTTCTCTGCACCTATGAGTTTGTTTCTTTTTACTGTGTTCATTTATTTTTTTTTACATATCACCAATAGGTGAAATCATGTGGTATTTGCCTTTCTCTATCTGACTTTTTTCACTTCGAATAATACCGTCTAGGTCCACGCACATTGTCGCAAATGGTAAGATTTTGTTCTTTGTTTACAGCCAAGTAGTATGTTGTTGTGTATATGTACCACTTCTTCTTTATCCACTACGATGGATACTTCAGTTATTTCTTTATCTGGAGTATTGTAAATAATGTCAATAGAACCATACAGATGCATACATGTTTCAAATCAGTGTTTGGGATTTCTGCGGAGAAAAACCCAGAAGTGGGATTGCTATGCCACCTGGTAGTTCTATTTTCAAATTTTTGAGGAGCTTCCATATTGTTTTCCCTATAGAAAAGGTGTGGGCATCCTTATCAGTTGCTGCTGAGACGTACCTTGGATACTAATCTCTGGTTTATAGCTGATATTTAATATGTTTGATACTAACAATCTTAAGTGGATATTAATAATACTTTAATTATAAGAACCTTACATTGTTACAATATGAAGTCTGTATCATATGTATCATAATTGTTTTATGTTACTTACCTAAGATTATAATTTAATTAGTATGTTTTCAAACTCTTATACTGGAACAAATAGGAGAGGATCATAATTTATAGATTTGTTTCAGTGGCTTTACCCTGCCTCTCACGGTCATATAAATTGTATGCTCAATCCAGGAGGTGGTATTTGCATTGTAGTCCATACTCATTATGGACTACACTGAGTGTACATAGGAACGTATACATGATTACAAGCAGATAAAATGTACTGTTGGCTCTTGGAATTGGTAAAAGGATTTTAGTACTGGGGTTATATTCTGGGCTTAATGCTCCCCATTTTTTGACATTGCCGATAGTTTGATGAATGATTTCAGTGTAACTGGTGTAAGAGACCACTTCCATTGGCATCCCATCTGTGTAAAATATCAAATTTTATTAGAACCTAAAATACAGCAACAATAATAAGGCTAACTGCAAACCCTTTGGTTTTACTGTGTGCCATGTCCTTTTCTATTACATATGTTCCCTAATTTAATCTTCCCAATATCCCAGTGAGGTAGATGCCACTATTGTCTCATTTTATACATGAAGAAGCTGAGACCCCAAAAATTTAAGTATTTTGCTCAAGGTCACCCAGCTAATAACTGGTGGACTTGGGATAAAAACCCAGGCATTTTGGCTCTTATTTAGTTACTGCCCCTCAAACTATTCCATGACTATCTGACTGCCCCCAAGAGTAGCCTGTTAACTTTCATAATCACTGGACTAGCCTGGTAATTCACGTATGTGAATATTTAAAATTAGAGTTGATGGGATGCTTGGAATACAGTATGTTTGATTTCTTGGGTCATTTGTACCACAAGTATGATAATTGTGAGAACTCATTCAAGAAAAAGTGCTCCATACCTCGTTGCTGAATATCACTGCGGTCACAAAGCTCCCTTTGGGAAACTCTGCACCAATGCCACCGCCTAGTTCACAGTTCAAAGCACATTGGAACTCTTTTTCTGGAATGGCCATCATTGCTGTCATCATATTACCCTTGATGTCCTGAATGTCATCAAATAGTCTTCCTTTCCATATTTTCTTTATCTTTGGATAATGACATATTTAGTCACTGGGGACCAGATCAGGTGAGTAGGGAGGGTGTTGCAATACAGTTATTTGTTTACAGGCTAAAAACTCCCTCAGACACAGTGCCCTGTGAGCTGGTGCATTGTCGTGATGCAAGAGCAATGAGTCGTTGGCTAAAAGTTCAGGTCATCTTAACTTTTTCACACAATCTTTTAAGCAATTCCAAAGAGTAAACTTGGTTAACTGTGGGTCCAGTTGGTAGAAATTCATAATGAACAGTCCCTCACATATATATAAAAAAAGGGGAGCAACATCATTGCAACAAGTTTGCAAACTTAATTGTCAGATGTCATAGATCATCAGTAAACATAACTTTTTCTTTATTTTAGCTGCAAGAAGCAGGAGCTCAACATCCAGAGGATGCACGATGCACTGAGAAGATGCAAGATCACGTGCAAAAGTATAAGTTAAAGCAGCACAGAAAATAACTTGAGTATTTATAAAGCAGATGTGTAGTGTAGTATGACCATTAGATCAGTTATAACAATAAACACGTGAGTGTGAAGCTGGGTCAAAATGGCAGCTTTGAGCTACCTTGAAAAGAATAATTTGTGTACATTATCTCTAATTTTGCATATTATGCAAAATTCACAACTAGAAAAATAGCACAATTGCCAAATCATGCGCTTTTCAAATTGTAAGATTTTATGTAGTTGCACAATAGATATTTGTTCAGTGATTATGTGGTATGCTTTAAAGTCAATGTGTGAGAATAATTATGTCAAAATATTCACTTTAGGCTTGCAGCTGAAAATATTGACCTAATACTGACAATTGACAAGCTAGTGGGCATAATCGAACAGCTTCACAGGCACCTGTCAGGTACAAGTTTGGTAAGTGAATCTCTTCATTTCTGTCATACTGCAAAGGAATTTCTATGTCTGTCATAGTACCATATAAGGATATTTTAGACAATAAGAACAGTCTCATTAATAAAAGTACTGTATTCATGTTGATACTACTTGATGGGAGTAACGTAATTCCTCTCCACAGAGAAAGAAATCTCAGTTCATAAAATTAATGATTTTTGTAGTAAGATTTTTATAGAAAAAGATTGTGATAGTCTAAAGGCAACATTTGATATACACCATGTTTCATTTATCCTTTCGTGTGTCCAACATTTGGGTTTTTCCAACTGTTGGCTGTTGCTATTTATGCTGCCACAAACATTGGACTACAAATATCTGTTTGAGTCCAGGCATTTGAGTAATGATTTGATCCAGAATTCTAAATTTCCCTTGAAATCTAAACCCTTTAGTGAGATTTGGAGAATGAATTACTTTTAATGTTCTAATTTGTTTTCTTCATCATTAACGCATACTGGGTCATTAGGCAAATGTTTCCTGAAAAGAATATACTTTTCTCTTTGTTGGATTTTGAAAAAGAAAAGAGATGCCAGTGTAAAAGTAGAAATGAATGCCCAATCAAGTCCTTACATAGTAACATAGTGCTTCTAGCTTTGCAAGTTTAGAAACTAATCTTTTTCCATTCACTTGAGTTAATCATACGCCTTTAAAGATTTAACAGTTTGATGTCAGAAAAGATTGATGTGTCATCCAGGATGACAATTTCCTGATGGACAGTGAAAACCGTGTCACTATCTTTCCTAAGCAGAACAACATTCCTCTGCCATCCTCCTGTCCTATGTAGGAGAGGCTCCCTAGGATTTCCCATCATAAGATCGCATTGTGACCCCTGAGGTGGACCAATGACATAGATGTACCTTCCAGCTGGTGTTTTTCAGTCACAGTAGCCAGGTCTAAGCAATTTCATTAGACAGTCATGCCCATCAAGGGAAACAGAAGATTGTTCTGATGGTCCTTCTTGTGGCCAAAGAAACTTTGAAAAAAAATTTTTGTCTAGACTTCTTGTCAATTAAGTCACATTATGTTGCTAACATACTTTTCATATGAGTGACATGATAATGTGTTGATAAGGAGTCTTACATGAATGTGAGTTCCATGAGTTGTCACATCACAGCTTTATAGAGAAATCTATTATATTAAGGTATCAAAAATTGAAAAATTGGGGATTTGTGGTCAAGATAGCAGAGTAGGTAAATGCCATGCTTGCCTCCTCTCACGACCACATCAAAATTACAACTAAACTACAGAACAATCATCACTGAGCATCACCTGAAGTCTAGCTCAACCAAAGTAGTCCTACCTCTAGGGACATACAGAAGAAGTCACCTCGAGACTGGTAGGAGGAGCAGAAAAAACAGAACGAGCTGATGCCAGACCCTTGTGCGACTGTCAGAAGTCTAGAGGGATATCTTGCTTGTCGAGGTCCACTAGGGGTGTGAGAGGTCCCAGCTCCACACCAGGCATCCTAGCCCAGGATTCCAATGCTAGAGAGAGATGTCCCCATAGCTTCTGGCTGTGGAAACCACTGGTCATTCTGGTTGGGTGAGATGAAAAGGGTGGCTAGAGTCCCAGTTGATTCTTTTATAGGGCTTGGAATGGGCTTACTAACTGACAGATTCATTTGCCCTGAACTCTAACACTGGGCAGTAGTTCAGGGATATAAGGGGAGGAACTAAGCTTTTTGCCTTTAGGGTGATGGCTGGAGGGGAGCTTCTTCCCACACAGAGGTGCTTGTGGAATCCATTGTTTCTGTACTGATCCATCACCTGTTGCAGTGTGAGACATAGACGGCCTCCATCTCTTGAGTCTACATCAACCTGGCTAACACTGTCCACCCACCCTGGTGATTCCCTGAGAACCTGCCCCACCTAACTTGAGAGCCAACCCAAGCTTCTTCCAGTGACTTTTCCAAAAAAAAAACATCCTGTCTTGGCTCATGCTGCAGACTTGCCTAAAATCTCTCAAAGGTTCACAAAACCTAAACAAGCGTTATGTGACCTCAGCTGTCCTTTACTTCTTGCTGTGTAGACCCAAGATGGCACTAATGAAAGCTGGCTATGGTTCATAACTGGAACTCTTGAGGCACCTCCAAAGCCGGTGCAGGTGGCAGCCATCTGCATCCTGCTTTGTGGTCAAGCTAGGTGGCCCTCTGCAGGACACAGGCTGCGGCTGAACTAGGCCTGGGGGTGGGCCACTTCTAGGAGTCCCTAGGGCTGACATACCTGGTGGCCATCTTTGGACAGAGCAGGAGCATCACCGCTCTGGTGCCTCCCAGAAAGACACAACCAAAGTGTACACAGGGCAGACACCAGTGCCCTGCTAAAGCAAATCCTGCTCTATAGGGGCAGCCCCTGCAAAACAGATCCTCCACTGTAGTCATGGTCAGTCCTCACAACCACACAGTCTGAGGATCAACCCTCCCATTGGCATGCAAACAGCAGCCAAGGCTGCACTACAACAGGAGAGCACAGAGAACTCACACAAGGGGCAGAGCTGCCGCCCCCGGCTCTGGGTAACAAGGAGGCTGTGCCACACGGCCCCACAGGACACCTACTATATAAGGCCACTCAAATAGGCCTGGGAGACACAGCAGTCCTACCTCATACACAGAAACATTCAGAAGGAGGGAGCCAACATGGGGAGTCAAAGAAACATGCCAACTAAAAGAACAGAAGAAACCGCCAGAAAAATACTGAGCAAGATAGAGACAAGCAATCCATCAGATGCAGAGTTCAAAACACTGGTTATTAGGATGCTCAGGGACCTCAAGAAGAACTTCCACTAAGACATAGGAAACATAAAAATGAAGACAGAAAACATAAAAATGAACCAGTCATAAGTAAAGAATAAAATAACTGAAAAAGCGAATGTCTTAGAGGGAATGAAAACTGACTAGATGAAGCAGAGAATCGAATGAGTGATTTAGAAGATACGGTAGCAGAGAATACCCAGTCAGAACAGCAAAAAGAATCCAAAATATGAGGACAGTTTAAGGGACCTCTGAGAATGTCAAGCATACCAACATTATCATATGGGGTACTACGAGAAGAAGAAATGAAGGAATTCGAAATGTACTTGATAATGACTGAGAACTTCCCTAACTTGGTAAAGGAAATGGACATATAAGCCCAGAATTTCAAAGAAGATGAGCCCAAACAGGCCCATACCAAGATACGTCATAATTAAATGCCAAAGTTTATAGGCAAATAAAGACTTTTTAAAACAGCAAGCAAAAAGCGGTTAGTAACCTGTAAAGGAGCACCCATAAGACTAGCAGGTGATTTCTCAAGAGCAACTTTGTAGGCCAGAAGGGATTGGCACAAAATATTCAAAGTGATGAAAGACATGCCTACAACTAAGATTTCTTTACCCAGCAAAGCTATAATTTAGTATCATAGGACAGATCAAGAGCTTTCTGGAGGAAAAAAAAAAAAACTGAAGGAGTTCATCAGTACCAAACCAGTATTACAAGGAATATTAGAGGGACTTCTTTAAAAGGAACAAAAAAGGAAGAACAAAAACATCAATCATAAAATAGCAGTAACTACATATCTATGCACAATTACTTTATGTGTAAATAGATTAAATTCTCCAATCAAAACACAGGGTGGCTGAAAGGATAAGAAAATAAGATCCTTACATATGCTCCCTACAACAGACTTGCTTCAGATCAAAAGACACAGAGACTGAAATTAAAGGGATATTTCATGAAAACAAAATAAAATTTAAAAAGCTGTGGGAGCAATACTTGTATCACACAATATAGACTTTTAAACAAAGGCTATCACAAGAGTTGAAGAATGACCCAGATATCCCACTTCAGAGAATTTATCCAAAGAAACCGAAAAATGCCAATTCGAAGCGATGTGTACGTCAATATGTTCACTGCAGGATTCTTTACAATGGCCAAGATGTGCATGCAGCCTATCAATGGATGAATGGATAAAGAAGAGATGATACATGTATGCAATGGAATATTGCTTGGCCACAGAAGGAAATGGGCTCTGGCCATCTGTGGCGGTGTGGATGGACCTGGAGGGTACAGTGCTGAGTGGAGTGTGTCAGACCGAGAAAGATGCACTGTGACTGTGCTTCTAAGTGGAATTGAAGAACAGAACAAACAAACAGAAAAAAGTTCATACATACAAAGGACATTTTGTTGGTTGCCAGCTGGGGGTTAAAAGGGGAGAGATTAAAAAGTACAAATTGGTCGTTACAAAGTAGTCATGGGGATCCAGGGTTTAGTATAAGGCATGTATTAATGATATTGCAATAACAACACATGGCATCAGATGAGTACTAGGTAATTTAGGGTGATAGGTGGGAGAGGAGTTAGGAGCAGGGTGGAAAAGGTGAAGGGGTTAAAAAGTACAAATTGGTAGTTACTAAATAGTCACGGGGATGTAATGTAAAGCATGGGGAATATAGTTAATACTATGACAATAACTATGTATAGTGCCAGGTGGGTACTGGATGAGTCAGGGGAATCACTTTGTTAAATTACTTAAATTCTAACCACTATGCTGTACACCTAAAATTAATATAAAATAATATTGAATGTCAAAAAATTGAAAAATTTGTAAAAACACCCAAAACTGATTAAGCTTATACCAAAATAATGAGGGACGATAGGTTCCTAGGGGAAGTAATTAGGATCTCAACAAAATTATCAGCCACCATAAGGTCTACCCTGTAAATCAAAAGTTTAATTACGACAGGTTTCAACGAATTCGATCAATAGCCCCCCAGGTGAGAGAGTACCTGGAGTAAGACATTTGATTCACACAATGTGAGAGGAAGCATCTGGACTGGGAAGAAAGGATAGCTCCAACTGACTTAAGCTGTCAAACAAGATGGTGGAGTGTACTTGCGAAAGGAATTTCAGAACACTTCCATAGGTCAGGTCAGGTCCCAAGGAATAGGAAGTTATTCAATAGAGCAAACAAAAATGGAAAGGCGAATAGTAGATAATGTGAACCTTATGAAAAAACTTATGCATTCTGAGAGAAAAATAGGACAAAGTATGCTGGTCAACATCCTAAGGGTGAGGAGCTGCCAAGAACTGAAAATAACGCTATGTTCACAGTAACAGTGATAAGAATCCCCATGAAATGTACCAGATGAGCTGATCCACAGCAAGTCATGGTGTATGAGTGTGTGGTTGAGGGACACTGTCTATGAGGAGCTCCAGGGGAAAAAGGAAAGTACAGATGACCTCAGTAAAGGGGTCAAGGCTGCCACTGTAGATGAGGGAATGTGGTTTGAAGCACTGGGATGTAAAGAACTGAGAGCATTTAAAAAGAGGAATAGAAAAGGGTCAAGGCCTGACCACCAGGACTGCTGTTCAGAGATGAGTTGGGCTAGGAAGACTATAGAAAGGGTGTGGGCATCCTTATCAGTTGCTGCTGAGAAGTAAAGCAGGACAAGGACTAAAAGAGATGACCCTGAAAAATGTTTTCGCGCAATTATAAGGACAGAAAGTCAGGCTCTCATGTAAAAGAAGAGAATAAGTGGCGAAAATATGGACCTGGGGATGAGACCACACATTAAAGAGGGTTAGAGTCCAAGGAGAAAAACAAGATGACAGAAAAAGTTACAGGAATCAAGAAAAAGTTATGTGTTTATATAATATAGAGAAGATAAACTTTAGTTAAAGAGAAAAATATTTACTAGAAAAGCAGAAATTGAAACCTATGGAAGAACGCTTAACAGAGAATGAGTGTCTTCCTCTGATGCTCATATCAGATTATCACAATAATGTAAGGTGGACTGCACGGGAAGTTTTCAAAGATTATCGTAGAAAAATGTGATTCCATAAGCCCTGTAAAATTTTGAACTGTTGATGAAAATGTCTCTGGAGGCATTTCTACAAACTGAAATGTAAATAGAGCCACTATTTAAATCAGGTCTTTAACACTTAGTATTTTTACATGTAAAAACGTCTGTTTTTAAGAAAGTTTGGCAATTTAAATTCCAGGAAACCAATGATGACACTGTAAAATCAATTTCAGCTGTTTTAAGAAAAGTCATTGTTTTTGAAATCTGCCCTTACTGGCATCAGGTTTATAAACTACATTTTATACACCTGTCTACATATATTCCTCATGAACTCATGAGGAATAATGTTTTAAAGAAAGAAGAGTGAGTCTCTAGAATTTTAAAATTAACTTTGTTTAAAAATGTTTTTCAAAGTCTGAGGATGAAAAGGAACAATTAAAGTACTATGAGAAGTTAGAATCTCTGCAATATAATTTGAATCAACAAAAGAAGAAAAATGATGAATTAGAGACCGAGGTTACCAGGTAAGGTTTTAATATTTCAGATCATGTCAACCATTAATTACTATTTAATTATAATTCTTACTTTATGAAAACCTAAGTACAAATGTATTTCATACCTGTAATTTTCATAATTAAACAAGTTATCCTACTTACGAATTTACATCAGAAACTCACAGCATAGTCAAACTTGTGTGAATGCCAAAATATTATACCTACTCTTGAATGATTCCTAAAACTATAATGACCGTGTCTTTTGCATATACTGTCAACTGCACTCTTCCTGGTCTCCATTGAATCTTTATTTCTGCAGGATGTCTGTGCTCTCTTTGGTAATCTTTCCTTCTTTTTGTAGTGTTCTTCCCTTCAGCATTCTAACAGTTTAATGTCTAAAAACCTATCTGTGGTATTGTTTAACAACATCAGAATTGTTATTGATTTGGCTTCTATGTTCTTTCTACTTTTTTGTCAGTTATAAAATATGTCATACATACCAAACCATATGTATAACTTAAAAAAGAATGAGATGAGTAATCATCTCACTCAGATAATAATGGAATCTTTCCCAACGTCTGGGAATCCCGCACGTGGCTTGCTTTCTGTTTACTTGCTGCTTACTGAATGAAGTTTTTTCTCTGATTCTCCTCAGTGTTTTTTCTCCCATGTCACTGTCTTTCTCTGCATTGTTTTGTATTCTTCTCATTTTGTTAACTTTGTGCTAGCAAAGATCTCTTCGTAAAACAGACTCGAAGAGACTGTGACACATTATCTCTCCAATTTCCTTTCTTCTAAAGCCCTGCCCCTTTCCTTTCCCCTCCACTCAGACTTCAGATTTTTCTTTCCGGTTTCTCTTTCTATTTTGAATGATCTCTTGTTGGTACCTACTTTCTTTTCTTCTGGCAGACTGCGGTCAGTAGGCACCGAATGGTATTTTGGTGTCTTTTCAAAACATCCACATATATTATACTTTTCTTCTTCACCTAGGATACTAATCTCTGGTTTATAGCTGATATTTAATATGTTTGATACTAACAATCTTAAGTGGATATTAATAATACTTTAATTATAAGAACCTTACATTGTTACAATATGAAGTCTGTATCATATGTATCACAATTGTTTTATGTTACTTACCTAAGGTTATAATTTTATTAGTATGCTTTCAAACTCTTATACTGGAACAAATAGGAGAGGATCATAATTTATAGATTTGTTTATTTTGTATGATAGACATATCATCTCTTTAAATAATTACTAAACATTTACTCTTAAAGAATTTGACTTACTCGTTTTCTACAATTCTGCAGACTGAAGACCCTCTTTCAGAATACAAGGATGCTACATGACAGTCAAAATGGAGAGGTTAGTTTCCTTGGAGATTTAGAACCCAATCAATCTGAAATGGATATTCAGATGGCTAGGTTAAAACAGAAGGTACTTTGTAATCCGTTTGGGACCCAGAAATCACTTAATTTGGGGAAATAGAAACCACTCAATGCTTTGAGCAGTACAATATTGATTTCTCTCTTAATTTTACAGACTCAAGCAGTGAAAAAGATAGCTTATTTTCTATATCATTTTTCTATAAAAGGGCATACTGTTACCTCTCCTATGTCTCAACCCTGGCTAGTGATCTAAAGCCAAGAAGGACACCGTTGCATGACCCCAAAGCACTGGCTCCAATCTTCATTGAGATGTAATGAACATAGCATGCAGTTCCATCATTTAAAGTATGCAGTGCAGTGGCTTTTAGTGTATTCAAAGCTTTATGCAGTCATCATCACAATCAGTTTTACAACATTTTCATCACCCTGGAAAGTATCTGTGTACTGTTAGCCTTCACCGTGTGCCATTCTGCCCTTCCCACTCTTCTTAGCCCTAGGGAACCACTAGTGAACTCTCTGCTCCATATTGTGGTTTTGATGTAGTTTTTTCTGATGACTAATGATGCTGAGCAATCTTTTCCCATGCTTATTATCCATTTGTATAACTTCTTTGAAAAACTGTTGTTTCAATTCCTTTGCCCTTTTAAAATTGCACTGTCTCTTTCTTGTTGAATTGTAAGAGTTCTTTATATATCCTGGATACAAATCGCTTATCAGATATAGGATTTTCAAATATTTCTCCCTTTCATTAGCTTGCCTTTTTAGTCTTTCAATGGTATCCTTTAAAGCACAGAAGCATTTTATTTTAATGGAGTCCAGTTAATCTATTTTTTTAAACACTCAATTACGAACTCTTTCATGAAGACGTATAACTATGCTTTCTTCTAAGCTTTTATAATTTTAGCTTTTACATTTTGAGATAATTTTTATATCTGGTATGATGTAGAGCTCTAATTTTTTCTTTTGCATGTGGATATCCAGTTGATCCAGTATCATTGGCTCAAAAGACTATTCACCTCCAATTGGATTTTTTAGCACCCTTGTCAAAAATCACTCGGCTCTACATATGAGGTTAATTTCCGGATCCTTAATTTTGATTCATTGATCTATAGATCTGTCCTTACGCCATTACCAAATCAAATGTTATGAGAACGCTTCCCCAGTCATCTTGCATATTACCAGATGCCTTATGGAATAATAAAATGTCAATGTAGGGGAATATCTTTAATTCCACTTCTGTGGAGATGTTTTGCTTCTGGATGGAGACTGTGGCCTGCAGACCTTGGTGACCTTATGACATGATGGGATATTAGGCTTACAAAGTCGACTCATTCCTTTTGTTTTCTTCATTCAAAACATTAATCTTTAACCCAGTGCCTCCCTTTCCCTCCCATTTCCATCAAATGTCGGTAATAGGATCTGACACTTGGTGACAACTTTCTTCATTTTGTCTATCTCCTAATCCATAGCCTCTTCCATAGATTTCACTGTCTAGGAAGGAGAAGATGAAACCAGGACCATCTGCTTTCCTCTTTAGAAATCTCTCTAATCCATCATCTTGCAATTGAAAAGTAGATTCTGTTTGACCCGGTTCTTTTCTGAAACACTGGTGCCAATCTTGTTCTTGGCATAGATCCTACATTCTCAGAAACACATTGAGATGCATAGTTGTACCTTTAGCTTCATATATAATTAATGGAATAAATATTTCATCCCATCCAAAGAAAACATTTCAAGAGTACAGCTGTTAAAATTCAGGAAGTAATTAATCAATCAGAAAGAAATAATAGATTCGTAATGTGAATTATAAAATGTCAAAGCCTTTTTTGTGATACGGAGAAGCATTTTGGTATAAGATACAGAAGACATGGTCTTCCCTTCCCATACAAACAAGCTTGAAGTACGGTAAAGGAGAGATTGTATTTAAATAGTGCCAGAGGACACTATGATTGTTTTACTACTGAGATTAAAAATGATTCCATAATGCTCTCTATTTCCTCACCGAGGAAAAGGAAGTGAAGATTGAGTACTAGATTGATGAATAAATATTGAAAGCTGCCTATCTCTTTTAGAATTTTAGGGAATGGAAATCAGGAAAAAGGTTTGATTTTGGTTATTAACTGGCTATTTCTAGTTTTACAACTATCGTACTAGAAATCATATGTCTCCTTGCCAGCCTTCCTTATCCTGTACGTTGAGGGAAGCTTCTAAAGATGCCTACCTGCCTAGCTGTCGTTGAAGGGAACCCTTGAGATACTTCTTATGCTTTTCTTGTATTCACTGCTTCTTCTCATTAGCATTGTGTGTCATTAATAAGTCAATCTCCACATTACTTAGATTACACTATAAAGGAGACTAAAGGCATACCTCGGAGATATTGCAGATTTGGTTCCAACCACAGCAATACACTAGTAACCCAATGAAGTGAATCACAAGAATTGTGCATATAAATTTATTTTACACTAGTCTGTAGTCTATTAAGTGTGTGGTAACATTATGTCTAAATAGACAGTGTACATACCTTAATTAAAAAGTACTTCATTGCTAAACTGCCAAACATAATCCAACTGGGTCGGAAAAGTGCTGTTCATACACTTGGGGAATGCATGATTGTCAAAAGCTTTCAATTTGTAAAACATACTTGCAAAACACAATACAGCAAAGTGCAATAAAAGAAGATATCTGTAATTAATAACTTATCAGTTACGTTTCCTATTATCTCTTTTTTTAATCCAGGAGGTGTGGCTATTTTTTCCTTAAATCTCTAATGGAGTAGTTGAAATAAACAACAGTTATTTGACTCACAGATCCATACTTAAGAAGAGTGTGGCCAGAACCATCTGTCTCCGTTCCCCTCAGCTTCAATTGGGGCGGCTCGATGGCTGGAGGCTGGAATCATTTGAAAGTTTGCTCAGCAACGTGTCCGGTAGTTGGTGCCTACTGTTGGTCGGCTCTCTAGCTGGAGGAGACAGCAGGAACACCTACACCTGAACACCCAGCTCGCATTGTGGCCCGAGCCTCCCCACAACACGGGGCTGGATTCCAAGGTTCAGATCCTCAGAGACATAACCAACAGGAGCTGTGTTGCCCTTTGTGAAGGAGTCTTGGAATTCACACGAAATGTCTTTCAACATATTCTGTTTATTAGGAGCCAGTCACTAATGTTGACCCATATTCTAGTGGTTTTATGCAATGAATATTTCAAAATTTACGGACACATTTAAAAACCACCTTGATCTGTCCACTGGCCACAATTCTTTACGTTCCCCCCACATGGAAAATACACTCATCCCTACACAATACTCGCCACAAGTCTCAATTTAATGGCATCAGGCTCAGGTTCGAATCTAAGATTTTACCATCTTAGTCTGGTGCAAATGGTGATGAAGGGCCTGGGTTTTGGTTTCTAGGATAAAGCCCCTTGAGGACAATTCCTTTCAATATGAAAACATGAGAAAGGAAGAGACAAGTTATCTACCACCCACACACCCAACATTCTGCTCGACTGCTGAAGTTTCCCCTGCAGAAATAGAAAGTGGAAAGCACGTTAGTCCATAGCAATTCTGAAATACAGCCTGATGTGTGCTGTCCGTTCTTTGATTAGGACTGAGTCCTAATCATGCCAATGCTTCTCCATGGCCCTTTGCTGTCCCCTGTGAGCTCTTTGTTCTGTCCTTTTCATAAGAAATGACCTGTGCTTGCAGCTCTTCCCTCAGCGTCATTCCTCCACCCAAATGTCTAAGACCCACAGGCCTCCTCTATTTTTCACTCTCTTGGTTTTTATTAGTCCAAGGTAACAAGGTAGTTTTTTGCTACTTGATTATCCTAAAAACTTGGAGTTGCGTGAGAGTTTATTGGGGTTCGTGCCATTAGAAAAGCCACCGTCATACATCGTTTTGAGATAAGCTCTTGGGCTTCCTGTAGCTGTTGTAGGACCATGCCTTTAAAATTCTTTTCCTCCGAAGAGCCTTCCAGGAATTTAAGGCCCCGCTTTAACTCTTTCGAAGTCTTGAGGAAGGCTTTACACTCTTGTCCTCATCCGTAGATCATGTCTTCCTGGGAGCACCGCGAATTTGATCTTCACTCAGAAGCCATTTCTTCATTTTAGCATGATTTGACAACAGGGCATGTGGGAGAGGCTGTAAATGGGAAACACATTTGAACACAATAAGTCCTGGTTCCTTTACAGTTCACAGTCTTTCGTTAGCTCATGTATCTCATGGGTTTTACTTGGTTACTTCACAGCAAGAGTCCCCTTTTATCCGGATTTCAGACTCATTTTCTTCACTAGCTGAGAAGTCTTTGTGGCCATCCTCTTTAGGGGCCCGCAAGCCCCCAATAACCGTCTCTTGGAGGCTCTTGTGGGTGTCGTTCTCATTCTTCTCCACATCCTTTCGGGTTCCACCTACCTCCTGGTGGAAAGGCACTCCTACAGGTTTTAGATTGCTTTTCTTTGTGGCCTCACACCATTTTGAATATCAGTATCAATGCAGTTGTTCATTGCTGCTCAAGAAACCAACTCAAAAGCTAGTGGCTCACAACAGCATCTGTTTTGTTCACCAGTAATGCAGTTGAGTGAAGCTCAGTGAGACCAGCTCATTTCTGTTCCACTTGGCATCAGCTGCGTTGCCATGAAGCTGCGAATGAGAATCATCTAAAGGCTGTTACACACACGTGTAGCAGTTGAAGCAGGGTTTTCGCGGGGACGCCCACTGGGGCCGTCTCAGCATGAACATCTGTAGGAGGCCTCGCTGTGTGTCCTGGGCTTCTTCATCTGCAAAACATGGTGGCTGGGTTCTCAGGGCGAGCTTCCCGAGAGAAAGTCAGATGGAAGCTGTATCACATTTTCTGCCGCAGGCATAGCATTCTCACAGCAGTTCTGCCCTATTCCATGCACTAGAATCCAGTTACATCCTAAGGCCAGCACATATTAAAAGGGAGGGAATTTCATGGAGAAATGTCAAGAATTTGTAGCCATGTTTTAAAAACACTACATCCATCCACTCACCTCATCTTACCAAATAAGCATTGTATCTACAGGAAAGTAGTTCTACCCAACTCAGTATCACTGAAATTCCAGCAGATTTGTTGTTATTATTGCTGTTTAGGATGTTCTTGTATATTGTGGAAAGAGAGGATTACAAGATAGCATTATCGAATTAAGACACTTTTTTGTTGTTGAAAAAATGTAGCGATCATCTCACTAAACATTCACAGTGTGAGATGTGATTTCTCCTTAACCTTGGGAATCATTTCTTCTTGAAAGCAATTCAAATTACCATGAAACATTTGTAGCTGACGGAGGCCTAACTATCTCAAGATGAGTTACTTGTAACTCCCTACAACTTCGTAAGAAATTACGGAGAGTTAAAATGGGGAACAGGTGAGAGACTATCAACTCAGAGGTGACTTACAGTCATTTTATAGAAGAAAAACATGAACCAATCATTCAGGAAATCGTAGAAAATCAAGTACAGATGTTGTGTGGCAAAGTCGATGACAATAAAGGATACATTTTTGAGTCTCCTGGTGCTTTTCTCTTTGTTCTTCATTCTGAGTAATTCAAGTTTCCACATTCTAAGACTCTACGACAGTATGGATGACATTTTATGGCAACTGAGTTTATTTCACAAGTTGATACTGGTTTGGGGTTAGACTATTCTCAGTCAACTTCCTTCGTAACCAAATCATACTATCTTACTCATTCAGAATGATGCTCTCAAAGCAAAACTGGAAACTGCATCTTCAGAATGTCTCCATCTGTGGGGTGGCCAGTTGGCTCCATGGTTAGAGAATCGTGCTGGTTCCAATCCTTGGTAACCAAGGTCGCTGGTTCGATTCCCACATGGACCAGTTAGCTACACCCTCCACAACTAGGTTGAAAACAATGGCTGGAGCTTGGAGCTGAGCCCCCAGTGGGCGGCCGGCCAGTTGGTTCAGTGGTTAGAGCGCAGTGCTCATAACACCAAGGTTGCCGGTTCGATTCCCGCATGGATCAGTGAGCTGTACCCTCCATAACTAGTAGATTGAAGAGAACAATTTGACTTGGAGCTGAGCTGCGCATCCCACAACTAGATTGGAAACTGTTACTTGACAGGGAGCTGATGGGTTCTGGCAAAAACACTGTTCCCCAATTCTAAAGAAAAAATTTGTTTTAAAAAGTTTTTTTAAAAAAAGATATCTATACCTTGATGAAGAAAATCAATCTTAAACAGGAGTTATTATCTATGAAAGGAGTACAAATGTCATGTGAAAAAGTAGAGAATAAAAAGAGTGGAGATAAAAATTATTAAACCTCAAAATTCATATAGTCACGAATGTGGTAGAAAAGAGTGAAGCAGAACACAGTAAATTCTGGGATATTGAAGACTGAGCAAGACAGGATGTAGTAGAAAAAGTTTTTTAAATCTATTTTTACAGGTTAATTCATTGATTTTTAACACGCCTTAATTCATTTTGCTGCAAATTACGTTTTCGATATGCATAGTGTATGTGATTCTTCTACTCCCCTTAACGGCAGTTGTTTTTATTTTATTTTTTTTAGATTTCTGGAACTAAGGTGGTATCTGCTTCTCCTTTTTAATATTTCAGTTCCCATCATTATTGTCACTCAGTTGATCTTTGAGATTTGTTCTTTCTGAAAAATCATTTGATTTTTAAGACCAATTGATATAAAACGAGACTATTAGGAAATAAAGAAAATAAAATGCACCATATTCTTAGATTATAAGGTCATATTGTTCAATTTTTAAAATTTAAAATTGATTCTCTTATTGGAATAGTTAGATGAGATGATTCAAAATATTTTCATGATTCAGATCTATTTCATTCCGTATTGATGATAAATATTTTAAACTTCAGCTTTTTTTTACGTTTAAATTGCCCTCCAAATCATTGACTTAAAACTAAAAAATACAAATAGACTGTAATTATTCAGTTTATATTTATTTTTAAAATGTATCCTTTCTGTTGGCTTTAGGAACAAGCAGCATCTCAAAAAAACGTACACCCGTTAAATGACCATGATTGCGCTTCCGTAAGTGACATGGAACTCAGAATGAAATATCTGGAATCTGAAATCGCCAAAGTGAAAACTTCTCATCAAATAGAATTGGAAAAATATGAACACCTCTACCTAGAGGAATTAAAACTTACCGCATCATTGCAAAACAAACTAAACAAGTAAGTCCAAACAAAGTCAGAGAAAATCAATCGAGCTCATTAATTTGCCTCTAAAGTATAATTTTTATCAAGGCAGATTCCCGAGATTGATAGGAAATGAAAGCTTACTAAATAGTATAATTTTGGAAAATGATGTTAGTGAATAAATTACTTTTAAAATGTTAGTTAGTTCAGGACATTTGCATCTCTCCCCATTTTTGGTTTTACATGATTGTATTTTTCCTTCTCGCGGTTTTCATAGAGTTTATCTGATCTACCAGTCTTTAAGCAAAGTGTTTTTGAAGCTTTATGATTTAGACAACGCTATTTATTATAAAATTTCTTGTCAGAATTCCCCTAAATAGTTTTTAATGAGGTAACTATTTATTATAAGATAACAACTTAAACCCAAAGGGTTAAGTACTCTGCATGTTCTGGCACTTGGTACATGTACTGTCTCCATTGTGCTCTGTGTTATTATCTCTAGAGGTCGCTTTCAGACAAGCTCTTCTTTCTAGTCTTTCTGATGTCCACAAAGGCATATATGTGAAATACAGCAGAGGGTTAACAACGTAGGGGTGAGGGTAGTATAACCCAAGAAGTGGCTAAAAAGATAAGGTGGTGAGCCTGAGGGGGTGTGTGGAAGACAGAAAGCGCAGAGCCCACGCCCAGCGCCTTGGTCACAGTGTTATATTATAAGCTACATTCCTGCGGAGCGGTTTCAGTTCAGTAGGGTCACCCACCAGGCTCCCTCCTTCTCCCCCAGAGGCTGTTGTTCTACATGACACCTCATTCCTCAGGGTAATGAGGGCGCTACCCAAGGGCGGTGACTGCAAAGGCTTGAAAATATCTTGGTGGGATTTTTAAAAAATTCTAAACTCGTTTGCTATGTACGTCTCATGGCAATCCTCAAGAATCTTATTGGTTCAGTTATTGCAGAAGGCAGCAAGTATTACCTGTGAAGCCGTGGATGTCACTGATAGCTCGTTTCCTCCCCTCCCTACTTTGAATTTCTTCTTAGTCTGGCGTCCCCATAGAAACATATGTGCTTGTTTAGGATAATTTGAAACCTATTCTTGTGCATGGTAGGTCTGCCCTGACGCATTTTCAATGTTAAAATGCTGTTTAATGGGAAATTTCTTTTACTATTTATTATGGCAACTTGAAAAAAATGCAAGTCATTCAGGAAAAAAAATTTTACAATCTTCACAGTGTTAATGAAAGACTGGCAGAGGCTAGAACCCATCTTCGCATAAAGGAACAGCAGAACGAGTTTCTCAGAACTTCTCTTAGGAGGTGAGTCCTTGAGCCACCTTGTGTTGGAAGTTTGAATACTGAGTTACTCCTCAGTGGAAATCCTGCTCCAAGAGAAAATTTGGTGATTCCTAATTCAACCGCAGGGGCTTCAAATGATAGCATGGGGTATTACTGTCCCAAGGTTAGTTATATTAGCTTCTTTCCCTTGTGTTTCAGATTTCTTTCTTTTTTATTTCTTTGATATAATATTGTTTTGTTTTGTCTTATGTATTCATTGGGGTGATATTGGTTAGTGAAATCATATGGGTTTCAAGTGTACATTTCCATAATACATCATGTATATATTTCACTGTGTGTTCACCATCCCGAGTCAGTACTCCTTCCATCGCCATGTATTTGACCCCTTTTTCCCTCTTCTACCTCTCTCTCTCCCCCCTCACCCACTAAGTGTTGTCTGTGTCTATGAGTTTTTGTTTCTTTGTTTGTCGTTGATGAAATTTTGAGTTTTTTCATTGACTAATGCACACGAGGTAAAAGGCATAATTATGTGTGCTAATATGCATTGAAAGGAGACAGAAATTTTACAATCTTTTTTTAAGTCCCTAGAGCTCTCATGTGTTAAAGAGTTGTTTGTTATTATTTAATAAATGTAACTAAAGTGATACATTTAAAATGCTTGAAAATTTGCCTTTAAATTTTATTTCAGATGTTAAATATCATTGCCTAATATATGCTTTGAGATGCTTTGGCTTCTTAATTGGTTTTAGTTGGAGATGATTCATAAAAATTTTAAAGTTTTGTGCATCCCAGTTTTTCTTCCCCTAAGCGTAAGTGAATGATGGACGGCCAAACACCTAACCACAAATGGATGTTTATTATTAAATGAAACAGATATCATCCTTTTTAATAATTCGGCAAACTTATAATACTGAAAAAAGATTAGTCTCTGTTTTTATGGTTAATGTTATCTTCTAACAAGAGAGTATATCCTTAATTTTTATTTTATTCGTAGCACTATCTATTTCAGTGTTTTAAAATGAGTTGCTTCACAGTTGTACATATTCTAAATAGGGACATTAAGCAAATAATTGAATTTTTAAAATGAAGTTCACTTATGTCTATATGTCTTGACAGCATTTGGGTAATTGATGAGTAAGGTGGCAGTGCTAGGGAGTCTTTAAATCACAACTCGTTTTCTTCGTGTGACGTGGTTGTTAAAAATACTCATTCTTGAGTTCTTGACCAGCAGGAGTTCTGTTCGGCTCTGTGTCATAGTTTCCATCTCTTTGATAAAGTTCTCCTCCGGGTCATTAATTTTACTCCTGAAGTCACTGAACTGCCTGTGAGTGTTGTTATATCTCAGTGACATTCTTCATGCTGTTACTTTGTTTTGTTTTACCCTCCAAAATGTTTGTTACATTTAAGCAACATGGAGAATACAGGAAGGAAAGCACAAATCATCTGCTCGGAACAATTGGTCTAATTTATATGCAGCATACAATATAGAAAATTAGTTTAAACGGTTAGTAGAGGTCAAATTGAAGAGGGCTTTAAGTGAGTTTGACTTTTTTTTCCTCTAGGCAGCAATAGGCATAAAAAGGATAATGAAATAATAATTCTTTCATGGGGGAATATATAATATGTGGCAGAGAGTCTGTTATCTCCTTTGTATTTGAAAAGTTAAGTGAAGTATAATGTATGTAGTTAGTTTCAGGTGAACAGTTTTTCCTGGTTCGTGCTAGTCTTTGACCCTAGAAGTAAATACTGTATGTCTTTTGACTATTGACATATAGTATTTTATATAATATAGTATATAATATACTCAGCTTCTTGCTGGGGCTACAGCTGAAAATAGCTCAGCCCTGTTTCTCTTCGGCCATGACTCGACTGTGTTGAACTGGGTTATTTTAAGCTGAGGCCCAGATTGCTGATTGACAGGTGTTATATATGTGGCTGAAAGTCATCAAAAGTGCTATTTTTTTTTTGTTTGTTTTACTGTGCAGAAACTAGTTCTGGGTGTCTTTTTTTTTCAGTTAATGAGTTTTATTATTTTTAACTCTTTTTTATTATTAGTTTCAGGTGTACAAAACAATGTAATAGTTACACATTTATAATTTGTATGCCTCACATAATGATGACCCCTCTCCCCTCATCGACCCCTCTGACATCACATACAGTCATTACATTTCCACTGCCTCTATCCCTCAGGCTGTACTCTACTTCTTGTAAACATATATATACATACATGTATATGTGTGTGTGTGTATAACAATTGTAGTTAACATTAACATTCATTATTGTTCAGCTTCAGCTTCCGGTGTACAGTGCAGTTGTCAGGCATCTACATCATCTCTGAGGTGCTCTCCCTAATGAGACAAGTGTAATCAGATACCCTACAAAATCTTTACATTATTGATTACATTCACCAAATTGACTTTCGTATCCCCATGGCAATCTTGGGGTTATCGATTGTGCTTTGTAATCCCCTCACCTTCCCCCTTGTCCCCACCCCCCTCCCATCTAGCACCCTTCAGTTTTTCCTCTGTCTCTGAGACTGTTTCTGATTAGTTCACTCGTTTATTGTTTTCTTTAGATTCCATATTAAGTGAGATCATAAGGTATTTGTCTTTCTCTGTCTGACTTATTTCACTTAACATAATGTTCTCTAGGTCCATCCATATTGTTGCAAATGGTAAGATTTCCTTCTTCTTTATGGCTGCGTAATACTCCATTGTATAAATGTACCACAGTTTCTTAATCCAGTCATCTACCGATGGGCATTTTGATTGTTTCCATGTCTTGGCTATTGTGAATCGTGATGCAATAAACATAGGAGTGCATACATTTTTTTGAATTAGAGTTTTGGATATTTCCTGATTGATACCTAGGAGTGGAATTCATGGGTCATAAGGTAGTTCCATTTTCAGATTTTTGAGATACCTCCATACTGTTTTCCATAGTGGCTGCACCAGTCTCCAATCCTACCAACAGTGCACAAGGGTTCCCTTTTCTCCACATCCTTGCCAACACTTGTTGTTTGTTGATTTATTGATGATAGCCATTTTGACTGGAGTGAGGTGATATCTCATTGTGGTTTTTATTTGTATTTCTCTAATGATTAGTGAGGTTGAGCATTTTTTCATATGTCTGTTTGCCCTCTGTATGTCCTCTTTAGAATAATGTCTCATGTCCTCTGGCCATTTTTTAATTGGGTTGTTTTTTTGGAGTTGAATGAGTTTTTAAATAAAGTTTGGATATATCAATGGCAGATATCTTCTCCCATTCAGTAGGATCCTTTTTTGTTTTAATGATGGTTTCCTTTACTGTGAAAAAAAATTTTTAGTTAGATGTAATCCCACATGTTTATTTTTTCTCTTACTTACCTTGCCCAAGGGGATATATCAGTGAAAATCTTACTCTGGGTAATATATGTAAAGTTTCTTCCTCTATTTTCTTCTAGGAGTTTTATGGAATCAGATGTTACATTTAAGTCTTTAACCCATTTTTAATTTATTCTTGTATGTGGTATAAGGAGCTGGTACAGCTTCATTTTTTTGCATGTGTCTGTCTAGGTTTCCCAGCACCATTTATTGAATAGACTGTCTTTTCCTCACTATAAATTCTTGCTTCCATTGTCGTAGATTAAATGACCATATAGGCGTGGATTTATTTTTGTTCCGCTTGTGTGTTCACTGTTAACTTGTCTTCAAAGTCGCTGATTCGACTCTCTGACTCATCTAACCCACTGGTAATTCCTTCAAGTGTGTTCTTTATTTCAGTTGTATTCTCTAGTTCTAACTGGTTGTTCATTATGATTTCTCTATCCTTCTTTATGTCGTCACTAAGATCTTGAAACATTCTTATCATCAGTGTTCTGAACTCTGTCTCTGATAGGATGGTTACCTCTATTTCATTTGGTTCCAATTCTGGAGGTTTCTTCAGTTCTTTTTTTTTTTAATTAAATTTATTGGGGTGACAATTGTTAGTAAATTTACATAGATTTCAGGTGTACAATTCTTTATTACATCATCTATAAATCCCATTGTGTGTTCACCACCCAGAGTCAGTTCTCCTTCCATCACCATATATTTGATCCCCTTTACTTTCATCACCCACTCCCCATCCCCTTACCCTCTGGTAACCACTAAATTATTGTCTGTGTCTATGAGTTTTTCTTTCTCATTTGTTTGTCTTGTTGTTTTGTTGTTTTTGGTTTATATACCACATATCAGGGAAATCATAGGGTTCTCTGCTTTTTCTGTCTGACTTATTTCACTTAGCAGTATACTCTCAAGATCCATCCATGTTGTCACAAATGCTCCTATATCATCTTTCCTTAATGCCGAATAGTATTCCACAACTTCTTTATCCATTCATCTATCGAAGGACATTTAGGTTGTTTCCATGTCTTCGCCACCGTAAACAAAGCTGCAATGAACATTGGAGTACACTTGTCTCTATAGAGAAATGCTTTCAGATTTTTTGGGTAGATACCCAGGAGAGCGATTGCTGGGTCATATGGTAATTCTATTCGTAATTTCTTGAGAAACCTCCACACTGCCTTCCATACCAGCTGCACCACTCTGCATTCCCACCAACAGTGTATGAGGGTTCCTTTTTCTCCACAGCCTCTCCAACACTTGTTACTATTTGTCTTGTTGATGAAAGACATTCTGACTGGGGTGAGGTGATATCTCATTGTGGTTTTCATTTGCATTTCTCTGATGATTAGCAATGTTGAGCATTTTTTCATATGTCTATTTGCCATTTGTATATCCTCTTTGGAGAAATGTCTCTTCAGGTCCTCTGTCCATTTTTCAATTGGGTTGTTTGTTTTTTTGTTGTTGAGTTTCATGAGTTCCTTGCATATTTTGGATATTAGCCCCTTATCAGAGGCACTGTTTGCGAAAATCTCCCATTCAGTTGGTTGCCTCATTATTTTGTCAATAGTTTCTTTTGCTGTGCAGAAGCTTTTCAGTTTCATATAATCCCATTCATTTATTTTAGTTTTTACTTCCATTGCCTTTGGAGTCAAATTCATAAAATGCTCTTTGAACCCAAGGTCCATAAGTTTAGTACCTATGTTTTCTTCGATGCAGTTGAAAGAAATTGAAGAAGACACAAAGAAATGGAAAGACATTCCGTGCTCATGGATTGGAAGAATCAACATAGTTAAAATGGCCATATTACCCAAAGCCATATACAGATTTAATGCAATCCCCATCAAAATCCCAATGGCATTTTTTAAAGAAATAGAACAAAAAATCATCAGATTTGTTTGGAACCACAAAAGACCCCGAATAGCCAAAGCAATATTTTTAATAAAAGAACAATACTGGAGGTATCACACTCCCTGATTTTTGCTTGTACTACAGGGCTACAATAATCTTCTGTTCTTTTATTTGGGACATGTTTTTTTGTGTCCCCATTCTGACTGACTCTCTGTGTTTGCTTCAATGGATTAGGTAGATCCCCTAGAGTTCTTGGTTTTTGCTGGGTTATCTTATGTAGTATGTGTCCTTTATATTTGACTTGCGCCACTTCCCTATTCTCCTGTGCGTGTGCTCCAAAGGTGACCCTGGTGTTGTGTATATTGTCCTGCGTAAATTGAACTTTCATTGCTTTTGGCTGGTCAGTAGTTGGGATTGACTCCTAGGGTGACTAGTTGTGAGACTTGGCTCTGCCCACCGCAGGGTATTCTGTTGTGTGAGGGTTCACCACTCCAATTAGGCTTGGCCCTTATGGGCTCTTGTGCCTGTAGACAATTTCCTCTGGGGGTGTCACTTGTAGGTCAAACCCAATAATACTCTGGTTGGGTCTGGAGTTGGTGTCTGGGGGTGTTGAATCTTGTGACTCTTGGGCTGCGCCCTGGTGTAGGGCAATTTGGGAACAAAGCCAATCACCAAACACAACAGCAACAACAAAGTAAAAACCAAATACACTACATGTGTGAAAACAACCAATAATCCACTGTGACGGGCCAGCAGCCACAAGTCGAAAGGTACCTGAAAGGGGGAGTGGAAATGAAAGAAAGAGGCACACACAAATGATGATGCGGCCGGTCTCCAGGGATGCTGGAGCCCTGATTTATTTTTCCTTCACCAATATATACCCTTTGGGTACGTGCAGTTTAACAATCACATGTGCGCATTACCTCACAGAAGGTAAATTTCTAACTTCAAAGAAACTACAGAGTCACTACAAGACTCCCCAAAGTAATTAACATACGAAAGAGACTACCATTTGCCCTGATAGCCATCAGTTATCTGTGTCCGGGGAAAACCAGCAACTCCCACCTCATTTCTCTGCAACTTGCAAGCTCCCCAGGTGCTCTGCAGAGATAATGTTTTAGAAGCTAGACCACAAGACTCCTGAGAAACAAGAAATCATGGCTCCCCACAATCCACACTCAACACAGACAAAAATATCAAAGATCCAAAAACAAAACAAAACAAAAAAAGCAGCGCAAGTCGTGGCTTAAGCCCACCAAGTAATCTCCAGGTCGTCGTCCGCTGTACCAAAGAGTCCTCTGTGTATTGTTCAGGCAGAGCCGGTCACCTGGTGCCCAGAGTGACCCTGGGACGGCAGATGTAGATGAGTGGGGCTATCGGGTCTGGATGGTAGTTTCTACAAAGTCAGTGCAGTTTCTGCTCTTGCCTGCACATATGCGCACTGAGAGTAACACAACCAGCCCTGTGCCCAGGTCTCCTGAGTCTTAGGTCACTCCTTCCGTGTGTGTGTGTGCGTGCGTGCATGTGTGCGTGTGTGGTGGGAGATTTCTGAGCTGCTGAAAGCCCAGAGCTGCGACTGCTGCCTACTGCTAACCCCTGGGCATGTCTCCACAGTTGTAATTGCCCTGCCCTGGGCAGGTCAGAGAAGGTGGGGACTGGGGATGGAGGAGTCTTCTCTCTCTCAGCCCAGCAGTGTCACACACTTCCCAGCTTCTTCCCTGGGTCGCAGTAGCTACAAACCGGGTCCTCCCAGATCCTGAGCACTATGGGTCCTCTGTAATCTGACACTACTCCTCAGATCAGGGGCCAGCCTGAGTCTCTGGAAGGGTGGGGGTAGGATTGGGAGAGTCGGGGGAGGGGCCCAGGTATGGTGCTTACTTCCTTTGTCCTACCTGGGGCCCAGCTGGAGGTCTCAGCTGAGGTTACTGCCTCAAACTCTGGATATGCTGCTCTCTGAGCAGGGAGATGAGCTGTGGGACACAGGGAAAGAGCCCACCTCCTGGCTCTTGTGGTCTCTGTTCTGTCCTGGGACCACCTGCACCTCCGCAGCCATGGATGCGGGCCACGTCTCCCTTCCCACTTCCCCTGCTCGCCCAGTTTGCCCACCTTCAAGTCATCCTCCTACAAGTCTCTTAGCTGTTCTGTGTGATGAGCAGAGGGCATGACTGCTGTTTTGAAATCTCGGTCACAGAGATCACAATCTTCCGTAACTTTGACTTGGTTTCTGGAGAAGTGTCATCTTCTCTCAGTGTTAACCATGTCACCTTGCTTCTTCATGCTGCTGAGTGGCTTGTTCCTCTACAGGCACATTTGAAGTAGTGAACACTTTCTTATGTAGGTACATTTCGATTTGAACAATTAAACAGGTATATAATTAGAGGTCTTTCTTTTGTTTTCAGTAGATGGTACAAGAGTGTAGTTTCTGTTTTCTCCCACAGGTGCTCCTTGAGTATGGGAGGTCCAGGGGCGGGGGCTTAGCTGTGGGTGTGGGAGTCCAAGCCTGGGTGACCAGGGAGATGGGTGTTGCAACTGTATCCAGGTCTCCAGGGTCTCTGGTCACCACCACCACGCAGGTGGGGGAAGTGGGTGGTTGAGGGGAGCGTGTTCTTGAGCCCGCTGAGCTGCTACCTGGTTCCCTATGTCTACTGGTAGCACTGTGTGTGGTCGTGAGACTGGAGAATTGTTTCTGCTGCTGCTACTGGTCCCGGGTGGTGCCAGCACTGCTGCATCTGGAGAGGGGTGGGGGGATGCTGCTGCTACCCCGCTTAGCCTCCCCTGGGCAGTGATGTGGGAGCTGCACCCCGTCCCCTCCACCGCCACTGCCTTTGCTGGGGCTTCAGGCTCAGCCTTGTCCCCCTGGAACTGCAGCTGTGGGCTGTCCCTGTGCTTTCCTCCATCCTGCCTCCCTTTCACATCCAGTGCACCCTCCTTCCCTTTTACAGATGCGTGGTGTTTTAAGGAATCGTAGTGTGTTGAGCAGAAGATCCTTTCTTGGGCTATAGATGCCCGATGAGTTGTAGATATCGTGGAGATAGAAAGGGGTTGTCTCTCTTGACATGATGTTTACATCATTCCAAAGAATATCCATTTTGATCAATGCAGGGTGGTTTGTGGTTTTGATGGTGTTTTGTGGCCTTCTTAATGCAGAGAAACATAGCACAGGCCTGTGCTAAATGGGGCTCCAACCTTGTGTTTTCATTTAGCTTCCCCTTAATAAATCATAGGAGAACAAAGCCAAGGATTTTCGGACAGCCCTTCGGCTAAATGGAGTCCAAGTCCTTCAAAGTGGTGAACCTGGAGGAAGGACTGGGTACAAAAAGAAAGTGAATGGCCAACGCTTCTGTAAATTCTTAAGCATGATGCACAATTAAAATGTTCTCAGTGGTTTCACCACAGAAATCAGAAGATGAAAGAGTGTAAAGGCAGGAGCAATGAGAGAGAATATGCTTGTGGACATTTTTCCTTTAATTATTTTTTGGTAGGAAAGAGGTGTTTAGTTTTCAGTATTTCCTCATAAATTGGAAAATTGTTTATGTTAAAGTCAATGCCCTCATTCCAAGGCCAACGTTGTTCCCTTGTGAGGCGTTGGGTTGCCCAATCATGCAAGGCTGAATAAGAGATGGAAAAGCCCCACTCTGTCAAGATCCAGAGATAAGTGTCCCAAATCACTAGGGAACACTGGAAAGACTTATGATGCAGTTGTGATGATGTGAGGTTGGACACAAGTGCACTAGATGGTAAAGAGAAATCTGTTTTGTGTTTCCCATTTCGCTATACTTAACCCCCACCATGAATAATACCTGTGTTGGTTTATATTGGTCAGCCAAATTTGATTCTGAGGAAAAGACAAGTCATTTTAAAGAAGAATTTCCTCAACTTGAGTTTGCTTTCTTTAACTCATGATTTTCTCCTTCAAGTTCCCTTTTCTGTGTTTAGAAATGTTTATGCTTTATAAATTGAGTGTGTTTGACTTCTGTTAATAGGACTTGTGATATTAATCTGTCTTTATTTTTATTAATGACTTTAAAGCTAATACTTGAGTTAGAAAGCTACTATTTTGTTTCTCATGCTTTAACATTATTGAGCTACATGACAAAGTTTTACATATTCATTTTCTTTGAGTTGTACTCAGAAATTGATGGAATTTTCCGGAATATGAGGTAGTAGCTGGCATAGCACGCTCGCCTCAGTAGGGAGACTTATCCCATTCCTGGCCCGCAGCTCCTTGGTTTGGTGACCTCAGGTGACCTATATAATCTCTGTGAGTCTTGGTTGCCTCTTATGCAAAATTAGGGACTTTCACTAAATCAGTGACTTTCAGACCTGAAAAATATTCTTTTTATCAAAGAATAGTACCGTTCTTTGAGAAAATTTGTTTTGTTTAATGACTGTGTTTACCCAAAAATAAGACCTAGCCGGACAATCAGCTCTAATGTGTCTTTTGGAACAAAAATTAATGTAAGATCCGGTCACATCACGTCACATCATATCATATGTCATACGCGGTCTTATATCATAGTAAAATAAGACCGGGTCTTAATTAATTTTTGTTCCAAAATGCATTAGAGCTGATTGTCTAGCTAGGTCTTATTTTCGGGGAAACACGGTATATAAAAACAGAGACCAAGGGTGGCCACATGCCTCAGTTGGTTAGAGTGCAAGTTCTTAACAACAAGGTTGTGGGTTCAATTCCCACATGAGCCAGTGAACTGCGCCCTCCACCGCTAGATTGAAAACAATGGCTTGAACTTGGAGATGAACTATGGTGGGCAGCCGGTTGGCCCAGTGGTTGGAGCACTGTGCTCATAACACCAAGGTTGACAGTTCCATTCCCACATAGACCCGTGAGAAGCAATGGGTTGAGCTTGGAATTGGGCTGCTGGTGGGGAGCCTGTTGGCTCAGTGGTTGGAGCGAGGTGCCCATAACACCAAGGTAACCGGTTCAAGTCCCACATTGGCCAGTGAGATGCACCATCCACAACTAGATTGAAAAAGAGAACAATTTGACATCCTGGAAAAGCAAACTGTTCCTCAGTAGTCCCCAATTAACACAAAACAAACCAAAGCAGAGACGTGTAGAGCTACCTAGCTAAAGGAGGGATGCAGACTCCTAAGCTGTGCTATCCCGTGGGTGTCCCCAGTGGAACCTGAGCTTTCTCCGAGACGTAGTCTAGTGAGAACTGCCAGTAATGAGAAAATCCTTCTAGTTGAAATCCTTTGAATTAAAGTTTGCTGATACATTTTTTTGTGTATAATTTTCTCACCTTTCTATATATTTGATAAATGGAAAGTATAAATAAGACTGCAGATGTGTTGTCCTTATTAATGTTGGACTTCAAGCTACTTCCACCATCTAAACACACTCCTCACCTAGAAATAAACATACTGTGTTTCCCCGAAAATAAGACACAGCTGGACCATCAGCTCTAATGTGTCTTTTGGAGCAAAAATTAGTATAAGACCTGGTCTGATATTATTTTATATTGCATAAGACCCGTTCTTATATTATGTTAAAATAAGACCGGGTCTTATATTAATTTTTGCTCCAAAAGTCGCATTAGAGCTGATGATCCAGCTACATCTTATTTTCGGGGAAACTCGGTAGAAAGTGATGAAGTAAATATTTAGGAAAAGAGCTGTTTTGGGGGAAAATAATAATAATGCTACATTGGTAGTTCATTAATTCAAATTGTGTAAAAATGTGATTTACATTTTATATTGTTGATTAACAATAACTTAAAACTGTTTCATGAAAGTCCTCTCCCTTCCTATGGTATTTAGTTATTGATTTTACACGGCCTGTCTGGTGATGTTGTTGTCACATTATTCACGTTATAAGCCCTGTCTATCAAACCATTCACAAAAAAAGTGTTATGCAAATATTGGAAAACATGATGGCTAACAAATTTGTCTTCCCCCCTAAATTTGTACAGGGATTGGGTGTCACATTGTTGTCACCACAGTGTCTATTAGATTCTGGATGTTATTTTAAGCACTGCTTTGGACATTTTGTGAGAGGATAGCTTTCAGAAGAAAGGTTTAAGTAAGACCACTCTAGACTGGGTCACTTGTAATATAGTTTGAAATATTCCCATGTGGGAATATTTCATAATTAAATAGACTATAACTACACCTACTTGAGTGTTTCGAAAATTGGACCTGATTTCTAAGGAACAAAGTCACATTTAAAGAATTATATATTATTTTTTGTTTCTAACTCTACAAAGTCATAAATGAGAAAGTAAATTTGAAAACTGGCTCTAGGTCATACTTTATTCAAGCAGCTTTTCGGAAATCTTTCTGTCTACGAATACAGTAATGTTTCAGTCATAGATGGCAAAATCGTTTTGGTTATTGTTTCTGTCAGTAGAATTTTCACATGACGTCACAGTACCACTTTCATCATTTTATGTCTTTAAGGTTCTATGCCGAAAAATGAATAGCCTAGAATACACCTTAAGATTACTTTTCTAGAAGTGCAAGAATGGAAAGCTCATTTTAAGGAAAAGTCCATTAAAGTAAAAACAAAAAACAAGAAACATTTATAAAGGACAATTTTTCTAAAAATTGCAAAGTAATGCATTCAGTGTAAAATATGACTTAATTTGTTTAAACTTCTTTATACCAAACAAATCAAACGTCACGCCTTTTGAGATTATGTATCTTAGGTAGACCAATATCAATTGCACTGTTGGTCAGATTAATCTAAATAGCATCTCATATAGATGGTCTCTATTATGTAAAATCAAAACAACCAGTAATTTATGTTATTCATTTTTTAACTTTTTTGTATTTATATAATCCATACGTTAAGTCTGGTCTCTAAAGGTATTATTTAAAGAGCACATTTCATAAGATATATATCATTTCTACAATGAAGTCTCTTGTTTACCTTAAATGCTATAATAAGATTTGATTTATTTCAGTTGGAGGAGTACCACGAAAAAATAACTAGAGAACAACAGAAAGACGGTATGTTGCCAAAATGTATTAATTCAAGTTAGATATCACTGATTTCTGGAATAAAATGTAAATAGTAAATGGCATCCCTTTCCATGTTCTGATAATACGTACTACATTAAATATTTTCTTGGGCATAGCAAATAAAAAAGGTGAAAGCATAAACATTCATAGTGAAGACAAGGTCATATGAGTAATATCTCAAGAGTCTATGTATCTCTTTTTATTTCTGGCCTGTCCCCTTCCTTTCTTCTGCCATCCCTATAGAACTGTCCACCTGCACTTTGAAAACGGGGCTTCATCAACTTCTCATGTTTTTGCCAGTGATATGAGGCCCAATAACCAGACTTATCTAGTGATACTTAGGCAATTACTGTTCATATATGGTGTTTCCCCGAAAATAAGACCTAACTGGAAAATAAGCCCTACTGTGTCTTTTGGAGCAAAAATTAATATAAGACCCGGTCTTATTTTCGGGGAAATACGGTACCTCCTGGGAGGGCCAAGCTACCATATTTCCCTGAAAATAAGACCAGGTCTTATATTAATTATAGCTCCAAAAGCCGCATTAGGGCTTAATTTCCGGTTAGTCTTATTTTTGGAGGAAACACTGTAGCTGTCACCTGATGGGTGACATTTAAATCTCCAGTCATTTACTTTGTCATTAGTTTACCATGTACCCTCAGGAGAAACTCCACATTGCTTTGCATGGAATGAAAACACCCAAATCAATGTAGTTCTCACCAAACATCTCAGCCTACATCTTGCTACCAACCCTCGTTTGCCCCTTTGCTCTAGCATCTAGCTAAACCAGACTACTTCTCGTTCCGTAGTGTTCTCCCCCACGCTAGTCTTCGCATCTGCGTCTTCCCTCTCTCTGGCATCCTCTGTCCTTGTCCTTCAGGCATCAACGTCCATATCACCTCCACCAGAGAGCAGACAATCAATACTGGGATGTCCCTTCTGTGGGTCCCACTCGCGTCCTGTTGTGCATTTGTATGGTATAGGGGCCTCTGAATGGAAATTGCCTGTTCATCTGTTCCTTCAGCTTATAGTAGATGATGGGTCAGGGCTGGACCGTGTCATCTTCATCTTGTAACTTCAGTGCTTGTCGTACGACCTTGTTTATAAATGAATGAAGGATGAGACAACCAGAAGCTCTGATACTTGGCCACAATAGCAGTCAAGTCAGTGTGCAGCCGTGGGCAAACTGTATTGAATATGATCTCCTGTTGTGAGCTGTGGCCTCATCTAGAGGTGTTCTCATTCTTCTTAACACTTATACTTAGTTGTATTTTAAAGAACATAATTCTGTTTTTTCTTTCCAGGTGCAGCTGAATTTGAATCTGAATGCAACCGAAAATTTCCTCCATCACCTATTAATGATCTACTTGAGAATATAAAACTAGAAATTGTCCACAATGTCAAAAAAAAGTATAAGCTCTAAAATATAAATAGTACAAGTGTATTTACTGGGCTGTTTAAACAACATGTTAATTGTATCCCAAAATATATGGCATGTGAAATCCTTATTACAGGAAAATATTTTTGTATCATATGTTGTGGGGACAGAGCCCCAGAGAGCAGTTTCCAGGCTCTCGCCTCACGTGGAGGGGTGCTGGCTCAGGTAGTAGATGGCCATCAACTGTGGTTGGATGGCCGTCAGCTGTGGCTAGTTGGCCGTCAGCTGTAACCAGTGAGCCACTGGCCACTAATATAACTGCTGTGGCTACACTAACTATCGGTGCCTGCCGACAAGACGAACAGTCCCTGAAGTGGGGAGTGAGGATTGAGAAAAAAGAAGAGAGACAAAGATGGGATCGGGAGGGCAGGCAATTCTAAGTAGACTGCGGCAGTTCTAAGTAGAATGCCTCAGCCTAAGTTTATTTTTGCAGCTTACATACTCTGGGCATCAAAAAGTAACAGAACTGTCTGCAATCTAGTAGTTACAATAAAGGTAATACACAAGGGCCTGTTTTTTGGCCAGCTCCACACTTCCTGACCTTGTCTGGTTCTCTGTTCTCAGAGTAGCAAGTTTTGCCTTGCTGGGAGCACAAACCACTCAAGGAAGTCAAAGGTTCAACATTTCACAAAACAACACCTGCTAGCACTTCAGCACGGTTTCCCACAGGTCCCCCTTTTATATATAAAATTAACACAAGGGTTGCGCCTGGCTTAGGTGGTTGGTACAGATATGTCCATTTACCCGTCATAGGAGACCATCCCTCTAGCGAACGGTTCCTGTCTTAGGTTATGTACATTCTTACCAAATCCTTACCCATCTTTGGCTGCCGACCCATTGTAGGGGCTTTATACACGGGTGTCAGCGACACGGTGGACCTGGGCAGATAATCTCAACTCATGAACCTTTGTTTGGAGATCGATGTAGCCCTTGAGTATTACCTTTCTGAGCAACGGAGTAAAACACATGAATAGAAGAACACCAACAAACATTATTACAAAAGGCAGTAGCAAATGGAACAGAGCTAGAAAGGAGGGGAATTCTCCTCTGAGGTCCGAGTACCAAGGACCTGAAATGTTAACAGGTACCAAAATGAAAGAGGGTCGGTGGAGAACTACAGCTCTACTTTTGTCATTTGACCAATTGATGCTATTACTTAGGATACACTGTATACAAGATACATTAAACTGGACCCCGTCAATAGGGGTGATGTTAGAATTTCCAATCATAAGCACATATGGAGCCTTGACACAAGCAGTGGCATTGCCTTCTACCTTGCCTCGTCCCTCGTCCATACTCATAGTCACTGTATCCACTGCTCCCACTAGTTTCCAAATATGTCGATGGGGCCGGGAGGTATACCATAATCCCACAACCACTCCAGCCTTAGTCCCTTGTTGGATATCAGCACCTGTGTCATGGCCTCCGAACCATCTATAACAGCTTGATTAAACCCAGGGACACTATATTCCCAGGGTTCTTTATAACATTGTCTCCAAAGGATGGATCCGTTGTTTTTTCTGTTCTCCTCACCGCAAGGATCATGGGCTTGTGGTGGAGGGATAAAAACATTATCCCTGATGTTTTTCCATCCTGCTGGCTGATGGGATATGACAGTCTGTCCTTGGTTGTCTCAGTGAATTGTCTGGCTGCCCACATGGAAACATCCAGTAACGCTGACATTATCGCGAAGCATATGAGGAGTCCTATGCCCAAGATGCTATGATTGAATCCAACAGCTTGTAGGACGGCAGGAGCGAATGGATGTCCTAACAGCCTAGTGTCATTTGTCCCAACAATGACTTCAGGCCCGTTCCACACAGTGGGGTGTAGCATGGGAGGGTCAGGAACATATGCCCAGTATGCTGAGGCATCTGCGCAACCAGCAGGATCTCGAAGACGCTCATCAGCAAGCCGCACCAACCTCTCAGGCAGCCACCGCGCACCTCCATTGTCCTGTGAATAAACACAAACATGCCCTTGTCCCCAAATTAGGACTGGGTCTGGCCCATGCCACTGGTTAGTAACTGGATCCTGCCATCTCACTTGGGCATAATCTTGTTGAGTGTTAGGATGCCAGAAGCGATCTGCGGCAGATCTGCCACGCGCATCCAGGTTTAAAAAATTTAGAACAAAGAGTGTGATTAAGGATTGTATGTGGGGAGACGGGGTAGACTCTAACGCTGCTGCCACACATTTTTGACATAGAGTAGGGCTATTAGCCATACCTTGAGGCAGCACCAGCCATTGATATCTCTTCATAGGTTCTTGTAAGTTAGTTGAAGGAACACTGAATGCAAACCTTTTACAGTCCTTGGGGCACAATGGTATTGTATAAAAACAATCCTTTAAAGCCAGGATTCTCTTATATGTGTTTTTGGGTATAGCAGAAGGATTAGGCAATCCTGGTTGTAAAGCCCCCGTGAGCTCCATAGTCTCATTTATTTTTCTCAAATCTTATAACAACCTCCATTTACCTGATTTTTTCTTAATTACAAATATGGAGAGTTCCATGGAGAGTTAGAAAGTGCTATATGTCCCTTATCAAGTTGCTCCTGTTCCAGCAACCTTGCAGCCTGTATCTTTTCTGATGATAGGGGCCACTGTTCTACCCAAACAGGTGTGTCGCTTTTCCAAGTGATAGCATCTGCATGGGGTACAGGAGGAGTAGTGACCCCCGTTAAAAATATCCCAAGCCAGCTCTTTGTGGTAAGGGCGAGGGAAAGATAGGCTCTTTTCTCCCTTGTCCAGAGGGACCTGAGCCATCTCTAGGCAGGAGTCCCTGATGGAACATCATCTTAGTGACCTGTTGATTAGGGCTGTACAGGTAACCTCCCATCTGACTCATGACATCTCTGCCCCATAGATTGACAGGCAATCCTGCCACTGTGTATGGTTGAAAGGATCCTTCATGTCCCTCTTGATCTTTCCACAACAATATATCACTGCTCTGTTCTGGTGACTGAGATTGTCCTATGCCTTGTAATTGGGTTACTGTTTGCTGCTTTGGCCAGTGGCTAGGCCACTGATCTGCAGTTAAAACAGAGACATCGGCCCCCGTGTCTAAAAGGCCCATGAAGGAACGGCCATTAATGGATAGTGGTAATTCTGGCCTGGTGGTGAATGGCCTGGACCCAATAAGCATCTGATGAACCCAGGCCCGCGTCGCCTCGGGATTTATGGCCTGCGGTTTTACCCGGTTTGACATGTGGAATTAATGATTGTGCTATGCGTTGGCCCTTATCGATCACTGAAATGCCTCCAGGCGAATGTGTCATAATCTTGATCTCTCCTGTATAATCCATATCCACAACTCCCGGAGCAACCAATATCCCTTTCATGGTAATACTACTCCTTCCTAGGATGAGTCCCACAGTCTGTGGAGGCAGAGGCCCAAAGACCCCTGTAGGAATAGCTCGCATTCCCATCTCAGGTGTTAGTACTGTGTAGGCGGCGCTACTGAGGTCCAATCCTGCGCTGCCTGGGGTTGGTCGGAAGAGTTCCTGAATGGATTTCCCTGGTGGGGGACCAACTGCGGCAGCGCCCCATAGCATTGTTGCGGGGCCTGGGGCTGGCCCCTCTTCCTGTTTCCTGGAAGAAGAGGATTACCGGAGGCATCCCTCTTAGATTTACATGCATTGGCCCAGTGTTTACCTCTCTTACATTTTGGGCATAATCCAGGTTGTTTTGGGCCCTCCTTCCTTTGAGGCTGACCTTGTTTATTAGGGAAGTTTTTGATCATATGGCCCGGCTGTCCACACCCAAAACAGTTGCCCTGTCCCTTTATTTTCTTTTGTTGTTGTTGTTGGAATAACATTTCTCTAACAGTCTTTCCTTGCAAAGCAGCGGCCATTGCAAGACCCTGTGTATAAGAAGGTCCTATTTTTGAGCACAACCAGACATAATCTGACAAGTCACTCTTATTTTTGTAAGGTCATAATGCAGCCTGGCATGCAGAATTAGCATTCTCAAAAGCGAGCTATTTAACTAACAGCATGCTGGCATCTGAGTCTCCCAGAATTCTTCCAGCCGCCTGCATTAATCGCGAAAGGAAGTCTTGGAAAGTCTCATCAGGCCCCTGGATAATTTTAGAGAGGTCCTCAGAACGTTTTCCAGGCATAGGAATCTTTTTCCATGCACGCCTGGCGGCAGCACTTGTTTGTGCATAAGCAGCCGGGTCAAAATTTAATTGTGTTTGCAAGTCTCTATAAGGTCCTTCACCTGCCAACATATCAAAGGAGATAGGAATGTTTTGTGTCTGATTTATCTCTGCAGTACTCTGACAGAATTCTGCAAAGTCAGACTGCCATAAGATATAGTCCCCTCCTGATAAGCAAGCCCTAGTAAGTTGCTTCCAATCACTAGGCGGCAGGGCTTCTGTAGCTAGTGATTCTAGCAGGGCCTGGGTGAACGGGGCATTAGGACCATATTGAGAACATGCCATTTTTAATTCTTTTAAACTTTTGAATGCAAAAGGCACATGGTCTCGGACAGGATTTCCTTGTGCGTCCTGTCTTTCTATCACTGGAAATGCCAACCCAGAATCTCCAGTATCTTCCCCTAACTTGCAGGCGGTTTGCAAAACCTTACGCAGAGGAGAATCACGAGGGCAAGTCTGTTCTGCCTGCCTCGATTGTACCATCTGCACCTGCACAGAGAGGGAGGCAATTGCTGACTGCAATCCATCAATCTCTGCCTGGAGAGGATTCAGATGTCCTGTCTTAGCACCTGTTTCTGTCTGAACCACCCCATTATAATCTTCAGGGTCATGATATCGAGGAGCGGCTTCCTCTAGGCCTTCCTCATCTAGGCCCTCCTCATCTTGGGCGTCCAGTCCGTTTAGCACACTTTTTAACATTTGAGTAAAAGACATTCTGCTTTTACCCTGTCCCATGATTTTTTACTCCCGACTGTGGTATCTCACCGCACCCCTTACCTTATGTGACGCGTCTCAGCTCCTTGCGGTGTCCTTCACTTTATCCCCAGTATTCAGGTCCCTGTTCGGGCGCCACTTGTCGGTGCCTGCCGACGAGACTAACAGTCCCTGAAGTAGGGAGTGAGGATTGAGAAAAAAGAAGAGAGACAAAGATGGGATGGGGGGGAGGGGGGAAGGGGGGGCAGGCAATTCTAAGTAGACTGATGCAGTTCTAAGTAGAATGCCTCAGTTCTAAGTAGAATGACTCACCCCAAGTTTATTTTTGCAGCTTATATACTCTGGGCCTCAAAAAACTAACAGAACTGTCTGCAATCTAATAGTTACAATGTTGGGATACACAAGGGCTTGTTTTTTGGCCAGCTCCACACTTCCTGACCTTGTCTGGTTCTGTGTTCTCAGAGTAGCAAGTTTTGCCTTGCTGGGAGCACAAACCACTCAAGGAAGTCAAACGTTCAACATTTCACAAAATAACATCTGCTAGCACGTCAGCACGGTTTCCCACATTAGTGTATTCAAAGCTTTATGCAGTCATCATCACAATCAGTTTTACAACATTTTCATCACCCTGGAAAGTATCTGTGTACTGTTAGCCTTCACCGTGTGCCAGTCTGCCCTTCTCACTCTTTCTAGCCCTAGGGAACCACTAGTGAACTCTCTGCTCCATATTGTGGTTTTGATGTATTTTCTGATGACTAATGATGCTGAGCTATCTTTTCACATGCTTATTGTCCATTTGTATAACTTCTTTGAAGAACTGATTATTCAATTCCATTGCCCATTAAAATTGGTTTGTCTTTGTCTTGTTGAATTGTAAGAATTCTTTATATATCCTAGATACAAATCGCTTATCAGATATAGGATTTTCAAATATTTCTCCCTTTCATTAGCTTGCCTTTTTAGTTTTTCAATGGTGTCCTTTAAAGCATAGAGTTTTTTTTTTTTATTTTAATGAAGTCCAGTTATCTACTTTTGTTTGGTACTGTCATATCTAAGACACAATTGCCAACTCCAGTCGTGAAGACATGAAGCTTCTTCAAAGCTTTTATAGTTTTAGCTTTTACCTTTTGAAATAATTTTATATATGGTATGATGTAGAGGTTTAATTTTTCTTTTGCATGTGGATATCCAGTAGACCCAGTATCGTTAGTTCAAAAGACTGTTCATGCCCAACTGGATTTTTCGGCACCCTTGTCAAAAATCGCTTGACTGTATATATGAGGGTTAATTTTTGGATCATCTTTTCCAATTTATTGGTCTATAGATCTGTCCTTACGCCATTACCAAATCAAATGTTATGAGAACGCTTCCCCAGTCATCTTACATATTACCAAATGCCTTATGTAATAATAAAATGTCAATGTAGGGGAATATCTTTAATTCCACTTCTATGGAGATGTTTTGCTTCTGGATGGAGCCTGTGGCCCGCAGACCTTGGTGACCTTATGACATGATGGGATATTAGGCTTACAAAGTCGACTCATTCCTTTTGTTTTCTTCATTCAAAACATTAATCTTTAACCCAGTGCCTCCCTTTCACTCCCATTTCCATCAAATGTCGGTAATAGGATCTGATACTTGGTGGACAACTTTCTTCATTTTGTCTATCTCCTAATCCATAGCCTCTTCCATAGATTTCACTGTCTAGGAAGGAGAAGATGAAACCTGGACAATCTGCTTTCCTCTTTAGAAATCTCTCTAATCCATCATCTTGCAATTGAAAAGTAGATTCTGTTTGACCCGGTTCTTTTCTGAAACACTGGTGCCAATCTTGTTCTTGGCATAGATCCTACATTCTCAGAAACACATTGAGATGCATAGTTGTACCTTTAGCTTCATATATAATTAATGGAATAAATATTTCATCCCATCCAAAGAAAACATTTCAAGAGTACAGCTGTTAAAATTCAGGAAGTAATTAATCAATCAGAAACAAGTAAAAGATTTGTTTGGGGCAGACAGCAGGAAGACCTACACCTGAACACCCGGCTCGCATTGTGGCCCGAGCCTCCCCACAACACGGGGCTGGATTCCAAGGTTCAGATCCTCAGAGACATAACCAACAGGAGCTGTGTTGCCCTTTGTGAAGGAGTCTTGGAATTCACAGGGAATGTCTTTCAACATATTCTGTTCATTAGGAGCCAGTCACTAATGTTGACCCATATTGTAGTGGTTTTATGCAATGAATATTTCAAAATTTAAGGACACATTTAAAAACCACCTTGATCTGTCCACTGGCCACAATTCTTTACGTTCCCCCCACATGGAAAATACACTCATCCCTACACAATACTCGCCACAAGTCTCAATTTAATGGCATCAGGCTCAGGTTCGAATCTAAGATTTTACCATCTTAGTCTGGTGCAAATGGGGATGAAGGGCCTGGGTTTTGGTTTCTAGGATAAAGCCCCTTGAGGACAATTCCTTTCAATATGAAAACATGAGAAAGGAAGAGACAAGTTATCTACCACCCACACACCCAACATTCTGCTCGACTGCTGAAGTTTCCCCTGCAGAAATAGAAAGTGGAAAGCACGTTAGTCCATAGCAATTCTGAAATACAGCCTGATGTGTGCTGTCCGTTCTTTGATTAGGACTGAGTCCTAATCATGCCAATGCTTCTCCATGGCCCTTTGCTGTCCCCTGTGAGCTCTTTGTTCTGTCCTTTTCATAAGAAATGACCTGTGCTTGCAGCTCTTCCCTCAGCGTCATTCCTCCACCCAAATGTCTAAGACCCACAGGCCTCCTCTATTTTTCACTCTCTTGGTTTTTATTAGTCCAAGGTAACAAGGTAGTTTTTTGCTACTTGATTATCCTAAAAACTTGGAGTTGCGTGAGAGTTTATTGGGGTTCGTGCCATTAGAAAAGCCACCGTCATACATCGTTTTGAGATAAGCTCTTGGGCTTTCTGTAGCTGTTGTAGGACCATGCCTTTAAAATTCTTTTCCTCCGAAGAGCCTTCCAGGAATTTAAGGCCCCACTTTAACTCTTTCGAAGTCTTGAGGAAGGCTTTACAGTCTTGTCCTCATCCGTACATCATGTCTTCCTGGGAGCACAGCGAATTTGATCTTCACTCAGAAGCCATTTCTTCATTTTAGCATGATTTGACAACAGGGCATGTGGGAGAGGCTGTAAATGGGAAACACATTTGAACACAATAAGTCCTGGTTCCTTTACAGTTCACAGTCTTTCGTTAGCTCATGTATCTCATGGATGTTACTTGGTTACTTCACAGCAAGAGTCCCCTTTCATCCGGATTTCAGACTCATTTTCTTCACTAGCTGAGAAGTATTTGTGGCCATCCTCTTTAGGGGCCCGCAAGCCCCCAATAACCGTCTCTTGGAGGCTATTGTGGGTGTCGTTCTCATTCTTCTCCACATCCTTTCGGGTTCCACCTACCTCCTGGTGGAAAGGCACTCCTACAGGTTTTAGATTGCTTTTCTTTGTGGCCTCACACCATTTTGAATATCATTATCAATGCAGTTGTTCATTGCTGCTCAAGAAACCAACTCAAAAGCTAGTGGCTCAAAACAGCATCTGTTTTGTTCACCAGTAATGCAGTTGAGTGAAGCTCAGTGAGACCAGCTCATTTCTGTTCCACTTGGCATCAGCTGCGTTGCCATGAAGCTGCGAATGAGAATCATCTAAAGGCTGTTACACACACGTGTAGCAGTTGAAGCAGGGTTTTCGCGGGGACGCCCACTGGGGCCGTCTCAGCATGAACATCTGTAGGAGGCCTCGCTGTGTGTCCTGGGCTTCTTCATCTGCACAACATGGTGGCTGGGTTCTCAGGGCGAGCTTCCCGAGAGAAAGTCAGATGGAAGCTGTATCACATTTTCTGCCGCAGGCATAGCATTCTCACAGCAGTTCTGCCCTATTCCATGCACTAGAATCCAGTTACATCCTAAGGCCAGCACATATTAAAAGGGAGGGAATTTCATGGAGAAATGTCAAGAATTTGTAGCCATGTTTTAAAAACACTACATCCATCCACTCACCTCATCTTACCAAATAAGCATTGTATCTACAGGAAAGTAGTTCTACCCAACTCAGTATCACTGAAATTCCAGCAGATTTGTTGTTATTATTGCTGTTTAGGATGTTCTTGTATATTGTGGAAAGAGAGGATTACAAGATAGCATTATCGAATTAAGACACTTTTTTGTTGTTGAAAAAATGTAGCGATCATCTCACTAAACATTCACAGTGTGAGATGTGATTTCTCCTTAACCTTGGGAATCATTTCTTCTTGAAAGCAATTCAAATTACCATGAAACATTTGTAGCTGACGGAGGCCTAACTATCTCAAGATGAGTTACTTGTAACTCCCTACAACTTCGTAAGAAATTACGGAGAGTTAAAATGGGGAACAGCTGAGAGACTATCAACTCAGAGGTGACTTACAGTCATTTTATAGAAGAAAAACATGAACCAATCATTCAGGAAATCGTAGAAAATCAAGTACAGATGTTGTGTGGCAAAGTCGATGACAATAAAGGATACATTTTTGAGTCTCCTGGTGCTTTTCTCTTTGTTCTTCATTCTGAGTAATTCAAGTTTCCACATTCTAAGACTCTACGACAGTATGGATGACATTTTATGGCAACTGAGTTTATTTCACAAGTTGATACTGGTTTGGGGTTAGACTATTCTCAGTCAACTTCCTTCGTAACCAAATCATACTATCTTACTCATTCAGAATGATGCTCTCAAAGCAAAACTGGAAACTGCATCTTCAGAATGTCTCCATCTGTGGGGTGGCCAGTTGGCTCCATGGTTAGAGAATCGTGCTGGTTCCAATCCTTGGTAACCAAGGTCGCTGGTTCGATTCCCACATGGACCAGTTAGCTACACCCTCCACAACTAGGTTGAAAACAATGGCTGGAGCTTGGAGCTGAGCCCCCAGTGGGCGGCCGGCCAGTTGGTTCAGTGGTTAGAGCGCAGTGCTCATAACACCAAGGTTGCCGGTTCGATTCCCGCATGGGTCAGTGAGCTGTACCTTCCATAACTAGTAGATTGAAGAGAACAATTTGACTTGGAGCTGAGCTGCGCATCCCACAACTAGATTGGAAACTGTTACTTGACAGGGAGCTGATGGGTTCTGGCAAAAACACTGTTCCCCAATTCTAAAGAAAAAATTTGTTTTAAAAAGTTTTTTTAAAAAAAGATATCTATACCTTGATGAAGAAAATCAATCTTAAACAGGAGTTATTATCTATGAAAGGAGTACAAATGTCATGTGAAAAAGTAGAGAATAAAAAGAGTGGAGATAAAAATTATTAAACCTCAAAATTCATATAGTCACGAATGTGGTAGAAAAGAGTGAAGCAGAACACAGTAAATTCTGGGATATTGAAGACTGAGCAAGACAGGATGTAGTAGAAAAAGTTTTTTAAATCTATTTTTACAGGTTAATTCATTGATTTTTAACACGCCTTAATTCATTTTGCTGCAAATTACGTTTTCGATATGCATAGTGTATGTGATTCTTCTACTCCCCTTAACGGCAGTTGTTTTTATTTTATTTTTTTTAGATTTCTGGAACTAAGGTGGTATCTGCTTCTCCTTTTTAATATTTCAGTTCCCATCATTATTGTCACTCAGTTGATCTTTGAGATTTGTTCTTTCTGAAAAATCATTTGATTTTTAAGACCAATTGATATAAAACGAGACTATTAGGAAATAAAGAAAATAAAATGCACCATATTCTTAGATTATTAAGTCATATTGTTCAATTTTTAAAATTTAAAATTGATTCTCTTATTGGAATAGTTAGATGAGATGATTCAAAATATTTTCATGATTCAGATCTATTTCATTCCGTATTGATGATAAATATTTTAAACTTCAGCTTTTTTTTACGTTTAAATTGCCCTCCAAATCATTGACTTAAAACTAAAGAATACAAATAGACTGTAATTATTCAGTTTATATTTATTTTTAAAATGTATCCTTTCTGTTGGCTTTAGGAACAAGCAGCATCTCAAAAAAACGTACACCCGTTAAATGACCATGATTGCGCTTCCGTAAGTGACATGTACATACTCAGAATTAAATATCTGGAATCTGAAATCGCCAAAGTGAAAACTTCTCATGAAATAGAATTGGAAAAATATAAACACCTCCACCTAGAGGAATTAAAACTTATCGCATCATTGCAAAACAAACTAAACAAGTAAGTCCAAACAAAGTCAGAGAAAATCAATCGAGCTCATTAATTTGCCTCTAAAGTATAATTTTTATCCAGGCAGATTCCCGAGATTGATAGGAAATGAAAGCTTACTAAATAGTATAATTTTGGAAAATGATGTTAGTGAATAAATTACTTTTAAAATGTTAGTTAGTTCAGGACATTTGCATCTCTCCCCATTTTTGGTTTTACATGATTGTATTTTTCCTTCTCGCGGTTTTCATAGAGTTAATCTGATCTACCAGTCTTTAAGCAAAGTGTTTTTGAAGCTTTATGATTTAGACAACGCTATTTATTATAAAATTTCTTGTCAGAATTCCCCTAAATAGTTTTTAATGAGGTAACTATTTATTATAAGATAACAACTTAAACCCAAAGGGTTAAGTACTCTGCATGTTCTGGCACTTGGTACATGTACTGTCTCCATTGTGCTCAGTGTTATTATCTCTAGAGGTCGCTTTCAGACAAGCTCTTCTTTCTAGTCTTTCTGATGTCCACAAAGGCATATATGTGAAATACAGCAGAGGGTTAACAACGTAGGGGTGAGGGTAGTATAACCCAAGAAGTGGCTAAAAAGATAAGGTGGTGAGCCTGAGGGGGTGTGTGGAAGACAGAAAGCGCAGAGCCCACGCCCAGCGCCATGGTCACAGTGTTATATTATAAGCTACACGCCTGCGGAGCGGTTTCAGTTCAGTAGGGTCACCCACCAGGCTCCCTCCTTCTCCCCCAGAGGCTGTTGTTCTCCATGACACCTCAGTCCTCAGGGTAATGAGGGCGTTACCCAAGGGCGGTGACTGCAAAGGCTTGAAAATATCTTGGTGGGATTTTTAAAAAATTCTAAACTCGTTTGCTATGTACGTCTCATGGCAATCCTCAAGAATCTTATTGGTTCAGCCATTGCAGAAGGCAGCAAGTATTATCTGTGAAGCCGTGGATGTCACTGATAGCCCGTTTCCTCCCTTCCCTACTTTGAATTTCTTCTTAGTCTGGCGTCCCCATAGAAACATATGTGCTTGTTTAGGATAATTTGAAACCTATCCTTGTGCATGGTAGGTCTGCCCTGACGCATTTTCAATGTTAAAATGCTGTTTAATGGGAAATTTCTTTTACTATTTATTATGGCAACTTGAAAAAAATGCAAGTCATTCAGGAAAAAAAAAATTTACAATCTTCACAGTGCTAATGAAAGACTGGCAGAGGCTAGAACCGATCTTCAGGCAAAGGAACAGCAGAACGAGTTTCTCAGCACTGGTCTTAGGAGGTGAGTCCTTGAGCCACCTTGTGTTGGAAGTTTAATACTGAGTTACTCCTCAGTGGAAATCCTGCTCCAAGAGAAAATTTGGTGATTCCTAATTCAACCGCAGGGGCTTCAAATGATAGCATGGGGTATTACTGTCCCAAGGTTAGTTACATTAGCTTCTTTCCCTTGGGTTTCAGATTTCTTTCTTTTTTATTTCTTTGATATAATATTGTTTTGTTTTGTCTTATGTATTCATTGGGGTGATATTGGTTAGTGAAATCATATGGGTTTCAAGTGTACATTTCCATAATACATCATGTATATATTTCACTGTGTGTTCACCATCCCGAGTCAGTTCTCCTTCCATCGCCATGTATTTGACCCCTTTTTCCCTCTTCTACCTCTCTCTCTCCCCCCTCACCCATTAAGTGTTGTCTGTGTCTAGAGTTTTTGTTTCTTTGTTTGTCGTTGATGAAATTTTGAGTTGTTTCATTGACTAATGCACACGAGGTAAAAGGCATAATTATGTGTGCTAATATGCATAGAAAGGAGACAGAAATTTTACAATCTTTTTTTAAGTCCCTAGAGCTCTCATGTGTTAAAGAGTTATTTGTTATTATTTAATAAATGTAACTAAAGTGATACATTTAAAATGCTTGAAAATTTGCCTTTAAATTTTATTTCAGATGTTAAATATCATTGCCTAATAACCAATGGTATGCTTTGAGATGCTTTGGCTTCTTAATTGGTTTTAGTTGGAGATGATTCATAAAAATTTTAAAGTTTTGTGCATCCCAGTTTTTCTTCCCCTAAGCGTAAGTGAATGATGGCCGGCCAAACACCTAACCACAAATGGATGTTTATTATTAAATGAAACAGATATAATCCTTTTTAATAATTCGGCAAACTTATAATACTGCAGAAAGATTAGTCTCTGTTTTTATGGTTAAAGTTATCTTCTAACAAGAGAGTATATCCTTAATTTTTATTTTATTCGTAGCACTATCTATTTCAGTGTTTTAAAATGAGTTGCTTCACAGTTGTACATATTCTAAATAGGGACATTAAGCAAATAATTGAATTTTTAAAATGAAGTTCACTTATGTCTATATGTCTTGACAGCATTTGGGTAATTGATGAGTAAGGTGGCAGTGCTAGGGAGTCTTTAAATCACAACTCGTTTTCTTCGTGTGACGTGGTTGTTAAAAATACTCATTCTTGAGTTCTTGACCAGCAGGAGTTCTGTTCGGTTCTGTTTCATAGTTTCCATCTCTTTGATAAAGTTCTCCTCCGGGTCATTAATTTTACTCCTGAACTCATTGAACTGCCTTGTGAGCGTTGTTATATCTCAGTGACATTCTTCATGCTGTTACTTTGTTTTGTTTTACCCTCCAAAATGTTTATTACATTTAAGCAACATGGAGAATACAGGAAGGAAAGCACAAATCATCTGCTCGGAACAATTGGTCTAATTTATATGCAGCATACAATATAGAAAATTAGTTTAAACCGGTTAGTAGAGGTCAAATTGAGGAGGGCTATAAGTGAGTTTGATTTTTTTTCTCTAGGCAGCAGTAGGTATAAAAAGGATAATGAAATAATAATTCTTTCATGGGGGAGTATATAATATGTGGCAGAGAGTCTGTTATCTCCTTTGTATTTGAAAAATTAAGTGAAGTATAATGTATGTCGTTAGTTTCAGGTGAACAACCTTTCCCTGGTTTGTGCTAATCTTTGGCCCTAGAAGTAAATACTGTATGTCTTTTGACTATTGACATATAGTATTTTATATAATATAGTATATAATATACTGAGCTTCTTGCTGGGGCTACAGCTGAAAATAGCTCAGCCCTGTTTCTCTTTGGCCATGACTCGACTGTGTTGAACTGGGTTATTTTAAGCTGAGGGCCAGATTGCTGATTGACAGGTGTTATATATGTGCCTGAAAGTCATCAAGAAGTGCTATTGTTTTTTGTTTGTTTGTTTTACTGTGCAGAAACTAGTTCTGGGTGTCTTCTTTTTTTTCAGTGAATGAGTATTATTATTTTTAACTCTTTTTTTATTATTAGTTTCAGGTGTACAAAACAATGTAATAGTTACACATTTATAATTTGTATGCCTCACATAATGATGACCCCTCTCCCCTCATCAACGACCCCTCTGACATCACATACAGCCATTACATTTCCACTGCCTCTATCCCTCATTGCTGTATTCTACTTCTTGTAAACATATATATACATACATGTATATGTGTGTGTGTGTATAACAATTGTAGTTAACATTAACATTCATTATTGTTCAGCTTCAGCTTCCGGTGTACAGTGCAGTTGTCAGGCATCTACATCATCTCTGAGGTGCTCTCCCTAATGAGACAAGTGTAATCAGATACCCTACAAAATCTTTACATTATTGATTACATTCACCAAATTGACTTTCGTATCCCCATGGCAATCTTGGGGTTATCGATTGTGCTTTGTAATCCCCTCACCTTCCCCCTTATCCCCACCCCCCTCCCATCTAGCAACCTTCAGTTTTTCCTCTGTGTCTCTGAGACTGTTTCTGATTAGTTCACTCATTTATTGTTTTCTTTAGATTCCATATATAAGTGAGATCATAAGGTATTTGTCTTTCTCTGTCTGACTTATTTCACTTAACGTAATGTTCTCTAGGTCCATCCATATTGTTGCAAATGGTAAGATTTCCTTCTTCTTTATGGCTGCGTAATATTCCATTGTATAAATGTACCACAGTTTCTTAATCCAGTCGTCTACCGATGGGCATTTTGATTGTTTCCATGTCTTGGCTATTGTGTATAGAGCTGCAATAAACATAGGGGTGCATACATTTTTTGAATTAGAGTTTTGGATTTCTCCGGATCGATGCCTAGGAATGGAATTGCTGGGTCATAAGGTAGTTCCATTCTCAGATTTTTGAGATACCTCCATACTGTTTTCCATAGTGGCTGCACCAATCTGCAATCCCACCAACAGTGCACAAGGGTTCCCTTTTCTCCACATCCTCGCCAGCGCTTGTTGTTTGTTGATTTATTGATGATAACCATTTTGACTGGGGTGAGGTGGTATCTCATTGTGGTTTTTATTTGCATTTCTCTGCTGGTTAGTGAGGTTGAGCATTTCTTCATATGTCTGTTTGCCATCTGTATGTCCTCTTTAGATAAATGTCTCTTCATGTCCTCTGCCCATTTTTTAATTGGGTTGATTGTTTTTTCGGAGCTGAGTTGAGTGAGTTTTTTAATAAAGTTTGGATATATCAATGGCAGATATCTTCTCCCATTCAGTAGGACCCTTTTTTGTTGTAATGATGGTTTCCTTTACTGTGAAAAAAATGTTTAGTTTGATGTAATCCCATATGTTTATTTTTTCTGTTACTTCCCTTGCCCAAGGGGATGTATCAGTAAAAATCTTACTCCGGGTAATATATGTAAAGTTGCTTCCTATATTGTCTTCTAGGAGTTTTATGGTATCAGATGTTACATTTAAGTTTTTGACCCATTTTCAATTTATTCTTGTATATGGTGTAAGGAGGTGGTCCAGCTTCATCTTTTTGCATGTGTCTGTCCAGGTTTCCCAGCACCATTTATTGAAAAGACTGTCTTTACCTCACCGTAAATTCTTGCTTCCATTGTCGTAGATTAAATGGCCATATAGGCGTGGATTTATTTTTGGTCCGCTTGTGTGTTCACTGTTAACTTGTCTTCTGAGTCGCTGATTCGATTCTCTGACTCATCTAACCCACTGGTAATTCCTTCAAGCGTGTGCTTTATTTCACTTGTTGTATTCTTTAGTTCTAACTGGTTGTTCATTATGATTTCTCTATCCTTCTTTATGTCGTCACTAAGCTCTTTAAACATTCTTATCGTCGGTGTTCTGAACTCTGTCTCTGATAGATTGGTTACCTCTATTTCATTTGGTTCCAATTCTGGAGGTTTCTTCTGTTCTTTTATTTGGGACATGTTTCTTTGTTTCCCCATTCTGGTTGACTCTCCGTGTTTGCTTCGATGTATTAGGTAGATCCCCTAGGATTCTCGGTCTTTGCTGGGTTATCTTATGTAGTGTGTGTCCTTTACATCTGACTTGCACCACTTCCCTATTCTCCTGTGCGTGTGCTCCAAAGTTGACCCTGGTGTTGTGTATATTGTCCTGTGTAAAGTTGAACTTTCATTGCTTTTGGCTGGTCAGTAGGTGGGGTTGCTCCTAGGCTGCCTAGTTGTGAGACTTAGCTCTGCCCTCGGTGGATGATCTGCTGCGTGAGGGTTGACCACTCCAATTAGACTTGGCCTCTATGGGCTCTTGTGCCTGTAGAGAATTCCCTCTGGGTGTGTCACTTGTAGGTCAAACCCAATAATACTCTGGTTGGGTCTGGAGTTGGTGTCAGGAGGTGTTGAATCTTGTGACTCTTGGGCTGGGCCCTGGTGTAGGGCAATTTCAGAACAAAGCCAATCACCAAGCACAACAGCAACAACAAAGTCAAAACCAAATACACTCACGTGTGAAAACAACCAGTAACCCACACTCAACACAGGCAAAAATATCAAAGATACAAAAACAAAACAAAACAAAAAACGCAGCGCCAGTCTTGGCTTAAGCCCACCAAGTAATCTCCAGGCCGTCCTCTGCTGTACCAGAGAGTCCTCTGTGTATTGTTCAGGCAGAGCCGGTCACCTGGTGCCCAGAGTGACCCTGGGACGGCAGATGTAGATGAGTGGGGCTATCGGGTCTGGATGGTAGTTTCTACAAAGTCAGTGCAGTTTCTGCTCTTGCCTGCACATATGCGCACTGAGAGTAACACAACCAGCCCTGTGCCCAGGTCTCCTGAGTCTTAGGTCACTCCTTCCGTGTGTGTGTGTGCGTGCGTGCATGTGTGCGTGTGTGGTGGGAGATTTCTGAGCTGCTGAAAGCCCAGAGCTGCGACTGCTGCCTACTGCTAACCCCTGGGCATGTCTCCACAGTTGTAATTGCCCTGCCCTGGGCAGGTCAGAGAAGGTGGGGACTGGGGATGGAGGAGTCTTCTCTCTCTCAGCCCAGCAGTGTCACACACTTCCCAGCTTCTTCCCTGGGTCGCAGTAGCTACAAACCGGGTCCTCCCAGATCCTGAGCACTATGGGTCCTCTGTAATCTGACACTACTCCTCAGATCAGGGGCCAGCGTGAGTCTCTGGAAGGGTGGGGGTAGGATTGGGAGAGTCGGGGGAGGGGCCCAGGTATGGTGTTTACTTCCTTTGTCCTACCTAGGGCCCAGCTGGAGGTCTCAGCTGAGGTGACTGCCTCAAACTCTGATATGCTGCTCTCTGGGCAGGGAGATGAGCTGTGGGACACAGGGAAAGAGCCCACCTCCTGGCTCTTGTGGTCTCTGTTCTGTCCTGGGACCACCTGCACCTCCGCAGCCATGGATGCGGGCCACGTCTCTCTTCCCACTTCCCCTGCTCGCCCAGTTTGCCCACCTTCAAGTCATCCTCCTACAAGTCTCTTAGCTGTTCTGTGTGATGAGCAGAGAGCATGACTGCTGTTTTGAAATCTCGGTCACAGAGATCACAATCTTCCATAACTTTGACTTGGTTTCTGGAGAAGTGTCATCTTCTCTCAGTGTTAACCATGTCACCTTGCTTCTTCATGCTGCTGAGTGGCTTGTTCCTCTACAGGAGTACCAGGAAAAAATAACTAAAGAACTATACAAAGACGGTATGTTGCCAAAATGTATTAATTCAAGTTAGATATCATTGATTTCTGGAATAAAATGTAAATATTAAATGGCATCCCTTTTCATGTTCTGATAATAGATACTACATTAAATATTTTCTTGGCCTTAGCAAATAAAAAAGGTGAAAGCATAAATATTCATAGTGAAGACAAGGACATATGAGTAATATCTCAAGAGACTATGTATCTCTTTTTATTTCTGGCCTGTCCCCTTCCTTTCTTCTGCCATCCCTATGGAACTTTACACCTGCACGTTGAAAACGGGGCTTCATCAACTTTTATGTTTTTGCCAGTGATATGAGGCCCAATAACCAGACTTATCTAGTGATACTTAAGCAATTACTGTTCATATATGGTGTTTCCCTGAAAATAAGACCTAACCGGAAAATAATACCTAATGTGTCTTTGGGAGCAAAAATGAATATAAGACCCGGTCTATTTTTGGGGAAATACGGTACCTCCTAGAAGGGCCAAGCTACCATATTTCCCCGAAAATAAGACCAGGTCTTTTATTAATTATAGCTCCAAAAGACGCATTAGGGCTTAATTTCCGGTTAGTCTTATTTTTGGAGGAAACACTGTAGCTGTCACCTGATGGGTGACATTTAAATCTCCAGTCATTTACTTTGTCATTAGTTTACCATGTATCCTCAGGAGAAACTCCACATTGCTTTGCATGGAATGAAAACACCCAAATCAATGTAGTTCTCACCAAACATCTCAGCCTATATCTTGCTACCAACCCTCGTTTGCCCCTTTGCTCTAGCATCTAGCTAAACCAGACTACTTCTCGTTCCGTAGTGTTCTCCCCCATGCTAGTCTTCGCATCTGCGTCTTCCCTCTCAATGGCATCCTCTGTCCTTGTCCTTCAGGCATCAACGTCCATGTCACCTCCACCAGAGAGCAGACAATCAATACTGGGATGTCCCTTCTGTGGGTCCCACTCGCGTCCTGTTGTGCATTTGTATGGTATAGGGGCCTCTGAATGGAAATTGCCTGTTCATCTGTTCCTTCAGCTTATAGTAGATGATGGGTCAGGGCTGGACCGTGTCATCTTCGTCTTGTAACTTCAGTGCTTGTCCTACGACCTTGTTTATAAATGAATGAAGGATGAGACAACCAGAAGCTCTGATACTTGGCCACAATAGCAGTCAAGTCAGTGTGCAGCCGTGGGCAAACTGTATTGAATATGATCTCCTGTTGTGAGCTGTGGCCTCATCTAGAGGTTTTCTCATTCTTCTTAACACTTATACTTAGTTGTATTTTAAAGAACATAATTCTGTTTTTTCTTTCCAGCTCCTGCTGAATTTGAATCTGAATGCAACCGAAAATTTCCTCCATCACCCATTGATAATCTACTTGAGAATATAAAACCAGAAATCGTCTACAATTTGAAAAAAAAGTATAAGCTCTAAAATATAAATAGTACAAGTGTATTTACTGGGCTGTTTAAACAACATGTTAATTGTATCCCAAAATATATAGCATGTGAAATCCTTATTACAGGAAAATATTTTTGTATCATATGTTGTGGGGACAGAGCCCCAGAGAGCAGTTTCCAGGCTCTCGGCCTCACGTGGAGGGGTGCTGGCTCAGGTAGTAGATGGCCATCAACTGTGGTTGGATGGCCGTCAGCTGTGGCTAGTTGGCCGTCAGCTGTAACCAGTGAGCCACTGGCCACTAATATAACTGCTGTGGCTACACTAACTGTCGGTGCCTGCCGACGAGACGAACAGTCCCTGAAGTGGGGAGTGAGGATTGAGAAAAAAGAAGAGAGACAAAGATGGGATCGGGAGGGCAGGCAATTCTAAGTAGACTGCTGCAGTTCTAAGTAGAATGCCTCAGCCCAAGTTTATTTTTGCAGCTTATATACTCTGGGCATCAAAAAGTAACAGAACTGTCTGCAATCTAGTAGTTACAATAAAGGTAATACACAAGGGCCTGTTTTTTGGCCAGCTCCACACTTCCTGACCTTGTCTGGTTCTCTGTTCTCAGAGTAGCAAGTTTTGCCTTGCTGGGAGCACAAACCACTCAAGGAAGTCAAAGGTTCAACATTTCACAAAACAACACCTGCTAGCACTTCAGCACGGTTTCCCACAGGTCCCCCTTTTATATATAAAATTAACACAAGGGTTGCGCCTGGCTTAGGTGGTTGGTACAGATATGTCCATTTACCCGTCATAGGAGACCATCCCTCTAGCGAACGGTTCCTGTCTTAGGTTATGTACATTCTTACCAAATCCTTACCCATCTTTGGCTGCCGACCCATTGTAGGGGCTTTATACACGGGTGTCAGCGACACGGTGGACCTGGGCAGATAATCTCAACTCATGAACCTTTGTTTGGAGATCGATGTAGCCCTTGAGTATTACCTTTCTGAGCAACGGAGTAAAACACATGAATAGAAGAACACCAACAAACATTATTACAAAAGGCAGTAGCAAATGGAACAGAGCTAGAAAGGAGGGGAATTCTCCTCTGAGGTCCGAGTACCAAGGACCTGAAATGTTAACAGGTACCAAAATGAAAGAGGGTCGGTGGAGAACTACAGCTCTACTTTTGTCATTTGACCAATTGATGCTATTACTTAGGTACACTGTATACAAGATACATTAAACTGGACCCTGTCAATAGGGGTGATGTTAGAATTACCAATCATAAGCACATATGGAGCCTTGACACAAGCAGTGGCATTGCCTTCTACCTTGCCTCGTCCCTCGTCCATACTCATAGTCACTGTATCCACTGCTCCCACTAGTTTCCAAATATGTCTTTGGGGCCGGGAGGTATACCATAATCCCACAACCACTCCAGCCTTAGTCCCTTGTTGGACATCAGCACCTGTGTCATGGCCTCCGGACCATCTATAACAGCTTGATTAAACCCAGGGACACTATATTCCCCGGGTTCTTTATAACATTGTCTCCAAAGGATGGATCCGTTGTTTTTTCTGTTCTCCTCACCGCAAGGATCATGGGCTTGTGGTGGAGGGATAAAAACATTATCCCTGATGTTTTTCCATCCTGCTGGCTGATGGGATATGACAGTCTGTCCTTGGTTGTCTCAGTGAATTGTCTGGCTGCCCACATGGAAACATCCAGTAACGTTGACATTCTTCGCGAAGCATATGGGGAGTCCTATGCCCAAGCCGCTATGATTGAATCCAACAGCTTGTAGGACGGCAGGAGCGAATGGATGTCCTAACAGCCTAGTGTCATTTGTCCCAACAATGACTTCAGGCCCGTTCCACACAGTGGGGTGTAGCATGGGAGGGTCAGGAACATATGCCCAGTATGCTGAGGCATCTGCGCAACCAGCAGGATCTCGAAGACGCTCATCAGCAAGCCGCACCAACCTCTCAGGCAGCCACCGCGCACCTCCATTGTCCTGTGAATAAACACAAACATGCCCTCGTCCCCAGATTAGGACTGGCCCCGCCCAAGCCATTGGTTAGTAAGTGGATCTCGCCATCTCACTTGGGCATAATCTTGTTTAGTGTTAGGATGCCACAAGCGATCTGCGGCAGATCTGCCACGCGCATCCAGGTTTAAAAAATTTAGAACAAAGAGTGTGATTAAGGATTGTATGTGGGGAGACGGGGTAGACTCTAACGCTGCTGCCACACATTTTTGACATAGAGTAGGGCTATTAGCCATACCTTGAGGCAGCACCAGCCATTGATATCTCTTCATAGGTTCTTGTAAGTTAGTTGAAGGAACACTGAATGCAAACCTTTTACAGTCCTTGGGGCACAATGGTATTGTATAAAAACAATCCTTTAAAGCCAGGATTCTCTTATATGTGTTTTTGGGTATAGCAGAAGGATTAGGCAATCCTGGTTGTAAAGCCCCCGTGAGCTCCATAGTCTCATTTATTTTTCTCAAATCTTATAACAACCTCCATTTACCTGATTTTTTCTTAATTACAAATATGGAGAGTTCCATGGAGAGTTAGAAAGTGCTATATGTCCCTTATCAAGTTGCTCCTGTTCCAGCAACCTTCCAGCCTGTATCTTTTCTGATGATAGGGGCCACTGTTCTACCCAAACAGGTGTGTCGCTTTTCCAAGTGATAGCATCTGCATGGGGTACAGGAGGAGTAGTGACCCCCGTTAAAAATATCCCAAGCCAGCTCTTTGTGGTAAGGGCGAGGGAAAGATAGGCTCTTTTCTCCCTTGTCCAGAGGGACCTGAGCCATCTCTAGGCAGGAGTCCCTGATGGAACATCATCTTAGTGACCTGTTGATTAGGGCTGTACAGGTAACCTCCCATCTGACTCATGACATCTCTGCCCCATAGATTGACAGGCAATCCTGCCACTGTGTATGGTTGAAAGGATCCTTCATGTCCCTCTTGATCTTTCCACAACAATATATCACTGCTCTGTTCTGGTGACTGAGATTGTCCTATGCCTTGTAATTGGGTTACTGTTTGCTGCTTTGGCCAGTGGCTAGGCCACTGATCTGCAGTTAAAACAGAGACATCGGCCCCCGTGTCTAAAAGGCCCATGAAGGAACGGCCATTAATGGATAGTGGTAATTCTGGCCTGGTGGTGAATGGCCTGGACCCAATAAGCATCTGATGAACCCAGGCCCGCGTCGCCTCGGGATTTATGGCCTGCGGTTTTACCCGGTTTGACATGTGGAATTAACAATGATTGTGCTATGCGTTGGCCCTTATCGATCACTGAAATGCCTCCAGGCGAATGTGTCATAATCCTGATCTCTCCTGTATAATCCATATCCACAACTCCCGGAGCAACCAATATCCCTTTCATGGTAATACTACTCCTTCCTAGGATGAGTCCCACAGTCTGTGGAGGCAGAGGCCCAAAGACCCCTGTAGGAATAGCTCGCATTCCCATCTCAGGTGTTAGTACTGTGTAGGCGGCGCTACTGAGGTCCAATCCTGCGCTGCCTGGGGTTGGTCGGAAGAGTTCCTGAATGGATTTCCCTGGTGGGGGACCAACTGCGGCAGCGCCCCATAGCATTGTTGCGGGGCCTGGGGCTGGCCCCTCTTCCTGTTTCCTGGAAGAAGAGGATTACCGGAGGCATCCCTCTTAGATTTACATGCATTGGCCCAGTGTTTACCTCTCTTACATTTTGGGCATAATCCAGGTTGTTTTGGGCCCTCCTTCCTTTGAGGCTGACCTTGTTTATTAGGGAAGTTTTTGATCATATGGCCCGGCTGTCCACACCCAAAACAGTTGCCCTGTCCCTTTATTTTCTTTTGTTGTTGTTGTTGGAATAACATTTCTCTAACAGTCTTTCCTTGCAAAGCAGCGGCCATTGCAAGACCCTGTGTATAAGAAGGTCCTATTTTTGAGCACAACCAGACATAATCTGACAAGTCACTCTTATTTTTGTAAGGTCATAATGCAGCCTGGCATGCAGAATTAGCATTCTCAAAAGCGAGCTATTTAACTAACAGCATGCTGGCATCTGAGTCTCCCAGAATTCTTCCAGCCGCCTGCATTAATCGCGAAAGGAAGTCTTGGAAAGTCTCATCAGGCCCCTGGATAATTTTAGAGAGGTCCTCAGAACGTTTTCCAGGCATAGGAATCTTTTTCCATGCACGCCTGGCGGCAGCACTTGTTTGTGCATAAGCAGCCGGGTCAAAATTTAATTGTGTTTGCAAGTCTCTATAAGGTCCTTCACCTGCCAACATATCAAAGGAGATAGGAATGTTTTGTGTCTGATTTATCTCTGCAGTACTCTGACAGAATTCTGCAAAGTCAGACTGCCATAAGATATAGTCCCCTCCTGATAAGCAAGCCCTAGCAAGTTGCTTCCAATCACTAGGCGGCAGGGCTTCTGTAGCTAGTGATTCTAGCAGGGCCTGGGTGAACGGGGCATTAGGACCATATTGAGAACATGCCATTTTTAATTCTTTTAAACTTTTGAATGCAAAAGGCACATGGTCTCGGACAGGATTTCCTTGTGCGTCCTGTCTTTCTATCACTGGAAATGCCAACCCAGAATCTCCAGTATCTTCCCCTAACTTGCAGGCGGTTTGCAAAACCTTACGCAGAGGAGAATCACGAGGGCAAGTCTGTTCTGCCTGCCTCGATTGTACCATCTGCACCTGCACAGAGAGGGAGGCAATTGCTGACTGCAATACATCAATCTCTGCCTGGAGAGGATTCAGATGTCCTGTCTTAGCACCTGTTTCTGTCTGAACCACCCCATTATAATCTTCAGGGTCATGATATCGAGGAGCGGCTTCCTCTAGGCCTTCCTCATCTAGGCCCTCCTCATCTTGGGCGTCCAGTCCGTTTAGCACACTTTTTAACATTTGAGTAAAAGACATTCTGCTTTTACCCTGTCCCATGATTTTTTACTCCCGACTGTGGTATCTCACCGCACCCCTTACCTTATGTGACGCGTCTCAGCTCCTTGCGGTGTCCTTCACTTTATCCCCAGTATTCAGGTCCCTGTTCGGGCGCCACTTGTCGGTGCCTGCCGACGAGACTAACAGTCCCTGAAGTAGGGAGTGAGGATTGAGAAAAAAGAAGAGAGACAAAGATGGGATGGGGGGGAGGGGGGAAGGGGGGGCAGGCAATTCTAAGTAGACTGATGCAGTTCTAAGTAGAATGCCTCAGTTCTAAGTAGAATGACTCACCCCAAGTTTATTTTTGCAGCTTATATACTCTGGGCCTCAAAAAACTAACAGAACTGTCTGCAATCTAATAGTTACAATGTTGGGATACACAAGGGCTTGTTTTTTGGCCAGCTCCACACTTCCTGACCTTGTCTGGTTCTGTGTTCTCAGAGTAGCAAGTTTTGCCTTGCTGGGAGCACAAACCACTCAAGGAAGTCAAACGTTCAACATTTCACAAAATAACATCTGCTAGCACGTCAGCACGGTTTCCCACATTAGTGTATTCAAAGCTTTATGCAGTCATCATCACAATCAGTTTTACAACATTTTCATCACCCTGGAAAGTATCTGTGTACTGTTAGCCTTCACCGTGTGCCAGTCTGCCCTTCTCACTCTTCCTAGCCCTAGGGAACCACTAGTGAACTCTCTGCTCCATATTGTGGTTTTGATGTATTTTCTGATGACTAATGATGCTGAGCTATCTTTTCACATGCTTATTGTCCATTTGTATAACTTCTTTGAAGAACTGATTATTCAATTCCATTGCCCATTAAAATTGGTTTGTCTTTGTCTTGTTGAATTGTAAGAATTCTTTATATATCCTAGATACAAATCGCTTATCAGATATAGGATTTTCAAATATTTCTCCCTTTCATTAGCTTGCCTTTTTAGTTTTTCAATGGTGTCCTTTAAAGCATAGAGTTTTTTTTTTTTATTTTAATGAAGTCCAGTTATCTACTTTTGTTTGGTACTGTCATATCTAAGACACAATTGCCAACTCCAGTCGTGAAGACATGAAGCTTCTTCAAAGCTTTTATAGTTTTAGCTTTTACCTTTTGAAATAATTTTATATATGGTATGATGTAGAGGTTTAATTTTTCTTTTGCATGTGGATATCCAGTAGACCCAGTATCGTTAGTTCAAAAGACTGTTCATGCCCAACTGGATTTTTCGGCACCCTTGTCAAAAATCGCTTGACTGTATATATGAGGGTTAATTTTTGGATCATCTTTTCCAATTTATTGGTCTATAGATCTGTCCTTACGCCATTACCAAATCAAATGTTATGAGAACGCTTCCCCAGTCATCTTACATATTACCAAATGCCTTATGTAATAATAAAATGTCAATGTAGGGGAATATCTTTAATTCCACTTCTATGGAGATGTTTTGCTTCTGGATGGAGCCTGTGGCCCGCAGACCTTGGTGACCTTATGACATGATGGGATATTAGGCTTACAAAGTCGACTCATTCCTTTTGTTTTCTTCATTCAAAACATTAATCTTTAACCCAGTGCCTCCCTTTCACTCCCATTTCCATCAAATGTCGGTAATAGGATCTGATACTTGGTGGACAACTTTCTTCATTTTGTCTATCTCCTAATCCATAGCCTCTTCCATAGATTTCACTGTCTAGGAAGGAGAAGATGAAACCTGGACCATCTGCTTTCCTCTTTAGAAATCTCTCTAATCCATCATCTTGCAATTGAAAAGTAGATTCTGTTTGACCCGGTTCTTTTCTGAAACACTGGTGCCAATCTTGTTCTTGGCATAGATCCTACATTCTCAGAAACACATTGAGATGCATAGTTGTACCTTTAGCTTCATATATAATTAATGGAATAAATATTTCATCCCATCCAAAGAAAACATTTCAAGAGTACAGCTGTTAAAATTCAGGAAGTAATTAATCAATCAGAAACAAGTAAAAGATTTGTTTGGGGCAGACAGCAGGAAGACCTACACCTGAACACCCGGCTCGCATTGTGGCCCGAGCCTCCCCACAACACGGGGCTGGATTCCAAGGTTCAGATCCTCAGAGACATAACCAACAGGAGCTGTGTTGCCCTTTGTGAAGGAGTCTTGGAATTCACAGGGAATGTCTTTCAACATATTCTGTTCATTAGGAGCCAGTCACTAATGTTGACCCATATTGTAGTGGTTTTATGCAATGAATATTTCAAAATTTAAGGACACATTTAAAAACCACCTTGATCTGTCCACTGGCCACAATTCTTTACGTTCCCCCCACATGGAAAATACACTCATCCCTACACAATACTCGCCACAAGTCTCAATTTAATGGCATCAGGCTCAGGTTCGAATCTAAGATTTTACCATCTTAGTCTGGTGCAAATGGGGATGAAGGGCCTGGGTTTTGGTTTCTAGGATAAAGCCCCTTGAGGACAATTCCTTTCAATATGAAAACATGAGAAAGGAAGAGACAAGTTATCTACCACCCACACACCCAACATTCTGCTCGACTGCTGAAGTTTCCCCTGCAGAAATAGAAAGTGGAAGGCACGTTAGTCCATAGCAATTCTGAAATACAGCCTGATGTGTGCTGTCCGTTCTTTGATTAGGACTTAGTCCTAATCATGCCAATGCTTCTCCATGGCCCTTTGCTGTCCCCTGTGAGCTCTTTGTTCTGTCCTTTTCATAAGAAATGACCTGTTCTTGCAGCTCATCCCTCAGCGTCATTCCTCCACCCAAATGTCTAAGACCTACAGGCCTCCTCTATTTTTCACTCTCTTGGTTTTTATTAGTCCAAGGTAACAAGGTGGTTTTTTGCTACTTGATTATCCTAAAAACTTGGAGTTGCGTGAGAGTTTATTGGGGTTCGTGCCATTAGAAAAGCCACCATCATACATCGTTTTGAGATAAGCTCTTGGGCTTCCTGTAGCTGTTGTAGGACCATGCCTATAAAATTCTTTTCCTCGGAAGAGCCTTCCAGGAATTTAAGGCCCCACCTTAACTCTTTGGAAGTCTTGAGGAAGGCTTTACAGTCTTGTCCTCATCCGTAGATCATGTCTTCCTGGGAGCACCGCGAATTTGATCTTCACTCAGAAGCCATTTCTTCATTTTAGCATGATTTGACAACAGGGCATGTGGGAGAGGCTGTAAATGGGAAACACATTTGAACACAATAAGTCCTGGTTCCTTTACAGTTCACAGTCTTTCGTTAGCTCATGTATCTCATGGATTTTACTTGGTTACTTCACAGCAAGAGTCCCCTTTTATCCAGATTTCAGACTCATTTTCTTCACTAGCTGAGAAGTCTTTGTGGCCATCCTCTTTAGGGGCCCGCAAGCCCCCAATAACCGTCTCTTGGAGGCTATTGTGGGTGTCGTTCTCATTCTTCTCCACATCCTTTCGGGTTCCACCTACCTCCTGGAGGAAAGGCACTCCTACAGGTTTTAGATTGCTTTTCTTTGTGGCCTCACACCATTTTGAATATCAGTATCAATGCCAGTTGTTCATTGCTGCTCAAGAAACCAACTCAAAAGCTAGTGGCTCACAACAGCATCTGTTTTGTTCACCAGTAATGCAGTTGAGTGAAGCTCAGTGAGACTAGCTCATTTCTGTTCCACCTGGCATCAGCTGCGTTGCCATGAAGCTGCGAATGAGAATCATCTAAAGGCTGTTACACACACGTGTAGCAGTTGAAGCGGGGTTTTGGCCGGGACGCCCACTGGGGCCGTCTCAGCGCGAACATCTGTAGGAGGCCTCGCTGTGTGTCCTGGGCTTCTTCATCTGCACAACATGGTGGCTGGGTTTTCAGGGCGAGCTTCCCGAGAGAAAGTCAGATGGAAGCTGTATCACATTTTCTGCCGCAGGCATAGCATTCTCACAGCAGTTCTGCCCTATTCCATGCACTAGAATCCAGTTACATCCTAAGGCCAGCACATATTAAAAGGGAGGGAATTTCATGGAGAAATGTCAAGAATTTGTAGCCATGTTTTAAAAACACTACATCCATCCACTCACCTCATCTTACCAAATAAGCATTGTATCTACAGGAAAGCAGTTCTACCCAACTCAGTATCACTGAAATTCCAGCAGATTTGTTGTTATTATTGCTGTTTAGGATGTTCTTGTATATTGTGGAAAGAGAGGATTACAAGATAGCATTACCGAATTAAGACACTTTTTTGTTGTTGAAAAAATGTATCGATCATCTCACTAAACATTCACAGTGTGAGATGTGATTTCTCCTTAACCTTGGGAATCATTTCTTCTTGAAAGCAATTCAAATTACCATGAAACATTTGTAGCTGACGGAGGCCTAACTATCTCAAGATGAGTTACTTGTAACTCCCTACAACTTTGTAAGAAATTACGGAGAGTTAAAATGGGGAACAGGTGAGAGACTATCAACTCAGAGGTGACTTACAGTCATTTTATAGAAGAAAAATATGAACCAATCATTCAGGAAATCGTAGAAAATCAAGTACAGATGTTGTGTGGCAAAGTCGATGACAATAAAGGATACATTTTTGAGTCTCCTGGTGCTTTTCTCTTTGTTCTTCATTCTGAGTAATTCAAGTTTCCACATTCTAAGACTCTACTACAGTATGGATGACATTTTATGGCAACTGAGTTTATTTCACAAGTTGATACTGGTTTGGGGTTAGACTATTCTCAGTCAACTTCCTTCGTAACCAAATCATACTATCTTACTCATTCAGAATGATGCTCTCAAAGCAAAACTGGAAACTGCATCTTGAGAATGTCTCCATCTGTGGGGTGGCCAGTTGGCTTAATGGTTAGAGCATCGTGCTGGTTCCAATCCTTGGTAACCAAGGTCGCTGGTTCGATTCCCACATGGACCAGTTAGCTACACCCTCCACAACTAGGTTGAAAACAATGGCTGGAGCTTGGAGCTGAGCCCCCAGTGGGCAGCCGGCCAGTTGGTTCAGTGGTTAGAGCGCAGTGCTCATAACACCAAGGTTGCCGGTTCGAATCCCGCATGGGTCAGTGAGCTGTACCCCCCATAACTAGTAGATAGAAGAGAACAATTTGACTTGGAGCTGAGCTGCGCATCCCACAACTAGATTGGAAACTGTTACTTGACAGGGAGCTGATGGGTTCTGGCAAAAACAGTGTTCCCCAATTATAAAAAATAAATTTGTTTTAAAAAGTTTTTTTAAAAAAAGATATCTATACCTTGTTGAAGAAAATCAATCTTAAACAGGAGTTATTATCTATGAAAGGAGTACAAATATCATGTGAAAAAGTAGAGAATAAAAAGAGTGGAGATAAAAATTATTAAACCTCAAAATTCATATAGTCACGAATGTGGTAAAAAAGAGTGAAGCAGAACACAGTAAATTCTGGGATATTGAAGACTGAGCAAGACAGGATGTAGTAGAAAAAGCTTTTTAAATCTATTTTTACAGGTTAATTCATTGATTTTTAACACGCCTTAATTCATTTTGCTGCAAATTACGTTTTCGATATGCATAGTGTATGTGATTCTTCTACTCCCCTTAACGGCAGTTGTTTTTATTTTATTTTTTTTAGATTTCTGGAACTAAGGTGGTATCTGCTTCTCCTTTTTAATATTTCAGTTCCCATCATTATTGTCACTCAGTTGATCTTTGAGATTTGTTCTTTCTGAAAAATCATTTGATTTTTAAGACCAATTGATATAAAACGAGACTATTAGGAAATAAAGAAAATAAAATGCACCATATTCTTAGATTATTAAGTCATATTGTTCAATTTTTAAAATTTAAAATTGATTCTCTTATTGGAATAGTTAGATGAGATGATTCAAAATATTTTCATGATTCAGATCTATTTCATTCCGTATTGATGGTAAATATTTTAAACTTCAGCTTTTTTTTTTCATTTAAATTGCCCTCCAAATCATTGACTTAAAACTAAAGAATACAAATAGACTGTAATTATTCAGTTTATATTTATTTTTAAAATGTATCCTTTCTGTTGGCTTTAGGAACAAACAGCATCTCAAAAAAACGTACACCCGTTAAATGACCATGATGGCGCTTCCGTAAGTGACATGGACATACTCAGAATTAAATATCTGGAATCTGAACTCTCCAAAATGAAAACTTCTCATGAAATAGAATTGGAAGAATATGAACACCTCTACCTAGAGGAATTAAAACTTATCACATCATTGCAAAACAAACTAAACAAGTAAGTCCAAACAAAGTCAGAGAAAATCAATCGAGCTCATTAATTTGCCTCTAAAGTATAATTTTTATCAAGGCAGATTCCCGAGATTGATAGGAAATGAAAGCTTACTAAATAGTATAATTTTGGAAAATGATGTTAGTGAATAAATTACTTTTAAAATGTTAGTTAGTTCAGGACATTTGCATGTCTCCCCATTTTTGGTTTTACATGATTGTATTTTTCCTCCCGCGGTTTTCAAAGAGTTAATCTGATCTACCAGTCTTTAAGCAAAGTGTTTTTGAAGCTTTATGATTTAGACAACGCTATTTATTATAAAATTTCTTGTCAGAATTCCCCTAAATAGTTTTTAATGAGGTAACTATTTATTATAAGATAACAACTTAAACCCAAAGGGTTAAGTACTCTGCATGTTCTGGCACTTGGTACATGTACTGTCTCCATTGTGCTCTGTGTTATTATCTCTGGAGGTCGCTTTCAGACAAGCTCTTCTTTCTAGTCTTTCTGATGTCCACAAAGGCATACATGTGAAATATAGCAGAGGGTTAACAACGTAGGGGTGAGGGTAGTATAACCCAAGAAGTGGCTAAAAAGATAAGGTGGTGAGCCTGAGGGGGTGTGTGGAAGACAGAAAGCGCAGAGCCCACGCCCAGCGCCTTGGTCACAGTGTTATATTATAAGCTACACGCCTGCGGAGCGGTTTCAGTTCAGTAGGGTCACCCACCAGGCTCCCTCCTTCTCCCCCAGAGGCTGTTGTTCTACATGACACTTCAGTCCTCAGGGTAATGAGGGCGCTACCCAAGGGCGGTGACTGCAAAGGCTTGAAAATATCTTGGTGGGATTTTTAAAAAATTCTAAACTCGTTTGCTATGTACGTCTCATGGCAATCCTCAAGAATCTTATTGGTTCAGCCATTGCAGAAGGCAGCAAGTATTATCTGTGAAGCCGTGGATGTCACTGATAGCCCGTTTCCTCCCCTCCCTACTTTGAATTTCTTCTTAGTCTGGCGTCCCCATAGAAACATATGTGCTTGTTTAGGATAATTTGAAACCTATCCTTGTGCATGCTAGGTCTGCCCTGACGCATTTTCAATGTTAAAATGCTGTTTAATGGGAAATTTCTTTTACTATTTATTATGGCAGCTTGAAAAAAATGCAAGTCATTCAGGAAAAATAAAATTCAAAGCTTTGTGTTTTACAATCTTCACAGTGCTAATGAAAGACTGGCAGAGGCTAGAACCGATCTTCAGGCAAAGGAACAGCCCAAGGAGTTTCTCAGCACTGCTCTTAGGAGGGGAGTCCTTGAGCCACCATGTGTTGGAAGTTTGAATACTGAGTTACTCCTCAGTGGAAATCCTGCTCCAAGAGAAAATTTGGTGATTCCTAAGTCAACCGCACGGGCTTCAAATGACATCATGGGGTATTACTGTCCCAAGGTTAGTTATATTAGCTTCTTTCCCTTGCGTTTCAGATTTCTTTCTTTTTTATTTCTTTGATATAATATTGTTTTGTTTTGTCTTATATATTCATTAGGGTGATATTGGTTAGTGAAATCATATGGGTTTCAAGTGTACATTTCCATAATACATCATGTATATATTTCACTGTGTGTTCACCATCCCGAGTCAGTTCTCCTTCCATCGCCATGTATTTGACCCCCTTTTCCCTCTTCTACCTCTCTCTCTCCCCCCTCACCCATTAAGTGTTGTCTGTGTCTAGAGTTTTTGTTTCTTTGTTTGTCGTTGATGAAATTTTGAGTTGTTTCATTGACTAATGCACACGAGGTAAAAGGCATAATTATGTGTGCTAATATGCATAGAAAGGAGACAGAAATTTTACAATCTTTTTTTAAGTCCCTAGAGCTCTCATGTGTTAAGAGTTATTTATTATTATTTAATAAATGTAACTAAAGTGATACATTTAAAATGCTTGAAAATTTGCCTTTAAATTTTATTACAGATGTTAAATATCATTGCCTAATAACCAATGGTATGCTTTGAGATGCTTTGGCTTCTTAATTGGTTTTAGTTGGAGATGATTCATAAAAATTTTAAAGTTTTGTGCATCCCAGTTTTTCTTCCCCTAAGTGTAAGTGAATGATGGCCGGCCAAACACCTAACCACAAATGGATGTTTATTATTAAATGAAACAGATATAATCCTTTTTATTAATTCGGCAAACTTATAATACTGCAGAAAGATTAGTCTCTGTTTTTATGGTTAATGTTATCTTCTAACAAGAGAGTATATCCTTAATTTTTATTTTATTCGTAGCACTATCTATTTCAGTGTTTTAAAATGAGTTGCTTCACAGTTGTACATATTCTAAATAGGGACATTAAGCAAATAATTGAATTTTTAAAATGAAGTTCACTTATGTCTATATGTCTTGACAGCATTTGGGTAATTGATGAGTAAGGTGGCAGTGCTAGGGAGTCTTTAAATCACAACTCGTTTTCTTCGTGTGACGTGGTTGTTAAAAATACTCATTCTTGAGTTCTTGACCAGCAGGAGTTCTGTTCGGTTCTGTTTCATAGTTTCCATCTCTTTGATAAAGTTCTCCTCCGGGTCATTAATTTTACTCCTGAACTCATTGAACTGCCTGTGAGTGTTGTTATATCTCAGTGACATTCTTCATGCTGTGACTTTGTTTTGTTTTACCCTCCAAAATGTTTGTTACATTTAAGCAACATGGAGAATACAGGAAGGAAAGCACAAATCATCTGCTCGGAACAATTGGTCTAATTTATATGCAGCATACAATATAGAAAATTAGTTTAAACCGGTTAGTAGAGGTCAAATTGAGGAGGGCTTTAAGTGAGTTTGATTTTTTTTTCTCTAGGCAGCAGTAGGCATAAAAAGGATAATGAAATAATAATTCTTTCATGGGGGAGTATATAATATGTGGCAGAGAGTCTGTTATCTCCTTTGTATTTGAAAAATTAAGTGAAGTATAATGTATGTCGTTAGTTTCAGGTGAACAAGCTTTTCCTGGTTCGTGCTACTCTTTGGCCCTAGAAGTAAATACTGTATGTCTTTTGACTATTGACATATAGTATTTTATATAATATAGTATATAATATACTCAGCTTCTTGCTGGGGCTACAGCTGAAAATAGTTCAGCCCTGTTTCTCTTTGGCCATGACTCGACTGTGTTGAACTGGGTTATTTTAAGCTGAGGGCCAGATTGCTGATTGACAGGTGTTATATATGTGCCTGAAAGTCATCAAGAAGTGCTATTTTTTTTGGTTTGTTTGTTTCACTGTGCAGAAACTAGTTCTGGGTGTCTTCTTTTTTTTCAGTGAATGAGTATTATTATTTTTAACTCTTTTTTATTATTAGTTTCAGGTGTACAAAACAATGTAATAGTTACACATTTATAATTTGTATGCCTCACATAATGATGACCCCTCTCCCCTCATCAACGACCCCTTTGACATCACATACAGCCATTACATTTCCACTGCCTCTATCCCTCAGGCTGTACTCTACTTCTTGTAAACATATATATACATACATGTATATGTGTGTGTGTGTATAACAATTGTAGTTAACATTAACATTCATTATTGTTCAGCTTCAGCTTCAGGTGTACAGTGCAGTTGTCAGGCATCTACATCATCTCTGAGGTGCTCTCCCTAATGAGACAAGTGTAATCAGATACCCTACAAAATCTTTACATTATTGATTACATTCACCAAATTGACTTTCGTATCCCCATGGCAATCTTGGGGTTATCGATTGTGCTTTGTAATCCCCTCACCTTCCCCCTTATTCCCACCCCCCTCCCATCTAGCAACCTTCAGTTTTTCCTCTGTGTCTCTGAGACTGTTTCTGATTAGTTCACTCATTTATTGTTTTCTTTAGATTCCACATATAAGTGAGATCATAAGGTATTTGTCTTTCTCTGTCTGACTTATTTCACTTAACGTAATGTTCTCTAGGTCCATACATATTGTTGCAAATGGTAAGATTTCCTTCTTCTTTATGGCTGCGTAATACTCCATTGTATAAATGTACCACAGTTTCTTAATCCAGTCGTCTACCGATGGGCATTTTGATTGTTTCCATGTCTTGGCTATTGTGTATAGAGCTGCAATAAACATAGGGGTGCATACATTTTTTTGAATTAGAGTTTTGGATTTCTCCGGATCGATGCCTAGGAGTGGAATTGCTGGGTCATAAGGTAGTTCCATTCTCAGATTTTTGAGATACCTCCATACTGTTTTCCATAGTGGCTGCACCAATCTGCAATCCCACCAACAGTGCACAAGGGTTCCCTTTTCTCCACATCCTCGCCAGCGCTTGTTGTTTGTTGATCTATTGATGATAACCATTTTGACTGGGGTGAGGTGGTATCTCATTGTGGTTTTTATTTGCATTTCTCTGATGGTTAGTGAGGTTGAGCATTTCTTCATATGTCTGTTTGCCATCTGTATGTCCTCTTTAGATAAATGTCTCTTCATGTCCTCTGCCCATTTTTTAATTGGGTTGATTGTTTTTTCGGAGCTGAGTTGAGTGAGTTTTTTAATAAAGTTTGGATATATCAATGGCAGATATCTTCTCCCATTCAGTAGGACCCTTTTTTGTTGTAATGATGGTTTCCTTTACTGTGAAAAAAATGTTTAGTTTGATGTAATCCCATATGTTTATTTTTTCTGTTACTTCCCTTGCCCAAGGGGATGTATCAGTAAAAATCTTACTCCGGGTAATATATGTAAAGTTGCTTCCTATATTGTCTTCTAGGAGTTTTATGGTATCAGATGTTACATTTAAGTTTTTGACCCATTTTCAATTTATTCTTGTATATGGTGTAAGGAGGTGGTCCAGCTTCATCTTTTTGCATGTGTCTGTCCAGGTTTCCCAGCACCATTTATTGAAAAGACTGTCTTTACCTCACCGTAAATTCTTGCTTCCATTGTCGTAGATTAAATGGCCATATAGGCGTGGATTTATTTTTGGTCCGCTTGTGTGTTCACTGTTAACTTGTCTTCTGAGTCGCTGATTCGATTCTCTGACTCCTCTAACCCACTGGTAATTCCTTCAAGCGTGTGCTTTATTTCACTTGTTGTATTCTTTAGTTCTAACTGGTTGTTCATTATGATTTCTCTATCCTTCTTTATGTCGTCACTAAGCTCTTTAAACATTCTTATCGTCAGTGTTCTGAACTCTGTCTCTGATAGATTGGTTACCTCTATTTCATTTGGTTCCAATTCTGGAGGTTTCTTCTGTTCTTTTATTTGGGACATGTTTCTTTGTTTCCCCATTCTGGTTGACTCTCCGTGTTTGCTTCGATGTATTAGGTAGATCCCCTAGGATTCTCGGTCTTTGCTGGGTTATCTTATGTAGTGTGTGTCCTTTATATCTGACTTGCACCACTTCCCTATTCTCCTGTGCGTGTGCTCCAAAGGTGACCCTGGTGTTGTGTATATTGTCCTGTGTAAAGTTGAACTTTCATTGCTTTTGGCTGGTTAGTAGGTGGGGTTGATCCTAGGCTGCCTAGTTGTGAGACTTAGCTCTGCCCTCGGTGGATGATCTGCTGCGTGAGGGTTGACCACTCCAATTAGACTTGGCCTCTATGGGCTCTTGTGCCTGTAGAGAATTCCCTCTGGGTGTGTCACTTGTAGGTCAAACCCAATAATACTCTGGTTGGGTCTGGAGTTGGTGTCAGGAGGTGTTGAATCTTGTGACTCTTGGGCTGGGCCCTGGTGTAGGGCAATTTCAGAACAAAGCCAATCACCAAGCACAACAGCAACAACAAAGTCAAAACCAAATACACTCACGTGTGAAAACAACCAGTAACCCACACTCAACACAGGCAAAAATATCAAAGATACAAAAACAAAACAAAACAAAAAACGCAGCGCCAGTCTTGGCTTAAGCCCACCAAGTAATCTCCAGGCCGTCCTCTGCTGTACCAGAGAGTCCTCTGTGTATTGTTCAGGCAGAGCCGGTCACCTGGTGCCCAGAGTGACCCTGGGACGGCAGATGTAGATGAGTGGGGCTATCGGGTCTGGATGGTAGTTTCTACAAAGTCAGTGCAGTTTCTGCTCTTGCCTGCACATATGCGCACTGAGAGTAACACAACCAGCCCTGTGCCCAGGTCTCCTGAGTCTTAGGTCACTCCTTCCGTGTGTGTGTGTGCGTGCGTGCATGTGTGCGTGTGTGGTGGGAGATTTCTGAGCTGCTGAAAGCCCAGAGCTGCGACTGCTGCCTACTGCTAACCCCTGGGCATGTCTCCACAGTTGTAATTGCCCTGCCCTGGGCAGGTCAGAGAAGGTGGGGACTGGGGATGGAGGAGTCTTCTCTCTCTCAGCCCAGCAGTGTCACACACTTCCCAGCTTCTTCCCTGGGTCGCAGTAGCTACAAACCGGGTCCTCCCAGATCCTGAGCACTATGGGTCCTCTGTAATCTGACACTACTCCTCAGATCAGGGGCCAGCGTGAGTCTCTGGAAGGGTGGGGGTAGGATTGGGAGAGTCGGGGGAGGGGCCCAGGTATGGTGTTTACTTCCTTTGTCCTACCTAGGGCCCAGCTGGAGGTCTCAGCTGAGGTGACTGCCTCAAACTCTGATATGCTGCTCTCTGGGCAGGGAGATGAGCTGTGGGACACAGGGAAAGAGCCCACCTCCTGGCTCTTGTGGTCTCTGTTCTGTCCTGGGACCACCTGCACCTCCGCAGCCATGGATGCGGGCCACGTCTCCCTTCCCACTTCCCCTGCTCGCCCAGTTTGCCCACCTTCAAGTCATCCTCCTACAAGTCTCTTAGCTGTTCTGTGTGATGAGCAGAGAGCATGACTGCTGTTTTGAAATCTCGGTCACAGAGATCACAATCTTCCATAACTTTGACTTGGTTTCTGGAGAAGTGTCATCTTCTCTCAGTGTTAACCATGTCACCTTGCTTCTTCATGCTGCTGAGTGGCTTGTTCCTCTACAGGCACATTTGAAGTAGTGAATACTTTCTTATGTAGGTACATTTCGATTTGAACAATTAAACAGGTATATAGTTAGAGGTCTTTCTTTTGTTTTCAGTAGATGGTACAAGAGTGTAATTTCTGTTTTCTCCCACAGGTGCTCCTTGAGTATGGGGGATCCAGGGGCGGGGGCTTAGCTGTGGGTGTGGGAGTCCAAGCCTGGGTGACCAGGGAGATGGGTGTTGCAACTGCATCCAGGTCTCCAGGGTCTCTGGTCACCACCACCAAGCAGGTGGGGGAAGTGGGTGGTTGAGGGGAGCGTGTTCTTGAGCCCGCTGAGCTGCTACCTGGTTCCCTATGTCTACTGGTAGCACTGTGTGTGGTCGTGAGACTGGAGAATTGTTTCTGCTGCTGCTACTGGTCCCTGGTGGTGCCAGCACTGCTGCATCTGGAGAGGGGTGGGGGGATGCTGCTGCTGCCCCACTTAGCCTCCCCTGGGCAGTGATGTGGGAGCTGCACCCCGTCCCCTCCACCACCACTGCCTTTGCTGGGGCTTCAGGCTCAGCCTTGTCCCCCTGGAACTGCAGCTGTGGGCTGTCCCTGTGCTTTCCTCCATCCTGCCTCCCTTTCACATCCAGTGCACCCTCCTTCCCTTTTACAGATGCGTGGTGTTTTAAGGAATCGTAGTGTGTTGAGCAGAAGATCCTTTCTTGGGCTATAGATGCCCGATGAGTTGTAGATATCGTGGAGATAGAAAGGGGTTGTCTCTCTTGACATGATGTTTACATCATTCCAAAGAATATCCATTTTGATCAATGCAGGGTGGTTTGTGGTTTTGATGGTGTTTTGTGGCCTCCTTTTTTTTTTTTTCAGTTTTATTTTATTTTTACATCCCTCACAACGTGAACCCCCCTCCCCCCATCCACCACCACCCCGACCTCACACCGAGCCATCACATTATACACATAAATTTATAGTTGGCATTCATTAATGTCCAGTCTCTGGTGTACAATGCCATGACCAAGCATCCACCGCATCCCTGAGGTGGTCTCCCAAACAGGACACATGTCCATCGGACACCCAACAAAATCCCCAAACACTATTGAGTAAGTTCCCCAAAGTAATTCTCAAAAGACCCTGAGGCCATCCTGTGGTCACCAACCGCCCCCCAATCCCTTCACCCTTCCCCCCATCTCCAACCCCCTCCCACATCTAACAACTGTGGCCTTCTTAATGCAGAGAAACATAGCACAGGCCTGTGCTAAATGGGGCTCCAACCTTGTGTTTTCATTTAGCTTCCCCTTAATAAATCATAGGAGAACAAAGCCAAGGATTTTCGGACAGCCCTTCGGCTAAATGGAGTCCAAGTCCTTCAAAGTGGTGAACCTGGAGGAAGGACTGGGTACAAAAAGAAAGTGAATGGCCAACGCTTCTGTAAATTCTTAAGCATGATGCACAATTAAAATGTTCACAGTGGTTTCACCACAGAAATCAGAAGATGAAAGAGTGTAAAGGCAGAAGCAATGAGAGAGAATATGCTTGTGGACATTTTTCCTTTAATTATTTTTTGGTAGGAAAGAGGTGTTTAGTTTTCAGTATTTCCTCATAAATTGGAAAATTGTTTATGTTAAAGTCAATGCCCTCATTCCAAGGCCAACGTTGTTCCCTTGTGAGGCGTTGGGTTGCCCAATCATGCAAGGCTGAATAAGAGATGGAAAAGCCCCACTCTGTCAAGATCCAGAGATAAGTGTCCCAAATCACTAGGGAACACTGGAAAGACTGATGATGCAGTTGTGATGATGTGAGGTTGGACACAAGTGCACTAGATGGTAAAGAGAAATCTGTTTTGTGTTTCCCATTTCGCTATACTTAACCCCCACCATGAATATTACCTGTGTTGGTTTATATTGGTCAGCCAAATTTGATTCTGAGGAAAAGACAAGTCATTTTAAGGAAGAATTTCCTCAACTTGAGTTTGCTTTCTTTAACTCATGATTTTCTCCTTCAAGTTCCCTTTTCTGTGTTTAGAAATGTTTATGCTTTATAAATTGAGTGTGTTTGACTACTGCTAATAGGACTTGTGATGTTAATCTGTCTTTATTTTTAATAATGACTTTAAAGATAATACTTGAGTTAGAAAGCTACTATTTTGTTTCTCATGCTTTAACATTATTGAGCTACATGACAAAGTTTTGCATATTCATTTTCTTTGAGTTGTACTCAGAAATTGATGGAATTTTCCGGAATATGAGGTAGTAGCTGGCATAGCAGGCTAGCCTCAATAGGGAGACTTATCCCATTCCTGGCCCGCAGCTCCTTGGTTTGGTGACCTCAGGTGACCTATGTAATCTCTGTGAGTCTTGGTTGCCTCTTATGCAAAATTAGGGACTTTCACTAAATCAGTGACTTTCAGACCTGAAAAATATTCTTTTTATCAAAGAATAGTACCGTTCTTTGAGAAAATTTTTTTTGTGTAATTACTGTGTTTACCCAAAAATAAGACCTAGCCGGACAATCAGCTCTAATGTGTCTTTTGGAACAAAAATTAATGTAAGATCCGGTCACATCACGTCACATCATATCATATGTCATACGCGGTCTTATATCATAGTAAAATAAGACCGGGTCTTAATTAATTTTTGTTCCAAAATGCATTAGAGCTGATTGTCTAGCTAGGTCTTATTTTCGGGGAAACACGGTATATAAAAACAGAGACCAAGGGTGGCCACATGCCTCAGTTGGTTAGAGTGCAAGTTCTTAACAACAAGGTTGTGGGTTCGATTCCCACATGAGCCAGTGAACTGCACCCTCCACCGCTAGATTGAAAACAATGGCTTGAACTTGGAGATGAACCATGGTGGGCAGCCGGTTGGCCCAGTGGTTGGAGCACTGTGCTCATAACACCAAGGTTGACAGTTCCATTCCCACATAGACCCGTGAGAAGCAATGGGTTGAGCTTGGAATTGGGCTGCTGGTGGGGAGCCTGTTGGCTCAGTGGTTGGAGCGAGGTGCCCATAACACCAAGGTAACCGGTTCAAGTCCCACATTGGCCAGTGAGATGCACCATCCACAACTAGATTGAAAAAAAGAACAATTTGACATCCGGGAAAAGCAAACTGTTCCTCAGTAGTCCCCAATTAACACAAAACAAACCAAAGCAGAGACGTGTAGAGCTACCTAGCTAAAGGAGGGATGCAGACTCCTAAGCTGTGCTATCCCGTGGGTGTCCCCAGTGGAACCTGAGCTTTCTCCGAGACGTAGTCTAGTGAGAACTGCCAGTAATGAGAAAATCCTTCTAGTTGAAATCCTTTGAATTAAAGTTTGCTGATACATTTTTTTGTGTATAATTTTCTCACCTTTCTATATATTTGATAAATGGAAAAGTATAATAAGACTGCAGATATGTTGTCCTTATTAATGTTGGACTTCAAGCTACTTCCACCATCTGAACACACTCCTCACCTAGAAATAAACATACCGTGTTTCCCAAAAATAAGACATAGCTGGACCATCATCTCTAATGTGTCTTTTGGAGCAAAAATTAGTATAAGACCTGGTCTGATATTATTTTATATTACATAAGACCCATTCTTATATTATGTTAAAATAAGACCGGGTCTTATATTAATTTTTGCTCCAAAAGTCGCATTAGAGCTGATGGTCCAGCTACATCTTATTTTCAGGGAAACACGACAGAAAGTGCTGAAGTAAATATTTAAGAAAAGAGCTGTTTTGGGGGAAAATAATAACGCTACATTGGTAGTTCCTTAATTCAAGTCGTGTAAAAATGTGATTTACATTTTATATTGTTGATTAACAATAACTTAAAACTGTTTCATGAAAGTCCTCTCCCTTTCTATGGTATTTAGTTATTGATTTTACACGGCCTGTCTGGTGATGTTGTTGTCACATTATTCACGTTATAAGCCCTTTCTATCAAGCCATTCACAAAAAAAAGTGTTATGCAAATATTGGAAAACAAATTTGTCTTCCCCTGTCGGTGCCTGCCGACGAGAAGAAGAGTCCCTGAAGTGGGGAGTGAGGATTGAGAAAAAATAGAAGAGAGACAAAGATGGGATCGGGAGGGCAGGCAATTCTAAGTAGACTGCCGCAGTTCTAAGTAGAATGCCTCAGATCTAAGTAGAATGCCTCAGCCCAAGTTTATTTTTGCAGCTTATATACTCTGGGCATCAAAAAGTAACAGAACTGTCTGCAATCTAGTAGTTACAATAAAGGTAATACACAAGGGCCTGTTTTTTGGCCAGCTCCACACTTCCTGACCTTGTCTAGTTCTGTGTTCTCAGAGTAGGAACTTCTGCCTTGCTGGGAGCACAGACCACTCAAGGAAGTCAAAGGTTCAACATTTCACAAAACAACACCTGCTAGCACTTTAGCACGGTTTCCCACATTCCCCCTAAATTTGTACAAGGATTGGCTGTCACATTGTTGTCACCATAGTGTCTATTAGTTTCTGGATATTATTTTAAGCACTACTTTGGACATTTTGTGAGAGGATAGCTTTCAGAAGAAAGGTTTCAGTAAGACCACTCTAGACTGGGACACTTGTAATATAGTTTGAAATACTCCCACACATTTCATAATTAAATAGACTATAACTACAGCTATTTTAGTGTTTCGAAAATTGGACCTGATTTCTAAGGAACAAAGTCACATTTAAAAATTATATATTATTTTTTGTTTCTAACTCTACAAAGTCATAAATGAGAAAGTAAATTTGAAAACTGGCTCTAGGTCATACTTTATTCAAGCAGCTTTACGGAAATCTTTCTGTGCATACGAATACGGTAATGTTTCAGTCATAGACTGCAAAATCGTTTTGGTTATTGTTTCTGTCAGTAGAATTTTCACATGACCGCACAGTACCACTTTCATCATTTTATGTCTTTAAGGTTCTATGCTGAAAAATGAATAGCCTAGAATACACCTTAAGATTACTTTTCTAGAAGTGCAAGAATGGAAAGCTCATTTTAAGTAAAAGTCCATTAAAGTAAAAACAAAGAACAAGAAACATTTATAAAGGACAATTTTTCTAAAAATTGCAAAGTAATGCATTCAGTGTAAAATATGACTTGACTTGTTTAAACTTCATTGTACCAATCAAATCAAACGTCACTCTTTTGAAATTATGTATCTTAGGTAGACCAATATCAATTGCACTGTTGGTCAGATTAATCTAAATAGCATCTCATATAGATGGTCTCTATTATGTACAATCAAAATAAGCAGTAATTTATGTTATTCATTTTTAAACTTTTTTGTATTTATATAAATCATACATTAAGTCTATTCTCTAAAGGCATTATTTAAAGAGCACATTTCATAAGATATATCATTTCTACAATAAAGTCTCTTGTTTACCTTAAATGCTATAATAAGATTTGATTTATTTCAGTCGCTGCTGGAGTACCAGGAAAAAAAAACTAAAGAACTATACAAAGACGGTATGTTGCCAAAATGTATTAATTCAAGTTAGATATCATTGATTTCTGGAATAAAATGTAAATATTAAATGGCATCCCTTTCCATGTTCTGATAATAGATACTACATTAAATATTTTCTTGGCCTTAGCAAATAAAAAAGGTGAAAGCATAAACATTCATAGTGAAGACAAGGTCATATGAGTAATATCTCAAGAGTCTATGTATCTCTTTTTATTTCTGGCCTGTCCCCTTCCTTTCTTCTGCCATCCCTATGGAACTTTCCACCTGACCGTTGAAAACGGGGCTTCATCAACTTTTATGTTTTTGCCAGTGATATGAGGCCCAATAACCAGACTTATCTAGTGATACTTAAGCAATTACTGTTCATATATGGTGTTTCCCCGAAAATAAGACCTAACCGGAAAATAATACCTAATGTGTCTTTGGGAGCAAAAATGAATATAAGACCAGGTCTTATTTTTGGGGAAATACGGTACCTCCTAGAAGGGCCAAGCTACCATATTTCCCCGAAAATAAGACCAGGTCTTATATTAATTATAGCTCCAAAAGACGCATTAGGGCTTAATTTCTGGTTAGTCTTATTTTTGGAGGAAACACTGTAGCTGTCACCTGATGGGTGACATTTAAATCTCCAGTCATTTACTTTGTCATTAGTTTACCATGTACCCTCAGGAGAAACTCCACATTGCTTTGCATGGAATGAAAACACCCAAATCAATGTAGTTCTCACCAAACATCTCAGCCTATATCTTGCTACCAACCCTCGTTTGCCCCTTTGCTCTAGCATCTAGCTAAACCAGACTACTTCTCGTTCCGTAGTGTTCTCCCCCACACTAGTCTTCGCATCTGCGTCTTCCCTCTCTCTGGCATCCTCTGTCCTTGTCCTTCAGGCATCAACATCCATGTCACCTCCACCAGAGAGCAGACAATCAATACTGGGATGTCCCTTTTGTGGGTCCCACTGGCGTCCTGTTGTGCATTTGTATGGTATAGGGGCCTCTGAATGGAAATTGCCTGTTCATCTGTTCCTTCAGCTTATAGTAGATGATGGGTCAGGGCTGGACCGTGTCATCTTCGTCTTGTAACTTCAGTGCTTGTCGTACGACCTTGTTTATAAATGAATGAAGGATGAGACAACCAGAAGCTCTGATACTTGGCCACAATAGCAGTCAAGTCAGTGTGCAGCCGTGGGCAAACTGTATTGAATATGATCTCCTGTTGTGAGCTGTGGCCTCATCTAGAGGTTTTCTCATTCTTCTTAACACTTATACTTAGTTGTATTTTAAAGAACATAATTCTGTCTTTTTCTTTCCAGCTCCTGCTGAATTTGAATCTAAATTCAATCGAAAAGTTCCTCTATCACCTATTGATAATCTACTTGAGAATATAAAACTAGAAATCGTCTACAATTTGAAAAAAAAGTATAAGCTCTAAAATATAAATAGTACAAGTGTATTTACTGGGCTGTTTAAACAACATGTTAATTGTATCCCAAAATATATGGCATGTGAAATCCTTATTACAGGAAAATATTTTTGTATCATATGTTGTGGGGACAGAGCCTGTGGGGACAAAACCCCAAAAAACAGTTTCCAGGCTCTCGGCCTCACATAGAAAGGTGCTGGCTCGGGTAGTAAATGGCCATAAACTGTGATCAGATGCCAGCAGTTGTGGCTAGTTGGCCGTCAGCTGTAACCCGTAAGCCATTGGCCACTAATATAACGGCTGTGGCTATGCTAGCAAAAAGGAATGGGGGCTAGCAAGAAGATGGTGGCTGGCAAGCGCGGACTGCTGTTAGGCAGATTATGTAGATCCTACTTCCTGTGTCTCCAGCCCAGCCGCCAGCGAGAATATATTGGTTTGACTCCCCTATCTATGGCTCCGTGGGTGTTCCTTTTTGGCCTTACCGTGTCCTGCGTTCTTGGGCGGGGAGCGGGAGCTGAGACCCTGCACGACAAATGGCGCAGCGAGCAGGGTCCACCGCGTGACACATGGCGTAGTCGGCAGGATACGGTGCTGGCCAAAGCTCTCCGAAGGGCAGTGGAGCAGTTTGTGCGTATGAAAGCTCAGTCTGAGGAAGACCAGGAGGAGCAGCTGCCGGAGAGCTCGATTTCCGTGGAGCGGTGGGAAGATGTGGATGGTTCCCCAACCAGCAGAGGCCGGAGAAAGCGGAGAAAGCGAAGGTTGTTGCGGCCCTGTGGGCTGGGAACTGCTTGCTGACGCAGCCTGGATGCGGGACTTGTCCCAGGAGGAAACGCTTGCTGAGTCCTCATTGTGAGATGAGGGTGAGGTCAAGGTCATCCCTCACCCCCAGGACAGCCCTGGCGAATGACTATGGACTATGAGGAATTGCCTTCTATCCCTGATTTAATGGACGCTTGACTGTTTGGGAACATACCATCATGTAGTGGGACTGGCGGATGTTTGCTTTTGTGTCTTGACTGGCCACCATTGATAATATGTAAGCACCTTGATGTGAGCCACTGTTGTTCCAGCACGGTACCCCGAGAGGCCCAGAGAGAGAGTGGCAGTGCCCTGAGAGCCCTGGCTGTGTCCAGGAAGTCTGGCTGTGCCCAGAGAGAGTGGCAGTGCCCTGAGGCCCTGGCTGTGTCCAGGAAGTCTGGCTGTGTCCAGGAAGTCTGGCTGTGTCCAGAGAGTGGCAGTGTCCTGAGAGGCCCTGGCTGAGTCCAGGAAGTCTGGCTGTGCCCAGAGAGAGTGGCAGTGCCCTGTGAGCCCTGGCTGTGTCCAGGAAGTCTGGCTGTGCCCAGAGAGTGGCAGTGCCCTGAGAGGCCCTGGCTGTGTCCAGGAAGTCTGGCTGTGCCCAGAGAGAGTGGCAGTGCCCTGAGAAAAGCTGGCTGTGCCCGGGGAAACAGGTGGTACCCTAAGAAGCCCAGGATGTCTGGCTGTGCCCAGAAGTACTGGGGTGGTGCCCTGAGAAACCCTGGCTGTGCCCGGGGAGACTGGTGGTACCTTAAGAAGCCCAGGAAGTCTGGCTGTGCCCAGAAGTACTGGTGGTGCCCTGAGAAACCCTGGCTGTGCTCAGAGAGCCTGGCTGTGTCCAGGATATTGCATTCACCTCCAGGCTCCTCGCACAGGGACCCTCGCGGAAGACACTTGTCGCGTAGATTGTGAGGCGAGAACCTGTAGGGGTGGAGTGTGGGGACAAAACCCCAAAAAACAGTTTCCAGGCTCTCGGCCTCACATAGAAAGGTGCTGGCTCGGGTAGTAAATGGCCATAAACTGTGATCAGATGCCAGCAGCTGTGGCTAGTTGGCCGTCAGCTGTAACCCGTAAGCCATTGGCCACTAATATAACGGCTGTGGCTATGCTAGCAAAAAGGAATAGGGGCTAGCAAGAAGATGGTGGCTGGCAAGCGCGGACTGCTGTTAGGCAGATTATGTAGATCCTACTTCCTGTGTCTCCAGCCCAGCCGCCAGCGAGAATATATTGGTTTGACTCCCCTATCTATGGCTCCGTGGGTGTTCCTTTTTGGCCTTACCGTGTCCTGCGTTCTTGGGCGGGGAGCGGGAGCTGAGACCCTGCACGACAAATGGCGCAGCGAGCAGGGTACCCCGCACGACAGAGCCCCAGAGAGCAGTTTCCAGGCTCTCGGCCTCACGTGGAGGGGTGCTGGCTCAGGTAGTAGATGGCCATCAACTGTGGTTGGATGGCCGTCAGCTGTGACTAGTTGGCCGTCAGCTGTAACCAGTGAGCCACTGGCCACTAATATAACTGCTGTGGCTACACTAACTGTCGGTGCCTGCCGACGAGACGAACAGTCCCTGAAGTGGGGAGTGAGGATTGAGAAAAAAGAAGAGAGACAAAGATGGGATCGGGAGGGCAGGCAATTCTAAGTAGACTGCCGCAGTTCTAAGTAGAATGCCTCAGCCCAAGTTTATTTTTGCAGCTTATATACTCTGGGCATCAAAAAGTAACAGAACTGTCTGCAATCTAGTAGTTACAATAAAGGTAATACACAAGGGCCTGTTTTTTGGCCAGCTCCACACTTCCTGACCTAGTCTGGTTCTGTGTTCTCAGAGTAGCAAGTTTTGCCTCGCTGGGAGCACAAACCACTCAAGGAAGTCAAAGGTTCAACATTTCACAAAACAACACCTGCTAGCACTTCAGCACGGTTTCCCACAGGTACCCCTTTTTTATATAAAATTAACACAAGGGTTGCGCCTGGCTTAGGTGGTTGGTACAGATATGTCCATTTACCCGTCATAGGAGACCATCCCTCTAGCGAACGGTTCCTGTCTTAGGTTATGTACATTCTTACCAAATCCTTACCCATCTTTGGCTGCCGACCCATTGTAGGGGCTTTATACACGGGTGTCAGCGACACGGTGGACCTGGGCAGATAATCTCAACTCATGAACCTTTGTTTGGAGATCGATGAAGCCCTTGAGTATTACCTTTCTGAGCAACGGAGTAAACCACATGAATAGAGGAACACCAACAAAGATTATTACAAAAGGCAGTAGCAAATGGAAAAGAGCTAGAAAGGAGGGGAATTCTCCTCTGAGGTCCGAGTACCAAGGACCTGAAATGTTAACAGGTACCATAATGAAAGAGGGTCGGTGGAGAACTACAGCTCTACTTTTGTCATTTGACCAATTGATGCTATTACTTAGGTACACTGTATACAAGATACATTAAACTGGACCCCGTCAATAGGGGTGATGTTAGAATTACCAATCATAAGCACATATGGAGCCTTGACACAAGCAGTGGTATTGCCTTCTACCTTGCCTCGTCCCTCGTCCATACTCATAGTCACTGTATCCACTGCTCCCACTAGTTTCCAAATATGTCTTTGGGGCCGGGAGGTATACCATAATCCCACAACCACTCCAGTCTTAGTCCCGTGTTGGACATCAGCACCTGTGTCATGGCCTCCGGACCATCTATAACAGCTTGATTAAACCCAGGGACACTATATTCCCCGGGTTCTTTATAACATTGTCTCCAAAGGATGGATCTGCTATTTTTTCTGTTCTCCTCACTGCAAGGATCATGGGCTTGTGGTGGAGGTGGGTTTTTATCCCTGATGTTTTTCCATCCTGCTGGCTGATGGAATGTGACACTCTGTCCTAGGTTGTCTCCGTGAATTGTCTGGCTGCCCACACGGAAACATCCAGTAACGCTGACATTATCGCGAAGCATATGAGGAGTCCTATGCCCAAGCCGCTATGATTGAATCCAACAGCTTGTAGGACGGCAGGAGCGAATGGATGTCCTAACAGCCTAGTGTCATTTGTCCCACCAATGACTTCAGGCCCGTTCCACACAGTGGGGTGTAGCATGGGAGGGTCAGGAACATATGCCCAGTATGCTGAGGCATCTGCGCAACCAGCAGGATCTCGAAGACGCTCATCAGCAAGCCACACCAACCTCTCAGGCAGCCACCGCGCACCTCCATTGTCCTGTGAATAAACACAAACATGCCCTTGTCCCCAAATTAGGACTGGGTCTGGCCCATGCCACTGGTTAGTAACTGGATCCTGCCATCTCACTTGGGCATAATCTTGTTGAGTGTTAGGATGCCAGAAGCGATCTGCGGCAGATCTGCCACGCGCATCCAGGTTTAAAAAATTTAGAACAAAGAGTGTGATTAAGGATTGTATGTGGGGAGACGGGGTAGACTCTAACGCCGCTGCCACACATTCTTGACATAGAGTAGGGCTATTAGCCATACCTTGAGGCAGCACCAGCCATTGATATCTCTTCATAGGTTCTTGTAAGTTACTTAAAGCAAACCTTTTACAATCCTTGGGGCACAATGGTATGGTATAAAAACAATCCTTTAAAGCCAGGATTCTCTTATATGTGTTTTGGGGTATAGCAGAAGGATTAGGCAATCCCGGTTGTAAAGCCCCCATGAGCTCCATAGTCTCATTTATTTTTCTCAAATCTTGTAACAACCTCCATTTACCTGATTTTTTCTTAATTACAAATATGGGAGAGTTCCATGGAGAGTTAGAAAGTGCTGTATGTCCCTTATCGAGTTGCTCCTGTTCCAGCAACCTTCCAGCCTGTATCTTTTCTGATGATAGGGGCCACTGTTCTACCCAAACAGGTGTGTCGCTTTTCCAAGTGATAGCATCTGCATGGGGTACAGGAGGAGTAGTGACCCCCGTTAAAAATATCCCAAGCCAGCTCTTTGTGGTAAGGGCGAGGGAAAGATAGGCTCTTTTCTCCCTTGTCCAGAAGGACCTCAGCCATCTCTAGGCAGAAGTCCCTGATCGAACATCATCATAGTGACCTGTTGATTAGGGCTGTACAGGTAAACTCCCATCTGACTCATGACACGTCTGCCCCATAGATTGACAGGCAATCCTGCCACTATGTATGGTTGAAAGGATCCTTCATGTCCCTCTTGATCTTTCCACAACAATATATCACTGCTCTGTTCTGGTGACTGAGATTGTCCTATGCCTTTTAACTGGGTTACTGTTTGCTGCTTTGGCCAGTGGCTAGGCCACTGATCTGCAGTTAAAACAGAGACATCGGCCCCCGTGTCTAAAAGGCCCATGAAGGAACGGCCATTAATGGATAGTGGTAATTCTGGCCTGGTGGTGAATGGCCTGGACCCAATAAGCATCCTATGAACCAAGGCCCGCGTCGCCTCGGGATTTACGGCCTGCGGTTTTACCCGCTTTGACATATGGAATTAACAATGATTGTGCTATGCGTTGGCCCTTATCGATCACTGAAATGCCTCCAGGCGAATGTGTCATAATCTTGATCTCTCCTGTATAATCCATATCCACAACTCCCGGAGCAGCCAATATCCCTTTCATGGTAATACTACTCCTTCCTAGGATTAGTCCCACAGTCTGTGGAGGCAGAGGCCCAAAGACCCCTGTAGGAATAGCTCGCATTCCCATCTCAGGTGTTAGTACTGTGTAGGCGGCGCTACTGAGGTCCAATCCTGCGCTGCCTGGGGTTGGTCGGAAGAGTTCCTGAATGGATTTCCCTGGTGGGGGACCAACTGCGGCAGCGCCCCATAGCATTGTTGCGGGGCCACAGTAAGCTGGGAAGGCGGCCAGGCCGCTGTGCCAGGTGAGTGGCCGCAATAAGACTGCCACAACCACGCGTGCACCTGCCGGGAGTCCTCGCGGGCGCTCAGCTGCGCGGGTTTCTCCCGTGACGCCGTGGCCTCTGGCCTCCAGCGTCTCGCAGCCCGCCGGCTCGGGCAGCCCTGCCCCGGAGCTGTATATCGCATCCCCGCGCTTCACAGGCTCGCACTGTGGCTCCCACTCCTCGGCGGTGGCCGTAGTGGAGGCGAGGCCCGCGGCTCGTCCCAGGGATGCGGGGTGGCGGCAGGAGGGCCCGTCAGAGAAGTGACGGGCTCTTGGTCTCCTCCACCTTCGCCCCGCCCGGGACGGTGGCCTTGGGCCTCTTCCGGCCCCTCTGCCATGTCTCAGCCCCACTCTGCTGTCTTGTCACTGCACCGTCTACCACCCTCACTGGCCCCTCCCCATCTAGGCCCTCCTCATCCTGGGGGTCCAGTCTGTTTAGCACACTTTTTAACATTTGAGTAAAAGACATTCTGCGGTTACCCTGTCCCATGATTTTTTACTCCTGACCGTGGTATCTCACCGCACCCCTTACCTTATGCGACGCGTCTCAGCTCCGTGCGGTGTCCTTCACTTTATCCCCAGTATTCAGGTCCCTGTTCGGGCGCCACTTGTCGGTGCCTGCCCACGAGAGGAACAGTCCCTGAAGTGGGGAGTGAGGATTGAGAGAAAAGAAGAGAGACAAAGATGGGATCGGGAGGGCAGGCAATTCTAAGTAGACTGCCGCAGTTCTAAGTAGACTGCTGGAGTTCTAAGTAGAATGCCTCAGCCCAAGTTTATTTTTGCAGCTTGTATCCTCTGGGCATCAAAAAGTAACAGAACTGTCTGCAATCTAGTAGTTACAATAAAGGTAATACACAAGGGCCTGTTTTTTGTCCAGCTCCACACTTCCTGACCTAGTCTGGTTCTGTGTTCTCAGAGTAGCAAGTTTTGCCTTGTTGGGGGCACAGACCACTCAAGGAAGTCAAAGGTTCAACATTTCACAAAGCAATACCTGCTAGCACTTCAGCACGGTTTCCTACAGGTTCGGATTGTCCGCGTTTGAGTTCGAGTTCGGGTTCGAGTTCAGAGATCAAAAATTCACGACCAAAACCATTGTCATCCTATGGTGACTGTAGTTACATGCAAAGCTGCACCTCCTTGGGGAGTAACAATAGAGGCTTAACAGTGGGGGAGGAAAAATAGGCTTCAGGAAAGTAATGCAAACATGTACTGAACATGCAAATAAGCCAATAACCATAACAATACATCAATAGCAGGTTAGACATTCATTTCAGGTACCCAAGGAACATTCTCTAGGATAGACATTGTGCTAGGCCATAAAAAAATTAAAATAAATTTAAAAGAAAAGAAATAACACAAATTATGTTTTCTGACAATATGGAATAAAAGCAGAACTAGCAGCAGAACAACACACTAATATATACTAATCGGTCAAAATATAAATCACAAAGGAAATCCTAAAAATAAAAAATATTTTGAAGTGAATAAAAATAAAGACAAAATAAATAAAGTTTTCTGATGCATCTAAAACAGTACTTAGAGGAAAATATACAGCTATAAAATATGTATATTAAGAAAAAGAAATATCTCAAGTCAATAATCTAACCTTTCATCCTCAAATGCTGAAAAGAGAGGAACAAACTAAACCTAAAGAAATTGTGAAGGAAATAATATATATTAGGGCAGAAATTAGTGTAAGAGAGAAGAGAAAAATAATAGAGAAAAATCAATAAAAATGTCAGCAAAATTGATAAACATTTAGCTATATTGATCAAGAGAAAAAGAGAGAAGACTCAATTCTAGAATCATAATCAAAAAAGGGGGCATTACCTTACAGAAATAAAAAGATAATAAAGGAATACTATGAAAAACTGTACACCAACAAATAAGATAACTTGATGAAATAATAATTCCTAGACAGACACAAACTAACAAAGTTGACTCAAGAAGAAATAAACCGATTAAGTAAAGATATGAATAGGTAACGAAAAATGAGTCATAAAGAAATGCCCAGAAGTTCTCACTACTGAATTCTACCAAAGGTTAAAGAATTAATGCCAATTCTTCACAAACTATTCCAAAAGGTAGACGAGGGAACGTATCTCAACTCATTTTATGAGACCAGTGTTACACTGATTCCAAACCAAACACATCAAAAGAAAATATACCTAAAGGCTAATATTTCTTATGAAAGTGGATGTAAAAATCCTCAGCAAAATACTAGCAAATCATATTCAGCAAAATACAGAAAAAAAGCATATTCCATGACCATGTGAGATATCCCTGAAATACAAAGTTGATTTAAAACTCAAACATCACTTAATGTAACACATCATATTAATTAAACAAAAAACACTATCATGATCATTGCTACAACTTCAGTAAAAGCATTTAACAAAATTCAATGCCTTTTCATGAAAAACAAAACAAACAAAAAACAAAAACAATCAACAACAACAACAACAAAAATACCTCAACCAACTAAGCATGTGAGATAATTCTCTAAACCTGAAAAGAGCATCTATAGAACAGCTATAACTTGCATAATATTTAAGAGTGAAAGCCTGGATGCTTTCTTCCTAAGACAGTGAACTCGAAAGGATGACAACTGTGGCCAGTTCCATTCAATATTGTACTGAATATTTTATCCAGAGCAATTAGGTAAGACATGGAAATAAAAGCCATTCATATTGGAAAGACAGAAGCAAAATGCTCTCTATTCACAGATTACATAACCTGTAGTATACGACATTATGAGAATTCCGCTTAAGAACTACAGTAAGTCCTCACTTAACATCATGGGTAAGTTTTACGCTTTAAGTGAAACCACATATAAGGAAACCAATTTTACCATAGGCTGACTGCTATAAACAAGAGGTGCATTCCTGCCACAACTCATGCAAGTTATAAGGAAACAACTCTGAACAAGGCCCAGCTGTATTTGCATGTATAAGTCAGCAGATTTGCAGGATTCAAGATCAATATATAAAAACCAGTTGCATTTCTGTATACTTCAACTCAATTTGTAACAGCATCAAAAATAATAGAATACTTAGGAATATATTTAACAAAATAAGAGCCAAACTTATTCTCTAAAAACTGCAAAACTGATGGAAATAAATTAAAGACAACCTAATTGCGAAAATATTCCACGATTTTGGTCTGAACACTGTTAACATGGCCATATTCCTCAACCTATTAGGTCAGATACGGGCATGGTCAAAGAGGCCGGGAGCAAAGTCATACCCCTCTGCCAAGTCAGACCCCTCCTCGCATGATGGAAACTGGGGCCCCTGGCATTTCCCAGAAGAGGCAGCAGACCTTGGTGCAATAAACAACTCCAGACACAGCCACTGGGGCCCTATCTGCACTGGGGGTGCGGGCTTGCTCATCTGCCACCTCACTCAGCCAACCCCCTCCCCCAAATCGCATATCTGCCTCCCTCCTCTGCCCTGGGAGCGACTTCACCAGCCCCGTCTGCGGACCGCTGAACCTTGCCTGGGAGCGCAGAATAAAGCCCTCACTTTTCTCAAGCTGCCTGACTCTCTTAGCTTCACTATCTCGCCTCAAGCCTTACACAACCTAATCAACAAATTCAACAGGAATCTTTCTAAGAATCCCAGCTAATTCTTTGTGCAGCAATTGACAAGCTGATTCTAAAATCCATTCGGAATTGCAAGGGACCCAGCATAGCCAAATCAATCCTGAAAAAGAAGAATAAAGTAGGAGGACTCAAACTTCCCAATTTCAAAATTTACTATGAAACAATGGTAGCAACCCCCCCCCCCCACACACACACACACAAAGTTTCACTTTCCACAGGTTCAGTTACCTGCAGTAAGCCCTGGTAGAAAAATATTAAATGGAAAATTCCAGAAATTAACAATTCATAAGTTAAATTACAGGCCATTCTGAGTAGTGTGATTAAATCTCATGCTGTCCCACTCCAACACATGCTGCCCAGGATGTGAACCACCCCTTTGTTCATCACACTGTATACAATACCCCCCATCACTCACTTAGCCACCTCAATTATTAGATGGACCATCATGGTATGGCAGTGCTTGTGTTCAAGTCACCCTTGTTTTACTGAATGCCCCCAAAGTGCAAGATTAGTAATGCTGGCAATTCAGATAGGCCAAAGAAAAGTTGTAAAGTGCTCCCTTTAAGTGAAAAGGTGCAAGCTCTTGATTTAATAAGGGGAAAAAAAGCCATATACCCAGGTTAGTAAGATCTACGGTATTAAAAAAATATATTTGTGAAGCAAGATAATTTGAGATAGAAACCACATTCACGTAACTTTTATTACAGTATATTGTTATAATTGTAATTTATTATCAGTTCTTGTTGATCCCTCACTGTGCCTACTTTTTAAATTAAATTTTATCATCGGTATATATAATATGTATAAGAAAAATCATTCTATATTTAAGGTTTGGCATTATCCGAAGTTTCAGGCATCAACTTGGAGTCCATTAAATTTATTGTGTGAATTATGTTCTTTGATTGTAAATGCTGCTTATGGATGTTTTTGTGCATATGCTAATATGTATGTCCGAGGAGTTAATTAGGTATGAAAGTTATCTTCAAATCGCTCGATATATTTATATATTTCTTAATTTATTCATGTATTTCTATCAACTTTTGATTTATATATATTGAATATATGTTACAGCATAAAGGATCAGCTATAAGAATTTTCATTTGGTTGGTGTTTATGTGACATATTTTGCTCATATTTTAGTGACACATATTTTAAATTATATTTAGTTTTTTTTTTGTAAACAGCATGTAGTTGGATTTTCCTTAGTCTATTCTGTTAATGTAAATTTAGTAAATCTAGAATTCTGTGTATTTACCATTATTTTAAATAGTATTGCATTTAGACCTTTCTGTATACTCAAATTTTGAACTTCCTATTTGTACCGTTTCTTATATTTCCTTTCTTTTCTTGTCTTCTTTTCAATTGAGCAGTTTGTCATTTTGTTTTCTCACATTCATTGCCTCGAAAAATATACATTCTGTTTACATTCTGCAGTTGTTTTGACCATAATGTCAACACACATACTTAAACTGGATCCGTCAGGATTCAGTGACTGAAACCTAAACCATCCAAAGAATATTAAGGAGCAAAAGACATCTAATATGAGAACTCAGTGGTTATAAAATTATTGAAAGCCTTGGAGGAATATTCCCCAGAGGCTGTCACTAGAACTCTTGTGAAAAAAATTCATACCATTGTGCAGTTGCTCTCCAAAGATGAGGATGTCATGGTATAACACGTCACCACCACCACGACTGCAATTATCCCTGGACATGTATGAATAGGGAATAAGTGAATCCATCCAATGTCCTGCAGACATAGGAAAAAGCAACAGAAAATTGACAGTTCTGTCATCTCAAACTTTAGTCGCTGCTTCTTAGTGATAAAACCCAATTTAGTACCAAGCATGCCAATTACAAACAACCCAAGATAAGAAGTTTTCAGATTTTCATCCTCTATGTGACGGGGAGTTCACTAGATGCAAGATGGATAGGGGACAGAGTACCAATCAATCATAGCCACTCTAGCCAATTAAACTATTCAGGAACTCAAATCTTTAAAAATGTACAGCAATAACATCATCCTGCGTAATACAATTTAAATCTTGCTATTCCAAAAGAAAACATGCTTAATCTCTCTCTCAAAAAAAAAAAAGAGAGAGAGAGAGACTAAATCATCCTCAGTCACTCTGTCTTGTTGAACTTCAGTCACATTCTAAACTTGAAATATTGATGGGTTGTCTGCCTCATGGGGACTTAGTGCCCCATGACACCACTTTCTTCCTGGACCCAATAATATGCCAAAAATAAATTCTCAATTTTTCTCCTTTGCCAAAGAAGGTCGGAGCTTTATTTGAACATCTTTTGTCTCTCATCGAGGTTCTCCTCAGGGCTAATGTCTGAGATTTTTCTAGGGATGTGATAGAACCTAGATATTCCTTACAGGAAAGTATTGTACAAGATATTGGGACTAGAAAACAGTGCCTTCTTTCTATCACGCAAGGTGAACCACTGATGACATTTGCATTAGTACGAATTGCTTAATATGTCAAAAAGTCACTTTTTTGAATTACAGATTTTTTTGTTTGTTTGTTTTTATTCTTTACTTCATTTTGTATTGAAATAAATTTGTTTTAAATATTGGAGAATGAGTTAGTGAAATCAACACTTTCACTGAATACTGATCTCTACGGTGATGAAGGTGGCCATTTGCCACTTCAGTTCAGTGAGTCTAGTGACCATGTGACTCACTCTGGCCCCTGAGACATACCTGTTTTCAGTGAGAGCTTTTTAGAAAGTGTGTCTTTCTTTTGCTTGTCCTCCAAAAACAAGGCAGACATACATGGCACTGCCCTCTTTTCTCTGTCATTCTGTCTTGAAAATGAATGTATATTTTGCAGCAGAAAAGTTGTCTTGTGAACAAAAGTAACAAGCGTGCAGAATAAAGCCATTTATTCCTAAAAGCTTTGTATGGGACAATGCCGTGCGAGACCCAGTCTGGCATCTTTGATAGGCTGAATTTATGCAAATTATGTTAACTCCTAGATTTTGTGTTATGTGAGGAAAAAGAATACTTGTTTTTTAAGCTATTGCAGGTTAGATTTTCTGTTACCTAAATCAGAACACAGTCTTAGCTGAAACAAAACCTAAATAAATTGGCTTACTGCATATGTAAACGTTTATTTCTATCTTTTAAAAGCTTCTTTCTCAATAAAAGTCAAGTGTGAATTTGTGTATAAGAATTAACATCCACTTTCTCTCAGTCAACTATGAATGTGTTTATGTTAGTATTCCTCCCTTCTATTATGGATTGCCAGATATTGATATAGGGTACATCTACATGTAAGTTTCAGGAACTCTTCTGGAATGTATTTGTCATTGATTGGCGTTACATTATTAGTTTGTTCATAAGTTATACATTTATTATATATTTCCTTATTTTTATCCGTTGGATTTAGTAAAATGTGTTAATTTACATAAAACAAATGTAAAAAAGCTTTTAAAATAAGAAAACTGTTTTTCATAATATTAAAGTATATTTGGATATCTTATTGGTTGAAGGTATTTCCTAGAGATATGTTGTACCCGTAGTACCTCAGAATGTGATCTTATTATAAACGTAATGAGTTAAGATGAGGTTAGACTGGGACAGGGTGGGCACCTGATCCAGTCTGAGTGGCGTCTTTATAAGAAGAAAAGAAACACGGAGAGGAAAATGCATGTGAAAACAAGGAGACACACAAAGAGAAGACAGCCATGGGGGCAGTAAGAGTTATGCTGTCGTAAACCAGAAACATCTCAGGCTACCGGAAAGTAGGAGAGGAAAGGAGGGATATTCCTCTAGAAGCATTAGAGGGAACATGGCCCTGCCAACACCTTGACTCAGACTTCTTGTCTGCCTAACTACAAAATAATGCATTTATGTTGTTTTAAGACGTCCATTTTGTAGTATTTTGTTACAGCAGCCATAGGAAACTAGCCCAGAAACCTTAGAAGGGAGAGAGTATATTTTGCCTGTAGGAGAGACGTGAATCATTGGGAACCGGGGAGGTGACTGTGGTAAGTAGCCACTGACATGGCCCCCAGTGATCCTAACCTCCTAATATACACAGTTCCCGCCATGTGAGTGTGAGCTGGATTTAGCAACTTGCTTCTTACAAATATACTGTATAGATGATAGGATGTCACTTCTGAGGTTCGATTTTAAAGGACTTCACCTTCAATCTCGGATTTTTCCCCCTCTCTCTTGTTCTCTCAGATTTCTTGCCCTAGGAGAACCAGGTTGCCCTTACGTGAGGCAGCCCTGTGGAGGGAGAGGCACTGAGAGACGTGCTGCGGGGGATAAAGCCAGTCCCTAGCCGTGTGAGAGGATTTGGAAGTGGATCCACCCATGCTGAACCTCAGACGAGTCCTCAGTCCTGGACAGTAGTTTGACTACAAACTTTTGAAAAATCTTCAACCAGAGTTACATAACTAATGCACACCCAGGTTCTTGAGCACAGACCCTGGGAGTTAAAAAACATTTGTTGTTTCAAACCACTAGATTTGGAGCTAATTTGTTAGACTGCAATAGAAAACTAACACGGTCAGTGACTAGAAGCTAAGCTGAAAGATGATTTCTGTTGTACACCAAAAGCAGGCAGTTGTGCTTGGCACTTCTTCGCTCCATTCGTGAGGGAGAGATTTCTAGACTAACGTTATAAGCATGAATGAGCGCATGACAGTGGACACTAGAAACATGAGATAACAACAGTTTAAGAGTCGCATGCACAGCTGGGTAGAAGATATTGCGTGCCATGCAGGTCCCACAGGAATTGTACTTGGGAACGGAGTGAACAGGGGCTGTGGAGGGCAGGCTTTGCAGTACTAGAGGAAGAACGCTCCCTGGTTCCTGCAGGAAGATGTGATTGGCTTGTGTGAATAAGTCCACAGACTGGCAGGGAAATCTACTCAGGGATAAGCAGGAACGGTGTCCGGCCCCGTGCTTTGGCGGGGTTGTTTGGGACCTTATCCATTGGAGCAGAATAGGGAAGAGAACTCATTTAAGTTAAAACAATTGAGTCCCTCCCAGTTTTACTAGATATCAAGGCAGCACATAACATTAAAACGTAACTTCAGGATTTAACACCATGTAATTTAACTATGTAATTTATAGGATCCAGAACAAATATAAATTGTGGAGTTACTTCTCTAAAACCCATAAAAACATAGTGTCATTAAAGGTATGCATGAATCTTTGTCTTTCTTCTATGGCCTCGCTATCTTGACGTATAGTGTTTTATGTTTGCTATTTAATGTTGTTCTAAGTAAATAAAGATTCACATTTTAAACTACTAGGATGAATTTTTATTGCTCCTGGTTCACCTAAAATCATGCCGGTTTTAAATGCAAATATCAGAGCATTTAACTTTGATGCAGAACCAGCAAAATTAAACAATGTATATCTTGTGTCTGATCTTGGAGGGTGCACCTAGCAGGACAGAAGAGAAAAATCACAGGTCAGAATCAAGAGCATTGGAAGGAGAACAAAGGATCCCTGCAGGCAAGTAGTGGACTGAAAGATCCAGGTAGAGAGGTCATTTCAAGGCCAGTGCAAACCCTCACAAACGCAATAGTCTGCCAGCCACCAAAATGACGTTCCACACCCCAGCTGGGGAGGAGTGTGAGGAATGTGAGCCAGGAGTTTTCTCATGAGCCCATTGTCACTACCCTTGGTGGATGGATGGTTCCTAAGGATTTCAACCTCTGCACCGGGGCACACTAGTTATTTGAGTGGGGGTGGGTGAGAGGCTCATGGCATTCAAGAAGCTACCTCTGGATGGTTGCCCACCAGATGCAGGGTGGTGCTTCCAGCCTATGTGGAGGGAACACCAGTCCTTGCAGTGAGATGCTGTGTAATGCTGGTACCTAACTCAGCCCTCCCCACACTCATATCCAGGACTCTGTCAGGGGTGGAGAGCAGCAGCCATCATTGTGTGTGTAAAGAAGCGAGAGAGAAGGCCAAGCAGGGTGCGGGCCCCAGGGAATGGGAGTCGGGGTGCTGCGAAGGTACTCTGGAGTCATGGCAGAAAGAGAGACGGCCTGTCAGCCAAGTGTCCACATTTCCAGTTCATGTACCATTGTCCCATCTGGCTTCCGCCTGACTTCACTTGGCAAACACGAATTCAAATTTCAAGATGTCAAGGGCAGAGCATTAAAGCTCAAGCATGGGGCCCTAGGAAACGGAACTGGGAGCAGGGATGGAGTTAGCCCTGACTAAATGTCAACACGAAGGATCTGAGTCACAGGAATGCACAGCGCAGGTGAAGGACAAGGAGCAATCGGGTTGTCAAGCAGGTAAGGTGACGGCTCTGGGAAAATCAAGTATGAGAGTGGGAGGTGCAGTTAGGTAATTGGCCAAAGATTAATTCCTTTATATGTTTTGATCCTGCTGATGCCAGGTTTGATATATTGACCCAGCAAGTCATCAAAGACCACTTCCGGTAGGAGGAGGGAGACTCTGCATGTGAAAACCTAAACTGGTTGTTCATTGTGGGCTAGGTTCATTGTAACTGTATGTGCAAATAAACATGAGGCCAACCAGTGGGGACCTCTGAGCCTCTGTAAAGCCCTGTGGAGAGCCAGGGTCACCTCATTGCACCATTTTTCAGGTTGAGTGTCTATTGGATTTTCACATATATGTAACAAATCAATCAAAATACAAAAATATTGAAAACTCAGGGCAGTGCTCTGTTAGGATATGGTAAGGTTTGATTACAATCTGCCTATGTTCTTTTTTTCTTTTCCAATTTTTAAGTCTGTATAAGAAGTATAATTGGTTTCATTACATTTAAAACAGCTGTGTCATCTGTGATCTTTTCACTCCAGACTACACTAAGCCAAAATTTCTTTTATAATAAAATAATTATTAATATTATGATTACCACAACATCATTGTGTTTAAATTGCAAGGCACAGAGAAAGCTTCAGGATGTTAAAAGAAACAAAAAAAGATTCCCATTCCCACCAACAGTGTATGAGGGTTCCTTTTGCTCCACAGCCTCTCTAACACTTGTTAATATTTGCCTTGCTGATGATAGCCAGTCTAAAAAGACTGAAATTTAAAAAAGGAAAAGGGAAGAATTCCAGGAGCCTGTCCACATTTACTGTGCTGCTCTCATGCTGGGTGGCTTTGAGTGTGGGTGGAGGGGCAGGGTCACCACTCTCACCTGTCATCGCGCCTCCTGCTCTTCACAGAGCACGGGAGGGGCCGTACTTGGTGTTTCCTTCCTAAACCTGGAGTCCCCCTCTTTCTTCTTCATCAGTCTCGCTGAGCAGGGGACCAGTCACCTGAAGCCGGCCTGGCTAAATGTCCAGGTTCAGTTGACTCCTGTCAGACATTTATAGACAGTCCAGGCCAGAGACCTCACCCTTAGCCGAGAGCAGCACACAGGCCTCAGTGCCCCGTGAACCTGACCCCTGGGGAAATCAGGGCCCATGGGCACTTCTGCAGGGTGTGAGGAGCCTCCTGGGTCCCACACACCCTCACCAGGTTCCCTCCACCGTCTCTGTGACTCCCCAGCAGTCCAGCAGCCATGTTCTCCTTGCACAGCTGGTACCAATACCTGTGCAGGCCGAGACCTGGGGCCTCGGCCTGAGTCTCAGAGGGGTGGAGTTGGCACAACGTCAGGGGATTCCATGAGGCCAAGGAACAGGAGCCCCCTTCCTGTTCCTCCTCTCCCAGCCCAGCACATATAGTGGTGGTTAATTCATCCCTGAATGTATAGATTTAGGTCTATGTTTTATGTTTACATCTAGAGACTTTTACATGAATGTATTTATTTACTACTGATTTCCTTTTAAATGTTTTATGTAAATAAAACACATCCATAGAAAAGCATACCAAACCTGTTAGAACTTAATGAATTATTACACCCGGTCACTTCAGTGACCCTAAGCAAGTCACGCCATCTCTCCCATCAGCCTCACTTAGTATTCCTTCAAAAAAGTAACCTCAAATTTAATACTTACCACATGTCCTTATGCCATTATCTTTCTAGGAATTTTATTTTCTGACGTTTTTCATTCTCCTGGAAGGGGGTTCCGGCAAACAATAATATTATCTGGGGTCGTTCATGCAGGCGTGGCCGTCAGTGCCTTCCATACCCATGTGCTCCTCTAACTGAGTACAAGATCGTGGCTCACTGTTCTTCACTAACTATAACGTTCCATTGTCTTCTTGTATCAATTAGTACAAGAAGGTGGATGAGATTCTAATTTTATTTCCCTTACAGGTCACTGGCTTTTTTCCCGCTAGATGACCAACGAACATTTCTGTCTTGAAAGCCCAATAATTGCAGGGGCATATACCCCGTCATCAGCAAGTCCAAGTCTTCGTTTCCTCCTCCGGTTTCTGTCTGTGGGTGCGCATATACACAGGCACACTTTGTTTTCAAGTAGAGACCATCAAAATTCTTCCTTTAGAACAACACAATATTACTTTCTTCCCACTTCTGCTCATTTGGGTAATCCCTAGAGAAACTATGGCACCGTGTATGTTAATGCAGGTTTTATAACTTATTAGTGACCCGTTGCCACCCAATTTTATTTTTTACTTCTAGAAATTAGCCCTGAATCAGCAATGATTTGGACTATGGCCTTTCACACCGTGAAGGGTATCCACTTTGTTTGAAATATGCAATACTTTCATCTTTATCCTAAAATTGTCACTTGTTCCAAATTTTGGGGTCTGATACATACCTTGCTGTAGCAAGTGTGCATGGCCACATTGTAAGATTGTGATTGGGTGTTGCATTAAGAGACAAAACACAACTTGACTCCTAGAGTTTTGACTTAGGCAAAATTCATTTAGAAAGGCATTGATTATATATATTTACCCAACCCACTGGTAAAATATAGTGATTCGTTTTTCTGAATTACTCTGTGAAGAGCCACTCTTGAAAATATAGAATGTCAGGAAACTGTTCAGAGAATTGGCAGAGATGGAGACATGAATAAGTATATAGATTTCATTGCATGCAGAGAAAAATAAGTAATATGCATAAAGAATGAGGCAAGGATTATATAATTTGATAATTATATGCTTAGACAGAAATATGACTTTAAAACTGAGTTTCTATCACTTCTGCTTTTTATGTGGAACTGATTTCAAGCTGTTCTTTCTAGAAAGTCTGGAGTCTCAGGAATAGTGAACATGGTTAGGAGTCATATATCAAACATGAATGGAATTAATTGTGATTATCAACATGTTGGCCTTGTTCGTGTTCACCCTGTAATTTCCTCTATCAAATATTTTAGGTGGGCAGGTCACTTTTCTCGTGTAACCTATTTCCATGACATGCATAATAATGAGGGGATTCAGTGTTTGAAACCAAACACGCACTCTTAAATGCCACATGTGTCCATGTAAACACACACTAGTCTAGAAAGCAGAAGTTGGGCCCCTGTGGTAGTGTAGACAGTGGTCTCCCTGAAAGTTCTATGAGGACGGGTCACATGATGATGCCCAACTGCCTTCCCTTCCAACTGTCACTCTGTGTACTGAGAGGAAAGAGGTGAGACCTTCTTAGGCTCTCACACCTCAGATCCTAGCGATGGGAAATCTCAACTGCTGTGGAGGTACGTTCCCACTGATCGCCTGAATGCTGCTCCTTCAGCAGGCTGCTCACCTTTGACTGCAAATATTTTCCTCATTTTTTAAAGTCCTTTCCACCATTCCCAATTTGACTGTGGAGTGATCAATTCATCTGTAGTTTAGTTGTATCACTTAATTGACATTTCTGATTCCTCCAACCAGAGGGCTGACATTTATTTCCCTAAACTTAGAAAAGTGGAGCATTTCCTAGTGCCAGTTTTGCACTCATTCTTCAAGAGAATAGATCAAGCGCAGGCACAGACACGCCGCTTTCACTGGGTCGGGGTCAGGGCAACTCCTCTGACTGCAGTTGTAAAATCCGACAGCTGACATCAGCAGTCTTAGTCCAGAGGTTTTAAGAATAGATGGACACAACATGGTGGGAATCCATGGGTTGAAGTGCACAGGGGACGTGACTGTGTGGGTTCTTCCTGGGAGGTCAGTGCGACATGCCCTTGCCTCGAGTGGGTGCAAAGAACTCGGATTACGAGGGTCTGGGTAGTTCTCAGGGAGGGTCACTGGCTATGACTAAGTAAGGGACCCTCTCAGAGGAACGGGACTCTGCCCCCTGCTTCTTCCGGGTCGGGTGGGATGAGGCAGTTTTAGAGGCTGTGACGTAGTGAGGAGGTCCCTGGGCAGGGAAGGGGACACTCAGAGCTGGTGCTGCCACTTCCCCTCTAAGTCAGGCCTGAGTTCAGGCTTCCCAGATGAGTGCTCACATCAGTAGTCTGCACACAGGGAGGTCTGAGCCATAATTCATTGAACTATCTACCAAAGCACCAGCACAGACGGCTACTTTCCTGGGTCATGTGCATGAACTGCTCATCCAGAGTAAGTCACTTAAAGGGAAGCTTGTTTTTGGCCAAGTGGTCACACGGCCGTCGACCCAGAATGTTCTGAGCTGGCTTGGGAGGCGCACAGACCTCTGGCCCCTCAGCTTGGTCACCTGATCATGGGGAAAGCTTAGTGTGGAACACTGATAGTGTGAACACACTGAGGAAGGATGGCCCAACGTGCGGACTGTCCCTGGTCCTTCAGAGGGGCTTTGTTTCAAGGAAACTGCTGTATCTGTGTCACAGCTCAAATAGGGAAGGCAGGGCTGTGTGATGAATGTGGCCTGTGCGTATTTCTGTCACCTCGTCCAGGGCATCACCAGCTGGGATTCTACTTCTTTGACTCTCAATCATGGAACTTGTCAAAGATCCGGGGATTCCAAATTTGGTGATAAAAGGCCATTTGCCACGCACTCAATGAGAAAACCTCTGTCAGCATCCACAGAGTTTGGACAGATGGCCGTAATAGACAAACGAAAGACTCAGATTGTAGGTGTGTTTCTCTTACATAATTCTTCGCTCCGTGAATTGTGTGAATCACAGCTACAAGAAAACAGAGAAAGCAAAGAAGGAAATAAAAAAAACAGAAAGAGTTCAACCCTAGCCCACCTCTCTGTAGGTTGATCGTAGTTATGAATTTCCTACAGTCATTTTGTAGCAAAATCTGCTTTATGTTTACGCAACTCACAGCCAAATAAAATAACTTTTAGCAAGACATTGGCATTCTTCCTCAATCAGAGTAACATAAGGAAATAAGAAAGGGAATAAGGAGAAAGTGTGATTCCATTTAGACTAGTATTTAGCGTACACTGGGGAGTATATATGCATACATGCACACATATATAGGTACATATGTATATATTTATATATATATTTGGTATATGTGTATGTATATATATATTAATATATAAATATAAATACACACACACACACACACACACACAGACATAGAGCAGAGGAAGTAAAAGTTCTTCATGTATTAATTGCCCACCAGTTGTATGAGTAACATTCACTCTACTATAGTCTTCAGGGGTGTTCCCAAAGAAATATTTTTACATCACTTCAATCTGACGCTTTCAAAGTTCTGTGTTTTTCTATTGTGTATTTACAATGTATTTGACTTTTTTCTTTTAACAGTGGATGAGTGTTCTCAATGCGACCCTGCAAGCAGGTAGGATTTTATGGATTTCTAAAATTGCATGTTAACTAAGAGACTGCGGAGAGAAGCCAGTAAGCTTTAATGAGTGTTCTGCTCTGGGCTAGACCCTATACTATGTGCCTAACATTGGTTATCCCAGGTCGTCGGCACAGTAGATTTGCAAAGTAGCTGTGCTGTTCGGCCGTTTTTATTCATTAGAGGAGTGTGGTTCCAGGAGGTGGATTAATTGACCCTTGGTTCCATAGTTACCAAGTGGCTGACCCGTGATGTGACCTTCAGCCTGCTTGGCTTCCCAAGTCCGTTCTCTTGTCCCTCAGCCTGTACTGAGAAGTGCCTGGACAGGTCTGGATTCAAGATTCAGGTGCACGTCAGGTGGCCTCAGAGAGTCCCGTTTAGTGATGCCTTAATGCTGATTTAGAAGTTTCCTATCAAGCCCAGGTAGCCCAAGCTCTGTCTAAATGTACTTGACAGTTGCAGCAGTCACGAGAACCTTGTTTTCACCATCAGTGTTGAGGGCAGATGTCAGTTCGCTATGGCCACAGAACCACAGGTTTACATAAGCAAGACCTAATCAGATAAATGTTTTCAGGTATAATGCGACGTACACTTCTTGGGACGAATCGTCGTTCTGTAAGTGAAGATCATCTCTGTATAGACTGTTGTGCTAATTCAGCACAAATTGAGAGGATATTTCTAATTGATTTCTCTACTTACTGACTCCTCAGCCTGTGTTTTCCTTCTGGCTAATACCTTTACCTTGTTCTAGGAAGTTTTTTCTCTTTTTCCAGAGTCTTTCTTCCTTCTTCCATGACTTTTCTTGATTTTTTACCTTTTTCTCTGCTTTACTCGGGGTAGTTTTGTTGCTGTTGTTGTGTTATTTTTTTCCACTTCTGCCAGCTAAGTATTCTCCATTTTTCTTGACAGAATCAAAGGTACATAGAATTCCAGGTGTTGAAGGAATGTCATCAATTAATTATTGCAAACACCCCTAGTACTTCATGCTGCCATTAATGTTTTGGTCAAGTGGTTGATCACATGAGGAGTTTGAACTCCAAGAGATTGAAGTGACTTCTTTGACTACAGTGAGTGATGAAATGAGATTAAGTGTAGGTTTCTAAGCCCAGTACACTTCCTTCTTTATCATCCTTTGGGTGAGTGTTTTAATTATGGAAAGGTCTAGTGAATGCAATGGAAGAGGCTAAGAATGGAATTAGCAGGGGAATCCACGTTTCAAAGGAACAACACAGGTTGGGATAGGAATAAGGCTCTTAGAGCAGAGATTAGGGATCAGATGAGGGAAAAGAGATCAGAATGGTAGGGTATGACAAGGTAAAGAGAAATTACAGGAAGGAAGGACACAGGATGTTGGTAGTTGTCTAAAAAAGCAGATTAAAATAAGGGGCTCAAGGGCATCCTGCCTGAACAGGTTGCTGCTGTTTTGTTTGTTGAATTGGAGGAACCAGCAAAATTTAAGGTTTGTATGAAAACATATTAAACAGTTGAGCCTCTGGAAACATTCTCTTTATAGCAAGTAGGAATGTGGTATCTTCCACCTGCACCCGGAATTACAGAGGGGGTCCCCTTGAGTCCAAAGGCACTGGAGATTGCTGAACTACATAGATCTATGGCCCACGGCAGGTGTCTCGTCACCTCCACCTCTTTGCCCAACGCGCTGATGTCCTTCCCATGGAGATGGAGGGTTGGGCAGAGGGAGGACTGATTGTGAAAACAGTAATGGAGTTGGGTAGGTGGTAACATGCCTGTGCTGGGAGTGGATGACTGAGGCTCCATTTAGCTTGTTTTCCAGGAACAGCGAAATAAAGAAGTCCTACTGTGGGTCATTTGAGCCCAACCTTGTTTCAGGGGTCTATGCCTCCGTAGGCTGAAGTTTTCAAGGTTGGAGATTGCCAGGAAGCTGTGCGGACAAGTGATCTGGGAGTGGGGAGGCTAACAACGTACATATTTGTTCTTTGACTTTTGTACATGTAAGTTGCAAACATTTCATGCATTTCAGGGACCTCACTGTAGTGTTTTTGAGTGAAAACAAGGAATGGGGTAAGTTTAGTAACTGCTTTCTATGTTAAAGAAGCAAGACTGCCGTTTTTGACCCACACAGATTAATCTTTCAACCAGGGACAGACCGTGGAGAAGGCTCAGTGTATCATTCTACCTTGATTTAGCTCATTGCTTTTGTCCCAGTTCAGGTTCCTATTGTCAGCTATTAATTGCATTTTCATTTCAGCCTTCAGGACTTTTGGTGAAAACAAGGTACTCTCAGGTGTTGCCAACATGTTTGCTGTCATTCTTTGTTATGGAAACTTAGAGTGTATCTTCATTAAATATTGCACGAGTTGGGAGTGGTGGAGGCAGCAATAGATAACTGATAGCTTTTCTAGAACATCGTCTAAATTTTAATCATATCAAGAAACTTCATTTCATATGCAGATAGCTGAATTGCACTCCTTTTGTTGTTGTTGTTGCTGCCTTTGTAAAGAAATGAACTCACTTGTGTCTGTTGTGTATCTTTCCCCGGAAGTCTTTCCTGGAAACCTGGCAGTGATGATTTATGTTGTACGTCAGACGATGGACTCTTCGATGTTGGTACCAAGGTAAAAGGCTCCTGTGTGAAATTAACTGTTGTGCTCTTAATTTAGTTTTGTGTAGCACCGAGTTGTAAAATTTAGTAGTGCTCCACCTATCATTGTTTTATGTTTGTTATGGAAAATTGGTCAGCGTGAACCATTTTATAACATATGACCATTTGACACTTCATTGTTTTGTTGTTGTTCTTTTAACTTTAGTAAGTATCGAAAATGGGAGCTGAGAAAAGAAGGGTCTGGGAAATGTATAGTGATAGTAAAATTCTATAGGGAGTTTTCCCACAGTGACGGAGATATGCAATTTGGTTAAAGGTAAGGATTCTTAATGTGACTTTTACGTTATACCAGCATGACTTTTATCATACTCGTGCCGAAATGAAATCTTTAATGGATTCAGGTACTCATTGTAACAGTCATGAATTCTTCCTGATACCTTTCAGTTTTAAAACTATATAGCATATGACATATAGTTTTATTTTTTTAAGCTTTGTATGTTGGTATGGTATACTTGTTAGGAGGGAGTGTTTTCTCCATTATTTTTTCACTTACATCCCGTGGACATTCCATATTATTTTATATTAGTTTCCGGTATACCAGGTTCATCATTTAGACTTAAAATACTAGTAGAAGTTTTGAAAGTTTAGAATTCATGTTCTCCATCTCAAAACCCATATTACAAAGGGATTCCACTATGTTCTAAATCATTGCATTGTGAATATATTTAAATGTCTTTATCTAATTGAAGAGTATATGTTTTGTATAAAATAATAACCAATTTGAAAAGCAGAGGTTCTTTTTTTTTTCAAGTTTAGTGTTTTAATGGCGTGTTTGATTACATGGTTTTTGATGCGTGGGCCCCTGCGTCCGTATAAGCAAGAGCGACACAGATTTTCATTTAACTGATATGCTGAAATACTCCATAGTCAAATCAACACTTGTTCTGTACCTATTCTGTAACAAGCATGATCTGATTTAATCCTCAGAATAGCCTTGTCAAGAAAGGGAATCCTCATGTTCAGAGATAAGGAAATGGAGTCCAAGGCAATCTAGGCAGCATGTCTTGCAGTAGCCAGGGAGAAGTTTGAGGGTTTGATGCAAAATCCACTTGGCTCCAAAGCTGATGATGCTCTTAGCTGCTCCCTATAAAAACATGTCCATGAGATTTTATGCCCATTGACCATGATGCATTGACCAAAGTAAAGAAAGGATCTGTGTCTGCAGAAGACAGGATCCTTTCTTTACTCTGGTGAAAAGCAGAGATTCTTAAAAACTACATAATAAAGTATCAAATTTCAGAAAGTTTTTAGTTTTAAATGTAAAATTTTTCATTTCTGTTACAGTTGACATTCAATGATGTCAGCCTCAGGTGTACAGCATAGTGGTTAGGCATTTATATAATGTGTAAAGTGGTACCCTGATTAGTGTGGTATACCTGACACCATACTTAGTTATTACAGTGTTATTTACTATATCTTCGTGCTATACTTGACATCTACATGACTATTTTATAACTGCCAATTTGTACTTCTTAACCCTTTAACCTTTTCAATTTGTTCCCCAATACTCTTCCCTCTGGGCAACGATCAGTTAGTTCTCTGCACCTATGAGTTTGTTTCTTTTTACTGTGTTCATTTATTTTTTTTTACATATCACCAATAGGTGAAATCATGTGGTATTTGCCTTTCTCTATCTGACTTTTTTCACTTCGAATAATACCCTCTAGGTCCACGCACATTGTCGCAAATGGTAAGATTTTGTTCTTTGTTTACAGCCAAGTAGTATGTTGTTGTGTATATGTACCACTTCTTCTTTATCCACTACGATGGATACTTCAGTTATTTCTTTATCTGGAGTATTGTAAATAATGTCAATAGAACCATACAGATGCATACATGTTTCAAATCAGTGTTTGGGATTTCTGCGGAGAAAAACCCAGAAGTGGGATTGCTATGCCACCTGGTAGTTCTATTTTCAAATTTTTGAGGAGCTTCCATATTGTTTTCCCTATAGAAAAGGTGTGGGCATCCTTATCAGTTGCTGCTGAGACGTACCTTGGATACTAATCTCTGGTTTATAGCTGATATTTAATATGTTTGATACTAACAATCTTAAGTGGATATTAATAATACTTTAATTATAAGAACCTTACATTGTTACAATATGAAGTCTGTATCATATGTATCATAATTGTTTTATGTTACTTACCTAAGATTATAATTTAATTAGTATGTTTTCAAACTCTTATACTGGAACAAATAGGAGAGGATCATAATTTATAGGTTTGTTTCAGTGGCTTTACCCTGCCTCTCACGGTCATATAAATTGTATGCTCAATCCAGGAGGTGGTATTTGCATTGTAGTCCATACTCATTATGGACTACACTGAGTGTACATAGGAACGTATACATGATTACAAGCAGATAAAATGTACTGTTGGCTCTTGGAATTGGTAAAAGGATTTTAGTACTGGGGTTCTATTCTGGGCTTAATGCTCCCCATTTTTTGACATTGCTGATAGTTTGATGAATGATTTCAGTGTAACTGGTGTAAGAGACCACTTCCATTGGCATCCCATCTGTGTAAAATATCAAATTTTATTAGAACCTAAAATACAGCAACAATAATAAGGCTAACTGCAAACCCTTTGGTTTTACTGTGTGTCATGTCCTTTTCTATTACATATGTTCCCTAATTTAATCTTCCCAATATCCCAGTGAGGTAGATGCCACTATTGTCTCATTTTATACATGAAGAAGCTGAGACCCCAAAAATTTAAGTATTTTGCTCAAGGTCACCCAGCTAATAACTGGTGGACTTGGGATAAAAACCCAGGCATTTTGGCTCTTATTTAGTTACTGCCCCTCAAACTATTCCATGACTATCTGACTGCCCCCAAGAGTAGCCTGTTAACTTTCATAATCACTGGACTAGCCTGGTAATTCACGTATGTGAATATTTAAAATTAGAGTTGATGGGATGCTTGGAATACAGTATGTTTGATTTCTTGGGTCATTTGTACCACAAGTATGATAATTGTGAGAACTCATTCAAGAAAAAGTGCTCCATACCTCGTTGCTGAATATCACTGCGGTCACAAAGCTCCCTTTGGGAAACTCTGCACCAATGCCACCGCCTAGTTCACAGTTCAAAGCACATTGGAACTCTTCTTCTGGAATGGCCATCATTGCTGTCATCATATTACCCTTGATGTCCTGAATGTCATCAAATAGTCTTCCTTTCCATATTTTCTTTATCTTTGGATAATGACATATTTAGTCACTGGGGACCAGATCAGGTGAGTAGGGAGGGTGTTGCAATACAGTTATTTGTTTACAGGCTAAAAACTCCCTCAGACACAGTGCCCTGTGAGCTGGTGCATTGTCGTGATGCAAGAGCAATGAGTCGTTGGCTAAAAGTTCAGGTCATCTTAACTTTTTCACACAATCTTTTAAGCAATTCCAAAGAGTAAACTTGGTTAACTGTGGGTCCAGTTGGTACAAATTCATAATGAACAGTCCCTCACATATATATAAAAAAAGGGGAGCAACATCATTGCAACAAGTTTGCGAACTTAATTGTCAGATGTCATAGATCATCAGTAAACATAACTTTTTCTTTATTTTAGCTGCAAGAAGCAGGAGCTCAACATCCAGAGGATGCACGATGCACTGAGAAGATGCAAGATCACGTGCAAAAGTATAAGTTAAAGCAGCACAGAAAATAACTTGAGTATTTATAAAGCAGATGTGTAGTGTAGTATGACCATTAGATCAGTTATAACAATAAACACGTGAGTGTGAAGCTGGGTCAAAATGGCAGCTTTGAGCTACCTTGAAAAGAATAATTTGTGTACATTATCTCTAATTTTGCATATTATGCAAAATTCACAACTAGAAAAATAGCACAATTGCCAAATCATGCGCTTTTCAAATTGTAAGATTTTATGTAGTTGCACAATAGATATTTGTTCAGTGATTATGTGGTATGCTTTAAAGTCAATGTGTGAGAATAATTATGTCAAAATATTCACTTTAGGCTTGAAGCTGAAAATATTGACCTAATACCGACAATTCAAAAGCTAGTGGGCATAATCGAACAGCTTCTCAGGCACCTGTCAGGTACAAGTTTGGTAAGTGAATCTCTTCATTTCTGTCATACTGCAAAGGAATTTCTATGTCTGTCATAGTACCATATAAGGATATTTTAGACAATAAGAACAGTCTCATTAATAAAAGTACTGTATTCATGTTGATACTACTTGCTGGGAGTAACGTAATTCCTCTCCACAGAGAAAGAAATCTCAGTTCATAAAATTAATGATTTTTGTAGTAAGATTTTTATAGAAAAAGATTGTGATAGTCTAAAGGCAACATTTGATATACACCATGTTTCATTTATCCTTTCGTGTGTCCAACATTTGGGTTTTTCCAACTGTTGGCTGTTGCTATTTATGCTGCCACAAACATTGGACTACAAATATCTGTTTGAGTCCAGGCATTTGAGTAATGATTTGATCCAGAATTCTAAATTTCCCTTGAAATCTAAACCCTTTAGTGAGATTTGGAGAATGAATTACTTTTAATGTTCTAATTTGTTTTCTTCATCATTAACGCATACTGGGTCATTAGGCAAATGTTTCCTGAAAAGAATATACTTTTCTCTTTGTTGGATTTTGAAAAAGAAAAGAGATGCCAGTGTAAAAGTAGAAATGAATGCCCAATCAAGTCCTTACATAGTAACATAGTGCTTCTAGCTTTGCAAGTTTAGAAACTAATCTTTTTCCATTCACTTGAGTTAATCATACGCCTTTAAAGATTTAACAGTTTGATGTCAGAAAAGATTGATGTGTCATCCAGGATGACAATTTCCTGATGGACAGTGAAAACCGTGTCACTATCTTTCCTAAGCAGAACAACATTCCTCTGCCATCCTCCTGTCCTATGTAGGAGAGGCTCCCTAGGATTTCCCATCATAAGATCGCATTGTGACCCCTGAGGTGGACCAATGACATAGATGTACCTTCCAGCTGGTGTCTTTCAGTCACAGTAGCCAGGTCTAAGCAATTTCATTAGACAGTCATGCCCATCAAGGGAAACAGAAGATTGTTCTGATGGTCCTTCTTGTGGCCAAAGAAACTTTGAAAAAAAATTTTTGTCTAGACTTCTTGTCAATTAAGTCACATTATGTTGCTAACATACTTTTCATATGAGTGACATGATAATGTGTTGATAAGGAGTCTTACATGAATGTGAGTTCCATGAGTTGTCACATCACAGCTTTATAGAGAAATCTATTATATTAAGGTATCAAAAATTGAAAAATTGGGGATTTGTGGTCAAGATAGCAGAGTAGGTAAATGCCATGCTTGCCTCCTCTCACGACCACATCAAAATTACAACTAAACTACAGAACAATCATCACTGAGCATCACCTGAAGTCTAGCTCAACCAAAGTCGTCCTACCTCTAGGGACATACAGAAGAAGTCACCTCGAGACTGGTAGGAGGAGCAGAAAAAACAGAACGAGCTGATGCCAGACCCTTGTGCGACTGTCAGAAGTCTAGAGGGATAGCTTGCTTGTCGAGGTCCACTAGGGGTGTGAGAGGTCCCAGCTCCACACCAGGCATCCTAGCCCAGGATTCCAATGCTAGAGAGAGATGTCCCCATAGCTTCTGGCTGTGGAAACCACTGGTCATTCTGGTTGGGTGAGATGAAAAGGGTGGCTAGAGTCCCAGTTGATTCTTTTATAGGGCTTGGAATGGGCTTACTAACTGACAGATTCATTTGCCCTGAACTCTAACACTGGGCAGTAGTTCAGGGATATAAGGGGAGGAACTAAGCTTTTTGCCTTTAGGGTGATGGCTGGAGGGGAGCTTCTTCCCACACAGAGGTGCTTGTGGAATCCATTGTTTCTGTACTGATCCATCACCTGTTGCAGTGTGAGACATAGACGGCCTCCATCTCTTGAGTCTACATCAACCTGGCTAACACTGTCCACCCACCCTGGTGATTCCCTGAGAACCTGCCCCACCTAACTTGAGAGCCAACCCAAGCTTCTTCCAGTGACTTTTCCAAAAAAAAAACATCCTGTCTTGGCTCATGCTGCAGACTTGCCTAAAATCTCTCAAAGGTTCACAAAACCTAAACAAGCGTTATGTGGCCTCAGCTGTCCTTTACTTCTTGCTGTGTAGACCCAAGATGGCACTAATGGAAGCTGGCTGTGGTTCATAACTGGAACTCTTGAGGCACCTCCAAAGCCGGTGCAGGTGGCGCCATCTGCATCCTGCTTTGTGGTCAAGCTAGGTTGCCCTCTGCAGGACATAGGCTGCGGCTGAACTAGGCCTGTGGCCGGGCCACTTCTAGGAGTCCCTAGGGCTGACATACCTGGTGGCCATCTTTGGACAGAGCAGGAGCATCACCGCTCTGGTGCCTCCCAGAAAGACACAACCAAAGTGTACACAGGGCAGACACCAGTGCCCTGCTAAAGCAAATCCTGCTCTATAGGGGCAGCCCCTGCAAAAACAGCTCCTCCACTGTAGTCCTGGTCAGTCCTCACAACCACACAGTCTGACCATCAATCCCTCCCATTGACATGCAAACAGCAGCCAAGGCTGCACTACAACAGGAGAGCACAGAGAACTCACACAAGGGGCAGAGCTGCCGCGCCCGGCTCTGGGTAACAAGTAGGCTGTGCCACACGGCCCCACAGGACACCTACTATATAAGGCCACTCAAATAGGCCTGGGAGACACAGCAGTCCTACCTCATACACAGAAACATTCAGAAGGAGGGAGCCAACATGGGGAGTCAAAGAAACATGCCAACTAAAAGAACAGAAGAAACCGCCAGAAAAATACTGAGCAAGATAGAGACAAGCAATCTATCCGATGCAGAGTTCAAAACACTGGTTATTAGGATGCTCAGGGACCTCAAGAAGAACTTCCACTAAGACATAGGAAACATAAAAATGAAGATAGAAAACATAAAAATGAACCAGTCATAAGTAAAGAATAAAATAACTGAAAAAGCGAAAGTCTTAGAGGGAATGAAAACTGACTAGATGAAGCAGAGAATCGAATGAGTGATTTAGAAGATACGGTAGCAGAGAATACCCAGTCAGAACAGCAAAAAGAATCCAAAATATGAGGACAGTTTAAGGGACCTCTGAGAATGTCAAGCATACCAACATTATCATATGGGGTACTACGAGAAGAAGAAATGAAGGAATTCGAAATGTACTTGATAATGACTGAGAACTTCCCTAACTTGGTAAAGGAAATGGACATATAAGCCCAGAATTTCAAAGAAGATGAGCCCAAACAGGCCCATACCAAGATACGTCATAATTAAATGCCAAAGTTTATAGGCAAATAAAGACTTTTTAAAACAGCAAGCAAAAAGCGGTTAGTAACCTGTAAAGGAGCACCCATAAGACTAGCAGGTGATTTCTCAAGAGCAACTTTGTAGGCCAGAAGGGATTGGCACAAAATATTCAAAGTGATGAAAGACATGCCTACAACTAAGATTTCTTTACCCAGCAAAGCTATAATTTAGTATCATAGGACAGATCAAGAGCTTTCTGGAGGAAAAAAAAAACAAAAACTGAAGGAGTTCATCAGTACCAAACCAGTATTACAAGGAATATTAGAGGGACTTCTTTAAAAGGAACAAAAAAGGAAGAACAAAAATATCAATCATAAAATAGCAGTAACTACATATCTATGCACAATTACTTTATGTGTAAATAGATTAAATTCTCCAATCAAAACACAGGGTGGCTGAAAGGATAAGAAAATAAGATCCTTACATATGCTCCCTACAACAGACTTGCTTCAGATCAAAAGACACAGAGACTGAAATTAAAGGGATATTTCATGAAAACAAAATAAAATTTAAAAAGCTGTGGGAGCAATACTTGTATCACACAATATAGACTTTTAAACAAAGGCTATCACAAGAGTTGAAGAATGACCCAGATATCCCACTTCAGAGAATTTATCCAAAGAAACCGAAAAATGCCAATTCGAAGCGATGTGTACGTCAATATGTTCACTGCAGGATTCTTTACAATGGCCAAGATGTGCATGCAGCCTATCAATGGATGAATGGATAAAGAAGAGATGATACATGTATGCAATGGAATATTGCTTGGCCACAGAAGGAAATGGGCTCTGGCCATCTGTGGCAGTGTGGATGGACCTGGAGGGTACAGTGCTGAGTGGAGTGTGTCAGACCGAGAAAGATGCACTGTGATTGTGCTTCTAAGTGGAATTGAAGAAGAGAACAAACAAACAGAAAAAAGTTCATACATACAAAGGACATTTTGTTGGTTGCCAGCTGGGGGTTAAAAGGGGAGAGATTAAAAAGTACAAATTGGTCGTTACAAAGTAGTCATGGGGATCCAGGGTTTAGTATAAGGCATGTATTAATGATATTGCAATAACAACACATGGCATCAGATGAGTACTAGGTAATTTAGGGTGATAGGTGGGAGAGGAGTTAGGAGCAGGGTGGAAAAGGTGAAGGGGTTAAAAAGTACAAATTGGTAGTTACTAAATAGTCACGGGGATGTAATGTAAAGCATGGGGAATATAGTTAATACTATGACAATAACTATGTATAGTGCCAGGTGGGTACTGGATGAGTCAGGGGAATCACTTTGTTAAATTACTTAAATTCTAACCACTATGCTGTACACCTAAAATTAATATAAAATAATATTGAATGTCAAAAAATTGAAAAATTTGTAAAAACACCCAAAACTGATTAAGCTTATACCAAAATAATGAGGGACGATAGGTTCCTAGGGGAAGTAATTAGGATCTCAACAAAATTATCAGCCACCATAAGGTCTACCCTGTAAATCAAAAGTTTAATTACGACAGGTTTCAACGAATTCGATCAATAGCCCCCCAGGTGAGAGAGTACCTGGAGTAAGACATTTGATTCACACAATGTGAGAGGAAGCATCTGGACTGGGAAGAAAGGATAGCTCCAACTGACTTAAGCTGTCAAACAAGATGGTGGAGTGTACTTGCGAAAGGAATTTCAGAACACTTCCATAGGTCAGGTCAGGTCCCAAGGAATAGGAAGTTATTCAATAGAGCAAACAAAAATGGAAAGGCGAATAGTAGATAATGTGAACCTTATGAAAAAACTTATGCATTCTGAGAGAAAAATAGGACAAAGTATGCTGGTCAACATCCTAAGGGTGAGGAGCTGCCAAGAACTGAAAATAACGCTATGTTCACAGTAACAGTGATAAGAATCCCCATGAAATGTACCAGATGAGCTGATCCACAGCAAGTCATGGTGTATGAGTGTGTGGTTGAGGGACACTGTCTATGAGGAGCTCCAGGGGAAAAAGGAAAGTACAGATGACCTCAGTAAAGGGGTCAAGGCTGCCACTGTAGATGAGGGAATGTGGTTTGAAGCACTGGGATGTAAGGAACTGAGAGCATTTAAAAAGAGGAATAGAAAAGGGTCAAGGCCTGACCACCAGGACTGCTGTTCAGAGATGAGTTGGGCTAGGAAGACTATAGAAAGGGTGTGGGCATCCTTATCAGTTGCTGCTGAGAAGTAAAGCAGGACAAGGACTAAAAGAGATGACCCTGAAAAATGTTTTCGCGCAATTATAAGGACAGAAAGTCAGGCTCTCATGTAAAAGAAGAGAATAAGTGGCGAAAATATGGACCTGGGGATGAGACCACACATTAAAGAGGGTTAGAGTCCAAGGAGAAAAACAAGATGACAGAAAAAGTTACAGGAATCAAGAAAAAGTTATGTGTTTATATAATATAGAGAAGATAAACTTTAGTTAAAGAGAAAAATATTTACTAGAAAAGCAGAAATTGAAACCTATGGAAGAACGCTTAACAGAGAATGAGTGTCTTCCTCTGATGCTCATATCAGATTATCACAATAATGTAAGGTGGACTGCACGGGAAGTTTTCAAAGATTATCGTAGAAAAATGTGATTCCATAAGCCCTGTAAAATTTTGAACTGTTGATGAAAATGTCTCTGGAGGCATTTCTACAAACTGAAATGTAAATAGAGCCACTATTTAAATCAGGTCTTTAACACTTAGTAGTTTTACATGTAAAAACGTCTGTTTTTAAGAAAGTTTGGCAATTTAAATTCCAGGAAACCAATGATGACACTGTAAAATCAATTTCAGCTGTTTTAAGAAAAGTCATTGTTTTTGAAATCTGCCCTTACTGGCATCAGGTTTATAAACTACATTTTATACACCTGTCTACATATATTCCTCATGAACTCATGAGGAATAATGTTTTAAAGAAAGAAGAGTGAGTCTCTAGAATTTTAAAATTAACTTTGTTTAAAAATGTTTTTCAAAGTCTGAGGATGAAAAGGAACAATTAAAGTACTATGAGAAGTTAGAATCTCTGCAATATAATTTGAATCAACAAAAGAAGAAAAATGATGAATTAGAGACCGAGGTTACCAGGTAAGGTTTTAATATTTCAGATCATGTCAACCATTAATTACTATTTAATTATAATTCTTACTTTATGAAAACCTAAGTACAAATGTATTTCATACCTGTAATTTTCATAATTAAACAAGTTATCCTACTTACGAATTTACATCAGAAACTCACAGCATAGTCAAACTTGTGTGAATGCCAAAATATTATACCTACTCTTGAATGATTCCTAAAACTATAATGACCGTGTCTTTTGCATATACTGTCAACTGCACTCTTCCTGGTCTCCATTGAATCTTTATTTCTGCAGGATGTCTGTGCTCTCTTTGGTAATCTTTCCTTCTTTTTGTAGTGTTCTTCCCTTCAGCATTCTAACAGTTTAATGTCTAAAAACCTATCTGTGGTATTGTTTAACAACATCAGAATTGTTATTGATTTGGCTTCTATGTTCTTTCTACTTTTTTGTCAGTTATAAAATATGTCATACATACCAAACCATATGTATAACTTAAAAAAGAATGAGATGAGTAATCATCTCACTCAGATAATAATGGAATCTTTCCCAACGTCTGGGAATCCCGCACGTGGCTTGCTTTCTGTTTACTTGCTGCTTACTGAATGAAGTTTTTTCTCTGATTCTCCTCAGTGTTTTTTCTCCCATGTCACTGTCTTTCTCTGCATTGTTTTGTATTCTTCTCATTTTGTTAACTTTGTGCTAGCAAAGATCTCTTCGTAAAACAGACTCGAAGAGACTGTGACACATTATCTCTCCAATTTCCTTTCTTCTAAAGCCCTGCCCCTTTCCTTTCCCCTCCACTCAGACTTCAGATTTTTCTTTCCGGTTTCTCTTTCTATTTTGAATGATCTCTTGTTGGTACCTACTTTCTTTTCTTCTGGCAGACTGCGGTCAGTAGGCACCGAATGGTATTTTGGTGTCTTTTCAAAACATCCACATATATTATACTTTTCTTCTTCACCTAGGATACTAATCTCTGGTTTATAGCTGATATTTAATATGTTTGATACTAACAATCTTAAGTGGATATTAATAATACTTTAATTATAAGAACCTTACATTGTTACAATATGAAGTCTGTATCATATGTATCACAATTGTTTTATGTTACTTACCTAAGGTTATAATTTTATTAGTATGCTTTCAAACTCTTATACTGGAACAAATAGGAGAGGATCATAATTTATAGATTTGTTTATTTTGTATGATAGACATATCATCTCTTTAAATAATTACTAAACATTTACTCTTAAAGAATTTGACTTACTCGTTTTCTACAATTCTGCAGACTGAAGACCCTCTTTCAGAATACAAGGATGCTACATGACAGTCAAAATGGAGAGGTTAGTTTCCTTGGAGATTTAGAACCCAATCAATCTGAAATGGATATTCAGATGGCTAGGTTAAAACAGAAGGTACTTTGTAATCCGTTTGGGACCCAGAAATCACTTAATTTGGGGAAATAGAAACCACTCAATGCTTTGAGCAGTACAATATTGATTTCTCTCTTAATTTTACAGACTCAAGCAGTGAAAAAGATAGCTTATTTTCTATATCATTTTTCTATAAAAGGGCATACTGTTACCTCTCCTTTGTCTCAACCCTGGCTAGTGATCTAAAGCCAAGAAGGACACCGTTGCATGACCCCAAAGCACTGGCTCCAATCTTCATTGAGATGTAATGAACATAGCATGCAGTTCCATCATTTAAAGTATGCAGTGCAGTGGCTTTTAGTGTATTCAAAGCTTTATGCAGTCATCATCACAATCAGTTTTACACCATTTTCATCACCCTGGAAAGTATCTGTGTACTGTTAGCCTTCACCGTGTGCCAGTCTGCCCTTCCCACTCTTCCTAGCCCTAGGGAACCACTAGTGAACTCTCTGCTCCATATTGTGGTTTTGATGTAGTTTTTTCTGATGACTAATGATGCTGAGCAATCTTTTCCCATGCTTATTATCCATTTGTATAACTTCTTTGAAAAACTGTTGTTTCAATTCCTTCGCCCTTTTAAAATTGCACTGTCTCTTTCTTGTTGAATTGTAAGAGTTCTTTATATATCCTGGATACAAATCGCTTATCAGATATAGGATTTTCAAATATTTCTCCCTTTCATTAGCTTGCCTTTTTAGTCTTTCAATGGTATCCTTTAAAGCACAGAAGCATTTTATTTTAATGGAGTCCAGTTAATCTATTTTTTTAAACACTCAATTACGAACTCTTTCATGAAGACGTATAACTATGCTTTCTTCTAAGCTTTTATAATTTTAGCTTTTACATTTTGAGATAATTTTTATATCTGGTATGATGTAGAGCTCTAATTTTTTCTTTTGCATGTGGATATCCAGTTGATCCAGTATCATTGGCTCAAAAGACTATTCACCTCCAATTGGATTTTTTAGCACCCTTGTCAAAAATCACTCGGCTCTACATATGAGGTTAATTTCCGGATCCTTAATTTTGATTCATTGATCTATAGATCTGTCCTTACGCCATTACCAAATCAAATGTTATGAGAACGCTTCCCCAGTCATCTTGCATATTACCAGATGCCTTATGGAATAATAAAATGTCAATGTAGGGGAATATCTTTAATTCCACTTCTGTGGAGATGTTTTGCTTCTGGATGGAGACTGTGGCCTGCAGACCTTGGTGACCTTATGACATGATGGGATATTAGGCTTACAAAGTCGACTCATTCCTTTTGTTTTCTTCATTCAAAACATTAATCTTTAACCCAGTGCCTCCCTTTCCCTCCCATTTCCATCAAATGTCGGTAATAGGATCTGACACTTGGTGACAACTTTCTTCATTTTGTCTATCTCCTAATCCATAGCCTCTTCCATAGATTTCACTGTCTAGGAAGGAGAAGATGAAACCAGGACCATCTGCTTTCCTCTTTAGAAATCTCTCTAATCCATCATCTTGCAATTGAAAAGTAGATTCTGTTTGACCCGGTTCTTTTCTGAAACACTGGTGCCAATCTTGTTCTTGGCATAGATCCTACATTCTCAGAAACACATTGAGATGCATAGTTGTACCTTTAGCTTCATATATAATTAATGGAATAAATATTTCATCCCATCCAAAGAAAACATTTCAAGAGTACAGCTGTTAAAATTCAGGAAGTAATTAATCAATCAGAAAGAAATAATAGATTCGTAATGTGAATTATAAAATGTCAAAGCCTTTTTTGTGATACGGAGAAGCATTTTGGTATAAGATACAGAAGACATGGTCTTCCCTTCCCATACAAACAAGCTTGAAGTACGGTAAAGGAGAGATTGTATTTAAATAGTGCCAGAGGACACTATGATTGTTTTACTACTGAGATTAAAAATGATTCCATAATGCTCTCTATTTCCTCACCGAGGAAAAGGAAGTGAAGATTGAGTACTAGATTGATGAATAAATATTGAAAGCTGCCTATCTCTTTTAGAATTTTAGGGAATGGAAATCAGGAAAAAGGTTTGATTTTGGTTATTAACTGGCTATTTCTAGTTTTACAACTATCGTACTAGAAATCATATGTCTCCTTGCCAGCCTTCCTTATCCTGTACGTTGAGGGAAGCTTCTAAAGATGCCTACCTGCCTAGCTGTCGTTGAAGGGAACCCTTGAGATACTTCTTATGCTTTTCTTGTATTCACTGCTTCTTCTCATTAGCATTGTGTGTCATTAATAAGTCAATCTCCACATTACTTAGATTACACTATAAAGGAGACTAAAGGCATACCTCGGAGATATTGCAGATTTGGTTCCAACCACAGCAATACACTAGTAACCCAATGAAGTGAATCACAAGAATTGTGCATATAAATTTATTTTACACTAGTCTGTAGTCTATTAAGTGTGTGGTAACATTATGTCTAAATAGACAGTGTACATACCTTAATTAAAAAGTACTTCATTGCTAAACTGCCAAACATAATCCAACTGGGTCGGAAAAGTGCTGTTCATACACTTGGTGAATGCATGATTGTCAAATGCTTTCAATTTGTAAAACATAGTTGCAAAACACAATACAGCAAAGTGCAATAAAAGAAGATATCTGTAATTAATAACTTATCAGTTACGTTTCCTATTATCTCTTTTTTTAATCCAGAAGGTGTGGCTATTTTTTCCTTAATCTCTAATGGAGTGGTTGAAATAAACAACAGTTATTTGACTCACAGATCCATACTTAAGAAGAGTGTGGCCAGAACCATCTGTCTCCGTTCCCCTCAGCTTCAATTGGGGCGGCTCGATGGCTGGAGGCTGGAATCATTTGAAAGTTTGCTCAGCAACGTGTCCAGTAGTTGGTGCCTACTGTTGGTCGGCTCTCTAGCTGGAGCAGACGGCAGGAAAACCTACACCTGAACACCCGGCTCGCATTCTGGCCCGAGCCTTCCCACAACACGGGGCTGGATTCCAAGGTTCAGATCCTCAGAGACATAACCAACAGGAGTTGTGTTGCCCTTTGTGAAGTAGTCTTGGAATTCACACAGAATGTCTTTCAACATATTCTGTTCATTAGGAGCAAGTCACTAATGTTGACCCATATTCTAGTGGTTTTATGCAATGAATATTTCAAATTTACGGACACATTTAAAAACCACCTTGATCTGTCCACTGGCCACAATTCTTTACATTCCCCCCACATGGAAAATACACTCATCCCTACACAATACTCGCCACAAGTCTCAATTTAATGGCATTAGGCTCAGGTTCGAATCTAAGATTTTACCATCTTAGTCTGGTGCAAATGGGGATGAAGGGCCTGGGTTTTGGTTTCTAGGATAAAGCCCCTTGAGGACAATTCCTTTCAATATGAAAACATGAGAAAGGAAGAGAGAAGTTATCTACCACCCACACACCCAACATTCTGCTCGACTGCTGAAGTTTCCCCTGCAGAAATAGAAACTGGAAGGCACGTTAGTCCATAGCAATTCTGAAATACAGCCTGATGTGTGCTGTCCGTTCTTTGATTAGGACTTAGTCCTAATCATGCCAATGCTTCTCCATGGCCCTTTGCTGTCCCCTGTGAGCTCTTTGTTCTGTCCTTTTCATAAGAAATGACCTGTGCTTGCAGCTCTTCCCTCAGCGTCATTCCTCCACCCAAATGTCTAAGACCCACAGGCCTCCTCTTATTTTTCACTCTCTTGGTTTTTATTAGTCCAAGGTAACAAGGTGGTTTTCTGCTACTTGATTATCCTAAAAACTTGGAGTTGCGTGAGAGTTTATTGGGGTTCGTGCCATTAGAAAAGCCACCGTCATACATCGTTTTGAGATAAGCTCTTGGGCTTCCTGTAGCTGTTGTAGGACCATGCCTTTAAAATTCTTTTCCTCTGAAGAGACTTCCAGGAATTTAAGTCCCCACCTTAACTCTTTCGAAGTCTTGAGGAAGGCTTTACAGTCTTGTCTTCATCCGTAGATCATGTCTTCCTGGGAGCACCGCGAATTTGATCTTCACTCAGAAGCCATTTCTTTATCTTAGCATGATTTGACAACAGGGCAATGTGGGAGAGGCTGTAAATGGGAAACACATTTGAACACAATAAGTCCTGGTTCCTTTACAGTTCACAGTCTTTCGTTAGCTCATGTATCTCATGGATTTTACTTGGTTACTTCACAGCAAGAGTCCCCTTTCATCCGGATGTCAGACCCATTTTCTTCACTAGCTGAGAAGTCTTTGTGGCCAGCCCCTTTAAGGGCCCGCAAGCCCCCAATAACCGTCTCTTGGAGGCTCTTGTGGGTGTCGTTCTCATTCTTCTCCACATCCTTTCGGGTTCCACCTACCTCCTGGTGGAAAGGCACTCCTACAGGTTTTAGATTGCTTTTCTTTGTGGCCTCACACCATTTTGAATATCAGTATCGATGCCAGTTGTTCATTGCTGCTCAAGAAACCAACTCAAAAGCTAGTGGCTCAAAACAGCATCTGTTTTGTTCACCAGTAATGCAGTTGAGTGAAGCTCAGTGAGACTAGCTCATTTCTGTTCCACTTGGCATCAGCTGCGTTGCCATGAAGCTGCGAATGAGAATCATCTAAAGGCTGTTACACACACGTGTAGCAGTTGAAGCGGGGTTTTGGCCGGGACGCCCACTGGGGCTGTCTCAGCGCGAACATCTGTAGGAGGCCTCACTGTGTGTCCTGGGCTTCTTCATCTGCACAACATGGTGGCTGGGTTTTCAGGGCGAGCTTCCCGAGAGAAAGTCAGATGGAAGCTGTATCACATTTTCTGCCGCAGGCATAGCATTCTCACAGCAGTTCTGCCCTATTCCATGCACTAGAATCCAGTTACTTCCTAAGGCCAGCACATATTAAAAGGGAGGGAATTTCATGGAGAAATGTCAAGAATTTGTAGCCATGTTTTAAAAACACTACATCCATCCACTCACCTCATCTTACCAAATAAGCATTGTATCTACAGGAAAGTAGTTCTACCCAACTCAGTATCACTGAAATTCCAGCAGATTTGTTGATGTTTTTATTGCTGTTTAGGATGTTCTTGTATATTGTGGAAAGAGAGGATTACAAGATAGCATTATCGAATTAAGACACTTTTTTGTTGTTGAAAAAAATGTAGCGATCATCTCACTAAACATTCACAGTGTGAGATGTGATTTCTCCTTAACCTTGGGAATCATTTCTTCTTGAAAGCAATTCAAATTACCATGAAACATTTGTAGCTGACGGAGGCCTAACTAACTCAAGATGAGTTACTTGTAACTTTCTACAACTTCGTAAGAAATTATGGAGAGTTAAAATGGGGAACAGGTGAGAGACTATCAACTCAGAGGTGACTTACAGTCATTTTATACAAGAAAAACATGAACCAATCATTCAGGAAATCGTAGAAAATCAAGTACAGATGTTGTGTGGCAAAGTCGATGACAATAAAGGATACATTTTTGAGTCTCCTGGTGCTTTTCTCTTTGTTCTACATTCTGAGTAATTCAAGTTTCCACATTCTAAGACTCTACTACAGTATCGATGACATTTTATGGCAACTGAGTTTATTTCACAAGTTGATACTGGTTTGGGGTTAGACTATTCTCAGTCAACTTCCTTCGTAACCAAATCATACTATCTTACTCATTCAGAATGATGCTCTCAAAGCAAAACTGGAAACTGCATCTTCAGAATGTCTCCATCTGTGGGGTGGCCAGTTGGCTTAATGGTTAGAGCATCGTGCTGGTTCTAATCCTTGGTAACCAAGGTCGCTGGTTCGATTCCCACATGGACCAGTTAGCTACACCCTCCACAACTAGGTTGAAAACAATGGCTGGAGCTTGGAGCTGAGCCCCCAGTGGGCGGCCGGCCAGTTGGTTCAGTGGTTAGAGCACAGTGCTCATAACACCAAGGTTGCCGGTTCGATTCCTGCATGGGTCAGTGAGCTGTACCTTCCATAACTAGTAGATTGAAGAGAACAATTTGACTTGGAGCTGAGCTGCGCATCCCACAACTAGATTGGAAACTGTTACTTGACAGGGAGCTGATGGGTCCTGGAAAAAACACTGTTCCCCAATTATAAAAAAAAAATTTCTTGTTTTAAAAAGTTTTTTTAAAAAAGGATATCTATACCTTGTTGAAGAAAATCAATCTTAAACAGGAGTTATTATCTATGAAAGGAGTACAAAAGTCATGTGAAAAAGTAGAGAATAAAAAGAGTGGAGACAAAAATTATTAAACCTCAAAATTCATATAGTCACGAATGTGGTAGAAAAGAGTGAAGCAGACCACAGTAAATTCTGGGATATTGAAGACTGAGCAAGACAGGATGTAGTAGAAAAAATTTTTTAAATCTATTTTTACAGGTTAATTCATTGATTTTTAACACGCCTTAATTCATTTTGCTGCAAATTACGTTTTCCATATGCATAGTGTATGTGATTCTTCTACTCCCCTTAACGGCAGTTGTTTTTATTTTTTATTTTTTTTAGATTTCTGGAACTAAGGTGCTATTTGCTTCTCCTTTTAAATATTTCAGTTCCCATCATTATTATCACTCAATTGATCTTTGAGATTTGTTCTTTCTGGATAATCATTTGATTTTTAAGACCAATTGATATAAAACGAGACTATTAGGAAATAAAGAAAATAAAATGCACCATATTCTTAGATTATTAAGTCATATTGTTCAATTTTTAAAATTTAAAATTGATTCTCTTATTGGAATAGTTAGATGAGATGATTCAAAATATTTTCATGATTCAGATTTATTTTATTCCGTATTGATCATAAATATTTTAAACTTCAGCTTTTTTCACATTTAAATTGCCGTCCAAATCATTGAGTTAAAACTAAAGAATACAAATAGACTGTAATTATTCAGTTTATAATTATTTTTAAAATGTATCCTTTCCGTTGGCCTTAGGAACAAGCAGCATCTCAAAAAAACGTACACCCGTTAAATGACCATGTTGGCGCTTCCATAAGTGTCATGGAACTCAGAATTAAACGTCTGGAATCTGAACTCTTCAAAGTGAAAACTTCTTGTAAAACAGAATTGGAAGAATGTAAACACCTCTACCTAGAGGAAGTAAAACTTACAACATTGTTGGAAAAGAAACTAAACAAGTAAGTCCAAAGTCAGAGAAAATCAATCGAGCTCATTAATTTGCCTCTAAAGTATAATTTTTATCCAGGCAGATTCCCGAGATTGATAGGAAATGAAAGCTTACTAAATAGTATAATTTTGGAAAATGATGTTAGTGAATAAATTACTTTTAAAATGTTAGTTAGTTCAGGACATTTGCATCTCTCTCCATTTTTGGTTTTACATGATTGTATTTTTCCTTCTCGCGGTTTTCATAGAGTTAATCTGATCTACCAGTCTTTAAGCAAAGTGTTTCTGAAGCTTTATGATTTAGACAACGCTATTTATTATAAAATTGCTTGTCAGAATTCCCCTAAATAGTTTTTAGTGAGGTAACTATTTATTATAAGATAACAACTTAAACCCAAAGGGTTAAGTACTCTGCATGTTCTGGCACTTGGTACATGTACTGTCTCCATTGTGCTCTGTGTTATTATCTCTAGAGGTCGCTTTCAGACAAGCTCTTCTTTCTAGTCTTTCTGATGTCCACAAAGGCATATGTGTGAAATACAGCAGAGGGTTAACAACGTAGGGGTGAGGGTAGTATAACCCAAGAAGTGGCTAAAAAGATAAGGTGGTGAGCCTGAGGGGGTGTGTGGAAGACAGAAAGCGCAGAGCCCACGCCCAGCGCCTTGGTCACAGTGTTATATTATAAGCTACACGCCTGCGGAGCGGTTTCAGTTCAGTGGGGTCACCCACCAGGCTCCCTCCTTCTCCCCCAGAGGCTGTTGTTCTAAATGACACCTCAGTCCTCAGGGTAATGAGGGCGTTACCCAAGGGCGGTGACTGCAAAGGCTTGAAAATATCTTGGTGGGATTTTTAAAAAATTCTAAACTCGTTTGCTATGTACGTCTCATGGCAATCCTCAAGAATCTTATTGGTTCAGCCATTGCAGAAGGCAGCAAGTATTATCTGTGAAGCCGTGGATGTCACTGATAGCCCTTTTCCTCCCCTCCCTACTTTGAATTTCTTCTTAGTCTGGCATCCCCATAGAAACATATGTGCTTGTTTAGGATAATTTGAAACCTATCCTTGTGCATGGTAGGTCTGCCCTGACGCATTTTTAATGTTAAAATGCTGTTTAATGGGAAATTTCTTTTACTATTTATTATGGCAGCTTGAAAAAAATGCAAGTCATTCAGGAAAAATAAAATACTAAGCCTTTGTTCTTACAATCTTCACAGTGCTAATGATACGCTGGCAGAGATGAGAGCCCAGCTTCTCATGAAGACACCACGGAACAGTTTACTCAGCCGCGCTCCTGGGAGGCCTGTCCTGCTGCCACCTTGTATTGGAAGGATAAGTGATGGGTTCCTACCTCGAGGAAATGTCGCTCCAAGAGAACAGTCTGTGATTCCTAGGTCAACCCCACAGACTTCTAATAATAATGACACGTTCACCTACTTCATGAAGGTTAGTTATATTATCTTCTTTCCTTTGGGTTTCAGATGTCCGATATAATTCTTGTTCTTAACTTGGTGAGATTCTGAGTTGTTTCATTGACTAATGCACACAATGTGAAAGGCATAATTATGTGTGCTAATGTAGGAAGGAGACAGAAATTTTACAATCTTTTGTAAGTCCCTGCATCTCCCATGTTTTTTTTTTTTTATTAATTTTATGGGGTGACAATTGTTAGTAGATTTACATAGATTTCAGGTGTACAATTCTGTATTACATCGTCTATAAATCCCATTGTGTGTTCATCACCCAGAGTCAGTTCTCCTTCCATCACCATATATTTGATCCCCTTTACCCTCATCACCCACCCCCCACCCTTTTACCCTCTGGTAACCACTAAATTATTGTCTGTGTCTATGAGTTTTTGTTTCTCATTTGTTTGTCTTGTTGTTTTTGGTTTATATACCACATATCAGTGAAATCATAGGGTTCTCTGCTTTTTCTGTCTGACTTATTTCACTTAGCATTATTCTCTCAAGATCCATCCATGTTGTCACAAATGCTCCTATATCATCTTTCCTTAACGCCGAATAGTATTCCATTGTGTATATGTACCACAACTTCTTTATCCATTCATCTATCGAAGGACATTTTGGTTGTTTCCATGTCTTGGCCACCGTAAACAAAGCTGCAATGAACATTGGCGTACACGTGTCTCTATAGAGAAATGCTTTTATATTTTTGGGGTAGAAACCCAGGAGAGCGATTGCTGGGTCATATGGTAATTCTATTCGTAATTTCTTGAGGAACCTCCACACTGCCTTCCATAGCGGCTGCACCAGTCTGCATTCCCACCAACAGTGTATGAGAGTTCCTTTTTCTCCACAGCCTCTCCAACACTTGTTACTATTTGTTTTGTTGATGAAAGCCATTCTGACTGGGGTGAGGTGATATCTCATTGTGGTTTTCATTTGCATTTCTCTGATGATTAGCGATGTTGAGCATTCTTTCATATGTCTATTTGCCATTTGTATATCCTCTTTGGAGAAATGTCTCTTCAGGTCCTCTGTCCATTTTTCAATTGGGTTGTTTGTTTTTTTGTTGTTGAGTTTCATGAGTTCCTTGTATATTTTGGATATTAGCCCCTTATCAGACGAACTGTTTGCAAAAATCTTCTCCCATTCAGTTGGTTGCCTCATTATTTTGTCAATAGTTTCTTTTGCTGTGCAGAAGCTTTTCAGTTTCATATAATCCCATTTGTTTATTTTAGTTTTTACTTCCATTGCCTTTGGAGTCAAATTCATAAAATGCTCTTTGAACCCAAGGTCCATAAGTTTAGTACCTATGTTTTCTTCAATGCAGTTTATTGTGTCAGGTCTTATGCTTAAGTCTTTGATCCATTTTGAATTAATTTTGGTACATGGTGACAGATAGCAGTCCAGTTTCATTCTTTTGCACGTAGCTATCCAAGTCTGCCAGCATCATTTATTGAAGAGGCTGTCTTTCCTCCATTGTATGTTTTTAGCTTCTTTGTCAAAAATTATCTGTCCATATTTATGTGGTTTTATTTCTGGGTTCTCAATTCTATTCCATTGGTCTATGTGTCTGTTTTTCCGCCAATACCAAGCTGTTTTGATTATTGTAGCCCTGTAGTACAAGGAAAAATCAGGGAGTGTGATACCTCCAGTATTGTTCTTTTTTTTAATATTGCTTTGGCTATTCGGGGTCTTTTGTGGTTCCAAACAAATCTGATGATTTTTTGTTCTATTTCTTTAAAAAATGCCATTGGGATTTTAATGGGGATTGCATTAAATCTGTATATGGCTTTGGGTAATATGGCCATTTTAACTATGTTGATTCTTCCAAGCCATGAGCACGGAATGTCTCTCCATTTCTTTGTGTCTTCTTCAATTTCTTTCAAAAATGTCTTATAGTTTTCAGCATATAAATCCTTCACATCCTTGGTTAAGTTTATTCCTACGTATTTTATTCTTTTTGCTGCAATTGCAAAAGGAATTGTTTTTTCTATCTCTTTTTCTGAGATTTCATTGTTGGTATATAGGAAAGCAATGGACTTTTGTACGTTGATTTTGTAGCCAGCAACTTTACTATATTCATTGATTGTTTCTAATAGCTTTTTGGTGGAGTCTTTAGGGTTTTCTATATATAGCATCATGTCATCTGCAAAGAGTGACAATTTAACTTCTTCATTCCCAATTTGGATGCCTTTTATTTCTTTCTCTTGCCTGATAGCTCTGGCGAGGACTTCCAACACTATGTTGAAAAGCAGAGGTGATAGGGGACAACCTTGTCGTGTTCCTGAACGTAGAGCAAAGGGCTTCAGCTTTTCACCATTAATTATGAGATTAGCTGAGGGCTTGTCGTATATGGCCTTTATTATGTTGAGGTATTTTCCTTCTATACCAATTTTAGTAAGTGTTTTAATCATAAATGGATGTTGTATCTTATCAAATGCTTTTTCTGCATCAATTGATAGGATCATATGATTTTTGTCCTTTATTTTGTTTATGTGATGTATCACATTGATGGATTTGCGAATGTTGAACCATCCTTGTGCCCCGGGGATGAACCCCACTTGGTCGTGATGAATAATCTTTTTAATGCATTGTTGTATTCGATTTGCTAGAATTTTGTTTAGGATTTTAGCGTCTGTATTCATCAGAGATATAGGTCTGTAGTTTTCTTTTTTTTGTGTTGTCCTTACCAGGTTTTGGTATCAGGGTAATGTTGGCCTCATAAAATGAGTTAGGGAACACTGACTCTTCTTCAATTTTTTGGAAGAGTTTGAGCAGGATTGGCATTAGATCCTGTGTGAAGGTTTGGTAGAATTCACCAGTGAAGCCATCTGGTCCTGGACTTTTGATTTTGGGAAGGTTTTGGATGACTGATTCAATTTTGTTACTGGTGATCGGTCTGTTTAGATTTTCCAGTTCTTCATGGTTCATCCTTGGAAGGCTATATGTTTCTAAGATCTTGTCCATTTCTTCTAGGTTATTGAATTTGGTGGCATATAGTCCTTCATAGTATTCTTGCATGATCCTTTGTATTTCTGTGGTGTCCGTGATAACTTCCCCTTTCTCATTTCTGATTTTGTTAATTAGTGTCTTCTCTCTTTTTATCTTAGTGAGTCTAGCCAAGGGTTTGTCGATTTTGTTAATCTTTTCAAAGAACCAGCTTTTTGTCACATTAATTTTTTCTATTGTCTTTTTGTTCTCTATTTCATTTAGTTCTGCTCTGATTTTTGTTATTTCTTTTCTTCTGCTGACCTTGGGTTTCGCTTGTTCTTCTTTTTCTAGTTTTTTAAGGTGTAACATGAGGTTATTTATTTGGGATTTTTCTTGTTTCTTGAGATAGACCTGTAATGATATAAATTTTCCTCTTAAAACTGCTTTCGCGGCATCCCAAAAATTTTGGTAGGATGTATTTTCATTGTCATTTTTTTCTATGTATCATTTGAGCTCTCCTCTAATTTCTTCTTTGACCCAGTCGTTCTTTAAAAGTATGTTGTTTAATCTCCATGTATTTGTGTTTTTTCCTGCTTTCTTTTTGCAGTTGATATCCAATTTCAAAGCTTTGTGATCAGAGAATATGCTTGGTATGATTTCAGTCTTCTTAAATTTGCTTAGGCTGATTTTGTGTCCCAATATATGGTCTATCCTTGAGAATGTTCCATGTACACTAGAAAAGAATGTATAGTCTGATGTTTTAGGATGAAGTGCTCTATATATGTCAATGATGTCCAATTCATCTAATGTGTCATTTAGGGCTGCGATTTCGTTATTTAACTTCTGTTTGGATGATCTATCCATAGCTGTCAATGATGTATTTAAGTCCCCTAGTATAATTGTGTTTTGGTCAATTTCTCCCTTTAGTTCTATTAGTAGTTGCTTGGTATATTTCGGTGCTCCCTGATTGGGGGCATAAATATTGATGACTGTTATGTCTTCTTGTTGTATAGTCCCCTTTACCATTATAAAATGTCCATCTTTGTCTCTTGTTATCTTTTTCACCCTGAAGTCTGCTTCATCGGAAATCATTATGGCTACACCTGATTTTCTCTGGGTACCATTTGCTTGGAGTGTCAATTTCCACCCTTTAACTTTGAGTTTATGCTTGTCCTTGTAGCTGAGATGTGTCTCATGTAGACAGCATATGGTTGGGTTTAGTTTTTTGATCCAATCTGCTACTCTGTGTCTCTTTATTGGTGAGTTCAGTCCATTTACATTTAGGGTGATTATTGATATGTGAGGATTTCCTGTCATTCTGTCTTTAGTTTCCTGGTAAGGCTGTGACTCCATTGTTTCTTTGCCTTTTTGTTGTTGTCTGTTTTTTCTGTGTGGTGGTATTCTATGATGTTTCCCTCTGTTTCTTCTTTTATTACAGTATATATTTCAGATTTGGATATTTTTTGAGTGGTTACCCTTGAGTTTATGTAAAAGAAAGTTTGAGTATTCCAGTATTTAGAGTATTCCAGTTTCTTCAGTACGCTTACTTTCTCTATTCCCATATTCCAGTTCAGGCCTTTATGCTCCCCCTTTTTATGTTTCGGTTGCCACAAGTTGTCCCTGTTGATGGTGGTCTAATAGCCTCCTTTAGTATTTCTTGTAGTGCAGGTCGTGTATTAGAAAATTCCCTCAGCTTCTGGATGTCTGGAAAGGTCTTTATTCCTCCTTCATATCTAAAGGAGATCTTTGCTGGATGTATTATTCTTGGCTCTTGATTTCTCTCTTTCAATAGTTTGAATATTTGGTTCCATTCCCTCCTAGCTTGTAGAGTTTCTGCTGAAAAATCTGATGATAATCTAATGGGCTTTCCTTTGTAAGTTACCGTCTTCTTTTCCCTGGCTGCCTTGAGGATTCTTTCTTTGTCATTGATTTTAGACAGCTTCAATACAATGTACCTTGGTGAAGGCCTGTTGGGATTGAGGTAATTAGGTGTTCTATTTGCTTCTTGGATTCGAGGATCCAGTTCTTTCCACAAGTTTGGGAAGTTCTCATCGACGATTTGTTTGAATATATTCTCTGTTCCCTTCCCTCTTTCTTCTCCTTCTGGTATGCCCATTATTCTTATATTGCTCTTTCTGATGGAGTCAGAAAGTTCTTGTAGAGTTCTTTCATTTCTTTTAAGTCTCAAGTCTCTTTCTTCTTCCCTCTGTGTAAATTCCAGGTTCCTATCTTCGATGTCACTGATTCTTTCCTCCATCTGGTCAACTCTACTACCTAAGCTGGATATTTTATTGTTATTTCTTCTATTGAGTTCTTAATCTCCAGAAATTCTATTTGGTTCTTTTTCAAGATTTCAATCTCTTTTGTAAAATGCTCATGGTGTTCTCTGATTAATTGTGTTTCTGAGTTCATTAAACTGCCTTTCTGTGTTTTCTTGCATCTCGTTCAGTTTTTTCAGAATTGCGATCTTGAATTCTCTGTCATTTAAATCACAAAGGTCCATATCTCTAAGTTCCTTTTCTGGAGACTTTTCACTTTCTTTCTGAGCTATCTTGTTGCCTTGGTTATTCATGGCAATCACTGATTTACTATTTCTCTTCCTAGACATCTATAGGAGTGTCTTCTGCCACAGGTTGATAGGTATGCGAAGAGCTTTTGGAGTTCCAAAGCTCTTTCTGCACCAGATTCAGAGCCCGTTTGTTTCAGCAGTTCTGTTTACTCCTGCAGGGATCCGCCCAGATTGGTGGGGCCAGGGGCGGGGTGAGTTGTGAGAGGAGGCCCAGAGCAATGGCTGCGACCACCACCACAGCCAGTCCTGCTTCCACAGCTCCCTCCCCTTTGCCGGAACTAGTTGAACTGCGAATCTGTTTCTGCGGTCCACAGTTCTCAGAGCAGCAAATATTCTGTCCTTTGATCCGACACTGCTACTTTATGGCTTCTAGCACCGGGCACGTGGGGGCGGGGCGAGCCCTGGGAGGGTACAGAGGGGGCGGCTAGTCTCAGTGCCTAAAGCTTCCGTTCTCCGCTCGGCAGTGAGGGCTTAAACCACCGATTTCAGCCCTCTTCCCTCAGTCTTTGCTCCGAGGTCAGCCGTGAGCGAGCGTTGTGTTCAGCGGTTTTGTATGCTGCCCCCTCAGCTCTGTGGGCCGTAAGCGGAGCCCTAGCAGTCCGAGTCCTTCCCTCTCCCGCAGCTGCGGAAGATCCGGGAGCAGCGGGCTCCGAGCACTGAGCTAGGTCTGTGTCCTGCGCCCACGCGGCTCCGTCTCCGCACTTCTCCTCTCCCTTCTCCCCCTCTCGCGCGATTCACCCACCTGGAGGTGAATTCAGTAGTCGTCCTCTTCGTCTTGCCTGTCTGCTGTGCAAGGAGTCCTTTGTTGAGTTATAGTTGTCCGATTCGTTGTAAATTCCAGGGGAGCGTTACAGAGGCTCACCTCACGCCGCCATTTTTTTTTTCATATTCTAGTGGTTTTAAGCAATGAATATTTCAAAATTTACGGACACATTTAAAAACCACCTTGATCTGTCCACTGGCCACAATTCTTTACATTCCCCCCACATGGAAAATACACTCATCCCTACACAATACTCGCCACAAGTCTCAATTTAATGGCATCAGGCTCAGGTTCGAATCTAAGATTTTACCATCTTAGTCTGGTGCAAATGGGGATGAAGGGCCTGGGTTTTGGTTTCTAGGATAAAGCCCCTTGAGGACAATTCCTTTCAATATGAAAACATGAGAAAGGAAGAGACAAGTTATCTACCACCCACACACCCAACATTCTGCTCGACTGCTGAAGTTTCCCCTGCAGAAATAGAAACTGGAAGGCACGTTAGTCCATAGCAATTCTGAAATACAGCCTGATGTGTGCTGTCCGTTCTTTGATTAGGACTGAGTCCTAATCATGCCAATGCTTCTCCATGGCCCTTTGCTGTCCCCTGTGAGCTCTTTGTTCTGTCCTTTTCATAAGAAATGACCTGTGCTCCGTGGGTGTTCCTTTTTGGCCTTACCGTGTCCTGCGTTCTTGGGCGGGGAGCGGGAGCTGAGACCCTGCACGACAAATGGCGCAGCGAGCAGGGTACCCCGCACGACAGAGCCCCAGAGAGCAGTTCCCAGGCTCTCGGCCTCACGTGGAGGGGTGCTGGCTCAGGTAGTAGATGGCCATCAACTGTGGTTGGATGGCCGTCAGCTGTGGCTAGTTGGCCGTCAGCTGTAACCAGTGAGCCACTGGCCACTAATATAACTGCTGTGGCTACACTAACTGTCGGTGCCTGCCGACGAGACGAACAGTCCCTGAAGTGGGGAGTGAGGATTGAGAAAAAAGAAGAGAGACAAAGATGGGATCGGGAGGGCAGGCAATTCTAAGTAGACTGCTGCAGTTCTAAGTAGAATGCCTCAGCCTAAGTTTATTTTTGCAGCTTACATACTCTGGGCATCAAAAAGTAACAGAACTGTCTGCAATCTAGTAGTTACAATAAAGGTAATACACAAGGGCCTGTTTTTTGGCCAGCTCCACACTTCCTGACCTAGTCTGGTTCTGTGTTCTCAGAGTAGCAAGTTTTGCCTTGCTGGGAGCACAAACCACTCAAGGAAGTCAAAGGTTCAACATTTCACAAAACAACACCTGCTAGCACTTCAGCACGGTTTCCCACAGGTCCCCCTTTTTTATATAAAATTAACACAAGGGTTGCGCCTGGCTTAGGTGGTTGGTACAGATATGTCCATTTACCCGTCATAGGAGACCATCCCTCTAGCGAACGGTTCCTGTCTTAGGTTATGTACATTCTTACCAAATCCTTACCCATCTTTGGCTGCCGACCCATTGTAGGGGCTTTATACACGGGTGTCAGCGACACGGTGGACCTGGGCAGATAATCTCAACTCATGAACCTTTGTTTGGAGATCGATGAAGCCCTTGAGTATTACCTTTGTGAGCAACGGAGTAAACCACATGAATAGAGGAACACCAACAAAGATTATTACAAAAGGCAGTAGCAAATGGAAAAGAGCTAGAAAGGAGGGGAATTCTCCTCTGAGGTCCGAGTACCAAGGACCTGAAATGTTAACAGGTACCATAATGAAAGAGGGTCGGTGGAGAACTACAGCTCTACTTTTGTCATTTGACCAATTGATGCTATTACTTAGGTTACACTGTATACAAGATACATTAAACTGGACCCTGTCAATATGGGTGATGTTAAAATTTCCAATCATAAGCACATATGGAGCCTTGACACAAGCAGTGGTATTGCCTTCTACCTTGCCTCGTCCCTCGTCCATACTCATAGTCACTGTATCCATTGCTCCCACTAGTTTCCAAATATGTCTTTGGGGCCGGGAGTTATACCATAATCCCACAACCACTCCAGTCTTAGTCCCGTGTTGGACATCAGCACCTGTGTCATGGCCTCCGGACCATCTATAACAGCTTGATTAAACCCAGGGACACTATATTCCCCGGGTTCTTTATAACATTGTCTCTCTTTATAACATTGTCTCCAAAGGATGGATCTGCTATTTTTTTCTGTTCTCCTCACTGCAAGGATCATGGGCTTGTGGTGGAGGTGGGTTTTTATCCCTGATGTTTTTCCATCCTGCTGGCTGATGGAATGTGACACTCTGTCCTAGGTTGTCTCCGTAAATTGTCTGGCTGCCCACACGGAAACATCCAGTAACGCTGACATTATCGCGAAGCATATGAGGAGTCCTATGCCCAAGCCGCTATGATTGAATCCAACAGCTTGTAGGACGGCAGGAGCGAATGGATGTCCTAGTAGCCTAGTGTCATTTGTCCCACCAATGACTTCAGGCCCGTTCCACACAGTGGGGTGTAGCATGGGAGGGTCAGGAACATATGCCCAGTATGCTGAGGCATCTGCGCAACCAGCAGGATCTCGAAGACGCTCATCAGCAAGCCACACCAACCTCTCAGGCAGCCACCGGGCACCTCCATTGTCCTGTGAATAAACACAAACATGCCCTCGTCCCCAAATTAGGACTGGGTCTGGCCCATGCCACTGGTTAGTAACTGGATCCTGCCATCTCACTTGGGCATAATCTTGTTGAGTGTTAGGATGCCAGAAGCGATCTGCGGCAGATCTGCCACGCGCATCCAGGTTTAAAAAATTTAGAACAAAGAGTGTGATTAAGGATTGTATGTGGGGAGACGGGGTAGACTCTAACGCCGCTGCCACACATTCTTGACATAGAGTAGGGCTATTAGCCATACCTTGAGGCAGCACCAGCCATTGATATCTCTTCATAGGTTCTTGTAAGTTACTTAAAGCAAACCTTTTACAATCCTTGGGGCACAATGGTATGGTATAAAAACAATCCTTTAAAGCCAGGATTCTCTTATATGTGTTTTGGGGTATAGCAGAAGGATTAGGCAATCCCGGTTGTAAAGCCCCCATGAGCTCCATAGTCTCATTTATTTTTCTCCAATCTTGTAACAACCTCCATTTACCTGATTTTTTCTTAATTACAAATATGGGAGAGTTCCATGGAGAGTTAGAAAGTGCTGTATGTCCCTTATCGAGTTGCTCCTGTTCCAGCAACCTTGCAGCCTGTATCTTTTCTGATGATAGGGGCCACTGTTCTACCCAAACAGGTGTGTCGCTTTTCCAAGTGATAGCATCTGCATGGGGTACAGGAGGAGTAGTGACCCCCGTTAAAAATATCCCAAGCCAGCTCTTTGTGGTAAGGGCGAGGGAAAGATAGGCTCTTTTCTCCCTTGTCCAGAAGGACCTCAGCCATCTCTAGGCAGAAGTCCCTGATCGAACATCATCATAGTGTCCTGTTGATTAGGGCTGTACAGGTAACCTCCCATCTGACTCATGACATGTCTGCCCCATAGATTGACAGGCAATCCTGCCACTATGTATGGTTGAAATGATCCTTCATGTCCCTCTTGATCTTTCCACAACAATATATCACTGCTCTGTTCTGGTGACTGAGATTGTCCTATGCCTTGTAACTGGGTTACTGTTTGCTGCTTTGGCCAGTGGCTAGGCCACTGATCTGCAGTTAAAACAGAGACATCGGCCCCCGTGTCTAAAAGGCCCATGAAGGAACGGCCATTAATGGATAGTGGTAATTCTGGCCTCTGGTGTTGAATGGCCTGGACCCAATAAGCATCTGATGAACCAAGGCCTGCGTCGCCTCGGGATTTACGGCCTGCTGTTTTACCCGGTTTGACATGTGGAATTAACAATGATTGTGCTGTGCGTGGGCCCTTATGGATCACTGAAATGCCTCCAGGCGAATGTGTCATAATCTTGATCTCTCCTGTATAATCCATATCCACAACTCCCGGAGCAACCAATATCCCTTTCATGGTAATACTACTCCTTCCTAGGATGAGTCCCACAGTCTGTGGAGGCAGAGGCCCAAAGACCCCTGTAGGAATAGCTCGCATTCCCATCTCAGGTGTTAGTACTGTGTAGGCGGCGCTACTGAGGTCCAATCCTGCGCTGCCTCGGGTTGCTCGGAAGAGTTCCTGAATGGATTTCCCTGGTGGGGGACCAACTGCGGCAGCGCCCCATAGCATTGTTGCGGGGCCACAGTAAGGTGGGAAGGCGGCCAGGCCGCTGTGCCAGGTGAGTGGCCGCAATAAGACTGCCACAACCACGCGTGCACCTGCCGGGAGTCCTCGCGGGCGCTCAGCTGCGCGGGTTTCTCCCGCGGCGCCGTGGCCTCTGGCCTCCAGCGTCTCGCAGCCCGCCGGCTCGGGCAGCCCTGTTCCGGAGCTGGATATCGCATCCCCGCGCTTCACAGGCTCGCACTGTGGCTCCCACTCCTCGGCGGTGGCCGTCGTGGAGGCGAGGCCCGCGGCTCGTCCCAGGGATGCGGGGTGGCGGCAGGAGGGCCCGTCAGAGAAGTGACGGGCTCTTGGTCTCCTCCACCTTCGCCCCGCCCGGGACGGTGGCCTCGGGCCTCGTCCGGCCCCTCTGCCATCTTCTCAGCCCCACTCTGCTGTCTTGTCACTGCACCGTCTACCACCCTCACTGGCCCCTCCCCATCTAGGCCCTCCTCATCCTGGGGGTCCAGTCCGTTTAGCACACTTTTTAACATTTGAGTAAAAGACATTCTGCTGTTACCCTGTCCCATGATTTTTTACTCCTGACCGTGGTATCTCACCGCACCCCTTACCTTATGCGACGCGTCTCAGCTCCGTGCGGTGTCTTTCACTTTATCCCCAGTATTCAGGTCCCTGTTCGGGCGCCACTTGTCGGTGCCTGCCCACGAGAGGAACAGTCCCTGAAGTGGGGAGTGAGGATTGAGAGAAAAGAAGAGAGACAAAGATGGGATCGGGAGGGCAGGCAATTCTAAGTAGACTGCCGCAGTTCTAAGTAGACTGCTGGAGTTCTAAGTAGAATGCCTCAGCCCAAGTTTATTTTTGCAGCTTGTATCCTCTGGGCATCAAAAAGTAACAGAACTGTCTGCAATCTAGTAGTTTCAATGTTTGGATACACAAGGGCTTGTTTTTTGTCCAGCTCCACACTTCCTGACCTTGTCTGGTTCTGTGTTCTCAGAGTAGCAAGTTTTGCCTTGTTGGGGGCACAAACCACTCAAGGAAGTCAAAGGTTCAACATTTCACAAAGCAACACCTGCTAGCACTTCAGCAGGGTTTCCTACAGGTTCGGATTGTCCGCGTTTGAGTTCGAGTTCAGGTTCGAGTTCAGAGGTCAAAAATTCACGACCAAAACCATTGTCATCCTATGGTGACTGTAGTTACATGCAAAGCTGCACCTCCTTGGGGAGTAACAATAGAGGCTTAACAGTGGGGGAGGAAAAATAGGCTTCAGGAAAGTAATGCAAACATGTACTGAACACGCAAATAAGCCAATAACCATAACAATACATCAATAGCAGGTTAGACATTCATTTCAGGTACCCAAGGAACATTCTCTAGGATAGACATTGTGCTAGGCCATAAAAAAATTAAAATAAATTTAAAAGAAAAGAAATAACACAAATTATGTTTTCTGACAATATGGAATAAAAGCAGAACTAGCAGCAGAACAACACACTAATATATACTAATCGGTCAAAATATAAATCACAAAGGAAATCCTAAAAATAAAAAATATTTTGAAATGAATAAAAATAAAGACAAAATAAATAAAGTTTTCTGATGCATCTAAAACAGTACTTAGAGGAAAATATACAGTTATAAAATATGTATATTAAGAAAAAGAAATATCTCAAGTCAATAATCTAACCTTTCATCCTCAAATGCTGAAAAGAGAGGAACAAACTAAACCTAAAGAAATTGTGAAGGAAATAATATATATTAGGGCAGAAATTAGTGTAAGAGAGAAGAGAAAAATAATAGAGAAAAATCAATAAAAATGTCAGCAAAATTGATAAACATTTAGCTATATTGATCAAGAGAAAAAGAGAGAAGACTCAATTCTAGAATCATAATCAAAAAAGGGGGCATTACCTTACAGAAATAAAAAGATAATAAAGGAATACTATGAAAAACTGTACACCAACAAATAAGATAACTTGATGAAATAATAATTCCTAGACAGACACAAACTAACAAAGTTGACTCAAGAATAAATAAACCGATTAAGTAAAGATATGAATAGGTAACGAAAAATGAGTCACAAAGAAATGCCCAGAAGTTCTCACTACTGAATTCTACCAAAGGTTAAAGAATTAATGCCAATTCTTCACAAACTATTCCAAAAGGTAGACGAGGGAACGTATCTCAAGTCATTTTATGAGACCAGTGTTACACTGATTCCAAACCAAACACATCAAAAGAAAATATACCTAAAGGCTAATATTTCTTATGAAAGTGGATGTAAAAATCCTCAGCAAAATACTAGCAAATCATATTCAGCAAAATACAGAAAAAAAAGCATATTCCATGACCATGTGAGATATCCCTGAAATACAAAGTTGATTTAAAACTCAAACATCACTTAATGTAACACATCATATTAATTAAACAAAAAACACTATCATGATCATTGCTACAACTTCAGTAAAAGCATTTAACAAAATTCAATGCCTTTTCATGAAAAACAAAACAAACAAAAAACAAAAACAATCAACAACAACAAAAAAAAAATACCTCAACCAACTAAGCATGTGAGATAATTCTCTAAACCTGAAAAGAGCATCTATAGAACAGCCATAACTTGCATAATATTTAAGAGTGAAAGCCTGGATGCTTTCTTCCTAAGACAGTGAACTCGAAAGGATGACAACTGTGGCCAGTTCTATTCAATATTGTACTGAATATTTTATCCAGAGCAATTAGGTAAGACATGGAAATAAAAGCCATTCATATTGGAAAGACAGAAGCAAAATGCTCTCTCTTCACAGATTACATAACCTGTAGTATACGACATTATGAGAATTCCGCTTAAGAACTACAGTAAGTCCTCACTTAACATCATGGGTAAGTTTTACGCTTTAAGTGAAACCACATATAAGGAAACCAATTTTACCATAGGCTGACTGCTATAAACAAGAGGTGCATTCCTGCCACAACTCATGCAAGTTATAAGGAAACAACTCTGAACAAGGCCCAGCTGTATTTGCATGTATAAGTCAGCAGATTTGCAGGATTCAAGATCAATATATAAAAACCAGTTGCATTTCTGTATACTTGAACTCAATTTGCAACAGCATCAAAAATAATAGAATACTTAGGAATATATTTAACAAAATAAGAGCCAAACTTATTCTCTAAAAACTGCAAAACTGATGGAAATAAATTAAAGACAACCTAATTGCGAAAATATTCCACGATTTTGGTCTGAACACTGTTAACATGGCCATATTCCTCAACCTATTAGGTCAGATACGGGCATGGTCAAAGAGGCCGGGAGCAAAGTCATACCCCTCTGCCAAGTCAGACCCCTCCTCGCATGATGGAAACTGGGGCCCCTGGCATTTCCCAGAAGAGGCAGCAGACCTTGGTGCAATAAACAACTCCAGACACAGCCACTGGGGCCCTATCTGCACTGGGGGTGCGGGCTTGCTCATCTGCCACCTCACTCAGCCAACCCCCTCCCCCAAATCGCATATCTGCCTCCCTCCTCTGCCCTGGGAGCGACTTCACCAGCCCCGTCTGCGGACCGCTGAACCTTGCCTGGGAGCGCAGAATAAAGCCCTCACTTTTCTCAAGCTGCCTGACTCTCTTAGCTTCACTATCTCGCCTCAAGCCTTACACAACCTAATCAACAAATTCAACAGGAATCTTTCTAAGAATCCCAGCTAATTCTTTGTGCAGCAATTGACAAGCTGCGTGGGGCCGGGGCAGCGAGATTGTAGTGCCGTGTGGCGCCACCCATTCCTCTCCCCCTGTCCTCCAGCCCCCACAGCACCACCCCTGGCGTGGGTTTATTAGGCGGGCTGGGCCACTCCCGAAGGACGAGGGCCCAGGCAGCCGCAAAAGTAGTGGGGGCGGAAGCCAAAAGTACCTAGTATTCCTGGGCGGTCCCCCATCCAAGTACTAACCAGGGCCGACCCTGCTTAGCTTCCAAGATCAGAGGACATCGGGCGCATTCAAACTGCTGTGGCCATAGACGCTGGCAGCAGGCTCCAGGCGCCACAAGTACAGCGGACCGGCCTGCATGGTGAGCGCGAACCAGGCTGCCGGGCTGCTCTCATCCGGAGCATCTCCCCGCTGGCCGGCTCCGCCAGGGCCCGGCCTCCTGCCAGCTCCCCGCCTCCTCAAAACGCCGCCTAGGTGGACTGCCTTTTACTCCTTGCCCGCAGCGAAGACCCTTCGCGCCATCCGAGACTCCACGGGGCCTCTACCACTTCCCTGGAGGTGGCAGAAGACAGACAGACAGGGGTTGGGAGTTGGGGAGGAGGGGGGACGGACGCACAGGATGGGACACGGACTGGGACAGAGGCACTGAGGCTCAGTTGAAGTGGCAGCTTCCCCACAGGAGTGCGGTGGTGCCCAGGGCTGGGCTCCGTTACGGAGGCAGTGCCCGGGCGCTGGCAGTCACCTTGGGACCCCGGGGCAGGCCTCCAGGGTCCGCGGATCGCCGCCGGGCTCCGAGCCACTCCTGGGGTCCCGCATGCGGGAGGAGAGGAGCGGCCCCAGGCACCCTTCTTGTGTGGGTTGTGTGCATCCCCGCCTGCCTGCTTTTCCCCTGTGATGGTCTCTCCTGGAGCCGGAGGGCATGTGCGCTCCCAACTCCTGACATTTTGTCCCTGCTCTTTTGGTGCTGGGGGCGGGGCCACCAAGGCGGGCGGGAACGGAGGGCGCCCGGCGCTCCTGGGAGATGAAAGGGGGGCGGGGAGGGTCGCAGTGCCGGCCATCAGAGACAGAGCTATCCGGTGGGGTGGGGCGGGTGGCGTTCCCCTTGGTCCGGTGTTGGGCAACACCCAGAGTCTCTGTCTGGGGCCCAGGTGCAGGCAGAGCGATGGTCGTGCCCTGGGCTCGGTCCCGAGGTGCCAAGCACCAGCACGTCCTTGGCTGGAGAAAGCCGCCCAAGGCCTAGGCAAGCCTGCGCCTGCAGACAGACCGGGGCTTGGGCGTTGGGGGCGGGGCGAACGGCTGCTGGCAGAGGGCTTGCTGGAGGGAAGGGGACTAAGAAGGTGATGGGGGGGAGGGGGGAGCCCGGGCCGAAGGTCCTGGCGTGGGGCCTGGGCAGCGAGATTGTAGTGCCGTGTGGCGCCACCCATTCCTCTCCCCCTGCCCACCAGCCCCCTCAGCACCACCCCTGGTGTGGGTTTATTAGGCGGGCTGTGCCACTCCCGAAGGACGACAGCCGGGGCGGTCGCAAAAGGAGTGGCGGGCCGAAGCCGAGGGCACCCGGTATTCCCTGGCGGTCCTCCATCCAAGTACTAACCAGGCCCGACCCTGCTTAGCTTCCCAGATCAGACGAGATCGGGCGCCTTCAAGCTGCTGTGGCCATAGACACTGGGAGCAGGCTCCTGGCGCCACAAGAGCAGCGGACCGGCCTGCGTGGTGAGCGCGAACCAGGCTGCCGGGCTGCTCAGGTCCAAAGCATCTCCCTGCTGGCCGGCTCCGCCAGGGCCTGGCTGTCGCCTGCTCCCCGCCTCCTCAAAACGCCGCCTGGGTGGACTGCCTTTTCCTCCTTGCCCGCAGCGAGGCCCCTTCGCGCCATCCGAGGCTCCAAGGGGCCTCTACCACTTCCCTGGAGGTGGCAGAAGACAGACAGACAGGGGTTGGTTGTTGGGGAGGAGGGGAGACTGACACACAGGATGGGACACCGACTGGGACAGACGCACTAGGTCTGAGTTGAAGTGGCAGCTTCCCCACAGGAGTGCGTTGGTGCCCGGGGCTGGGCTCCATTACGGAGGCAGTGCCCGGGCGCTGGCAGTCACCGTGGGACCCCGGGGCAGGCCTCCAGGGTCCGCGGATAGCGGCCGGGCTCCGAGCCCCGCCTGGGGTTCCTCATGCGGGATGAGAGGAGTAGTCCAGGCACCCTCCTCGTGTGGGTGGTGTGCATGCCCGCCTGCCTGCTTTTCCCCTGTGCTGGTCTCTCCTGGGGACCGAGGGCACGTGTGCTCCCAACTCCTGACATTTTGTCCCTGCTCTTTTGGTGCTGTGGGCGGGGCCACCGAGGTCTGTGGGAGGGAGGGCGCCCAGCGCTCCTGGGAGATGAAAGGGGGGCGGGGAGGGGTCCCTGTGCCGGCCAGCAGAGACTGAGCTATCCGGTGGGGTGGGGCGGGTGGCGTTCCCCTTGGTCCAATGTCCGGTGACACCCGGAGTCTCTGTCTCGGGGCCCAGGTGCAGGCAGAGCGATGGTCGTCCCCTGGGCTGGGTCCCGAGGTGACAAGCACCAGCACGTCCTTGGCTGGAGAAAGCCGCCCAAGGCCGAGTCAGGCATGCGCCTGCAGGCAGACCAGGGCTTGGGCTTTGGGGGCGGGGCGAACGGCTGCTTAGCTTCCCAGATCAGACGAGATCGGGCGCGTTCAAGCTGCTGTGGCCATAGACGCTGGGAGCAGGCTCCAGGCGCCACAAGAGCAGCGGACCGGCCTGCGTGGTGAGCGCGAACCAGGCTGCCAGGCTGCCAGGCTTCTCCCGTCCAAAGCATCTCCCATAGACGCTGGGTCATCCAATTACTGACCAGGACCGACCCTGCTTAGCTTCCCAGATCAGAGGACATCAAGCGCGTTCAAGGTGCTGTGGCCACAGACGCTGGGAGCAGGCCCCCGCGCCACAACCATAAAATATCTAGAAGAAAATATAGGAAGAAACTTCATGGACATTACCCGGAGTAAGATTTTTACTGATATATCCCCTCGCGCGAGCGAAATAAGAGAAAAAATAAACATGTGTGAAGACATCAAACTAAAAAGTTTTTTCACAGCAAAGGAAACCATCAATAAAACAAAAAGGGATACTACTGTATGGGAAAAGATATTTGCCAATGATATATCTGATAAGGGATTAATATCACAAATCTATAAAAAACTTACTCAACTCAACTCCAAAAAAACAAACAACCCAATTAAAAAATGGGCAGAGGAAATGAAAACCACAATGAGATATCACCTCACCCCAGTCAGAATGGCTTTCATCAACAAAACAAATAGTAACAAGTGTTGGAGAGGCTGTGGAGAAAAAGGAACTCGCATACACTGTTGGTGGGAATGCAGACTGGTGCAGCCGCTATGGAAGGCAGTGTGGAGGTTCCTCAAGAAATTACGAATAGAATTACCATATGACCCAGCAATCGCTCTCCTGGGTATCTACCCCAAAAATATAAAAGCATTTCTCTATAGAGACACGTGTACGCCAATGTTCATTGCAGCTTTGTTTACGGTGGCCAAGACATGGAAACAACCAAAATGTCCTTCGATAGATGAATGGATAAAGAAGTTGTGGTACATATACACAATGGAATACTATTCGGCGTTAAGGAAAGATGATATAGGAGCATTTGTGACAACATGGATGGATCTCGAGAGAATAATGCTAAGTGAAATAAGTCAGACAGAAAAAGCAGAGAACCCTATGATTTCACTGATATGTGGTATATAAACCAAAAAGAACAAGACAAACAAATGAGAAACAAAAACTCATAGACACAGACAATAATTTAGTGGTTACCAGAGGGTAAGGGGGTGGGGGGTGGGTGATGAGGGTAAAGGGGATCAAATATATGGTGATGGAAGGAGAACTGACTCTGGGTGGTGAACACACAATGGGATTTATAGACGATGTAATACAGAATTGTACACCTGAAATCTATGTAAATTTACTAACAATTGTCACCCCAATAAAATTAAGTAAAAAAATAAATAAATAAATAAATAAATAAATAAATAAATAAATAAATAAAAAATGGGCAGAGGACTTGGGGAGACATTTCTCTAAAAAGGACATACAGAAGGCAAGAAGACATATGAAGAAATGCTCAACCTCACTAACCATCAGAGAAATGCAAATAAACACCACAATGAGATACCACCTCACTCCAGTCAAAATGGCTATTATCAATAAATCAACAAACAACAAATGCTGGCGCGGATGTGGAGAAAAGGGAACGCTAGTGCACTGTTGGTGGGACTGCAGATTAGTGCAGCCACTATGTAAAACAGTATGGAGGTATCTCAGGAATCTGAAAATGGAACTACCCTATGATCCAGTAATTCCACTCCTAGGCATCTACCCGGAGAAATCCAAAACTCCAATTCAAAAATCTGTATGCACTCCTATGTTTATTGCAGCACTTTACACAATAGCCAAGATATGGAAACAACCAAAATGCCCATCGGTAGGTGACTGCATTAAGAAGCTGTGGTACATTTATACAATGGAGTATTACGCAGCCATAAAGAAGAAAGAAATCTTATCATTTGCAGCAACATGGATGGATCTAGAGAGCATTATGTTAAGTGAAATAAGTCAGAAAGAGAAAGACAAGTACCATATGATCTCACTTATATATGGAATCTAAAGAAAAGACTATGTGAATGAACTAATCAGAGACAGTTTTGGGGACGCAGACAAAAAACCGAGAGTGGTTAGATGGGTGTGTGGGAGGGGGTTGGGCATAAGGGGAAAGGTGAAGGGATTTGGAAGCAGCTGGTAACCACAAGATGGCCTCAGGGTTTTTTTGAAAATTAATTTGGGGAAGGTATTCTATAATGTTGTAAAGATTTTGTTGGGTATCCGATGGACATGCGTCCTATTTGGGAGACCACCTCAGGGATACAGTGGATACCTGATCATGGCATTGTACACCAGAAGCTAAACATTAATGAATGCCAACAATAATTTTATATATATAATGTGATGGTTCAGTATGAGGTCGGAGGGATAGTGGATGGGGGTGGGGGGTTCACAGTATGAGGGATATAAATGATGAACGACTAAGTATTACCTTGTTTTGTACACCTGAAACTAATAAATAAATTAATTAATAAAAAAATAAATAAATAAATAAAATAAAAAAAAAATTAGCAGCGGACCAGCCTGCGTGGGGACTGCGAACCAGGCTGCCGGGCTTCTCCCGTCCTGAGCATCTCCCCGCTGGCCGGCTCCGCCAGGGCCCCGCCTCCCGCCTGCACCCCGCCTCCTCAAGAAGCCGCCTGGTGGACTGCCTTTTACTCCTTGCCCGCAGCGAGGCCCCTTCGCGGCATCCGAGACTCCATGGGGCCTCTACCAATTCCCTGGAGGTGGCAGAAGACAGACAGACAGGGGTTGGGAGTTGTGGAGGAGGGGGGACAGACGCACAGGATGGGACACCGACTGGGACAGAGGCACTGAGGCTGAATTGAAGTGGCAGCTTCCCCACCGGAGTGCGGTGGTGCCCTGGGCTGGGCTCCGTTACGGAGGCAGTGCCCGGGCGCTGGCAGTCACCGTGGGACCCAGGTGCAGGCCTCCAGGGTCCGCGGATTGCAGCCGGGATCCGAGCCCCGCACTGGGTCCCGCATGCGGGAGGAGAGGAGGGGCCCCAGGCACCCTTCTTGTGTGGGTTGTGTGCATGCCCGCCTGCCTGCTTTTCCCCTGTGCTGGTCTCTCCTGGAGCCGGAGGGCATGTGCGCTCCCAACTCCTGACATTTTGTCCCTGCTCTTTTGGTGCTGGGGGCGGGGCCACCGAGGAAGGCGGGAACGGAGGGCGCCCGGCGCTCCTGGGAGATGAAAGGGGGGCGGGGAGGGGTCGCGGTGAGGGCCATCAGAGACTGAGCTATCCGGTGGGGTGGGGCGGGTGGCGTTCCCCTTGGTCCGGTGTCGGGCGACACCCGGAGTCTCTGTCTCAGGGCCCAGGTGCAGGCAGAGCGATGGTCGTCCCGTGGGCTGGGTCCCGAGGTGCCAAGGACGTCCTTGGCTGGAGAAAGCCGCCCAAGGCAGAGGCAGGCCTGCGCCTGCAGGCAGATCGGGGCTTGGGCATTGGGGGCGGGACGAAAGGCTGCTGGCAGAGGGCTTGCGGGAGGGAAGGGGACTAAGAAGAGGGTACGGGAGGGGGGAGCCCGGGCGGAAGGTTCTGGCGTGGGGCCGATGCAGCGAGATTGTAGTGCTGTGTGGCGCCACCCATTCCTCTCCCCCTGCCATCCAGCCCCCCCAGCGCCACCCCTGGCGTGGGTTTATTAGGCGCGCTGGGCCACTCCCTAAGAACTAGGGACAGGGCGGCCGCCAAAGAGTGGCGGGCCAAAGCCTAGGGAACCCGGTATTCCGGGGCGGACCCCATCCACGTACTAACCAGGCCCGACCCTGCTTCGCTTCCCAGATCAGAGGAGATCGGGCGCATTCAAGCCGCTGTGGCCATAGACGCTGGGAGTAGGCTCCTGGCGCCACAAGAGCGGTGGACCGCCCTGTATGGTGAGCGCGAACCAGGCTGCAGGGCTGCTCCCATCCGGAGCATCTCCCGGCTGGCCGGCTCCGCCAGGGCCCCGCCTCCCGCCTGCTCCCCGCCTCCTCCAAATTTCGCCTGGGTGGACTTCCTTTTACTCCTTGCCCGCAGCGAGGCCCCTTAGCGCCATCTGTGGCTCCACGGGGCCGCTACCACTTCCCTGGAGGTGGCAGAAGACAGACAGACAGGGGTTGGGAGTTGGGGAGGAGGGGGGACGGACGCACAGGATGGGACACCGACTGGGACTGAGGCACTGAGGCTGAGTTGAAGTGGCAGCTTCCCCACAGGAGTGCCGTGGTGCCCGGGACTGGGCTCCGTTGCGGATGCAGTGCCCGGGCGCTGTCAGTCACCGTGGGATCCCGGGGCAGGCCTCCAGGGTCCGCGGATTGCTGCCGGGCTCCGAGCCCGCACGGGGTCCCGCATGCGGGAGGAGAGGGGCAGCCCCAGACACCCTCCTTGTGTGGGTTCTGTGCATGCCCGCCTGCCTGCTTTTCCCTGTGGTGGTCTCTCCTGGAACCCGAGGGCACGTGCGCTCCCTATTTTCGCCGTTTTGTCCAGCTATTTTGGTGCTGGGGGCGGGGCCACCGAGGCAGGCGGGAAGGGAGGGCTCCTGGTGCTCCTGGGAGATGAAAGGGGGGCGGGGAGGGGTCGCGGTGCTGTCCAGGGGAGACACATCATTCCGGTGGGGTGGGGCGGGTGGCCTTCCCCTTGGTCCGGTGTCCGGCGACACCCCGAGTCTCTGTCTCGGGACCCAGGTGCAGGCAGACCGATAGTCTTCCCCTGGGCTGTGTCCCGAGGTGCCAAGGACGTCCTTGGCTGGAGAAAGCCGCCCAAGTTTGAGGCAGGCCTGCGCATGCAGACAAACCAGGGCTAGGGCGTTGGGGGCGGGACGAAAGTCTGCTTGCAGAGGACTTGCGGGAGGGAAGGGGACTAAGAAGGGGGTGCGGGGATGGGGGGAGCCCGGGCCGAAGGGCCTGGCTTGGGGCCGATGCAGCGAGATTGTAGTGCTGTGTGGCGCCACCCATTCGTCTCCCCCTGCCCTCAAGCCCCCCCAGCGCCACCCCTGGCGTGGGTTTATTAGGCGCGCTGGGCCACTCCCTAAGGACTAGGGACAGGGCAGCCGCCAAAGGAGTGGCGGGCCAAAGCATAGGGCACCCGGTATTCCGGGGCGGACCCCATCCAAATACTAACCAGGCCCGACCCTGCTTCGCTTCCCAGATCAGAGGAGATCGGGCGCGTTCAAGCTGCTGTGGCCATAGACGCTGGGAGCAGGCCCCCGCGCCACAAGAGCGGCGGACCGCCCTGTGTGGTGAGCGCGAACCAGGCTGCAGGGCTGCTCCCATCAGGAGCATCTCCCCGCTGTCCGGCTCCGCCAGGGCCCCGCCTCCCGCCTGCTCCCCGCCTCCTGCAAACGTCGCCTGGGTGGACTTCCTTTTACTCCTTGCCCGCAGCGAGGCCCCTTCGCGCCATCTGAGGCTCCACGGGGCCTCTACCACTTCCCTGGACGTGGCAGAAGACAGACAGTCAGGGGTTGGGAGTTGGGGACGAGGGGGGACAGACGCACAGGATGGGACACCGACTGGGACAGACGCTCTGAGGCTGAGTTGAAGTGGCAGCTTCCCCACCGGAGTGCGGTGGTGCCCGGGGCTGGGCTCCGTTACGGAGGCAGTGCCCGGGCGCTGTCAGTCACCGTGGGACCCCGGGGCAGGCCTCCAGGGTCCGCGGATTGCAGCCGGGCTCCGAGCCCCGGGGTCCCGAATGCGGGAGGAGAGGAGCAGTCCCAGACACCCTCCTTTTGTGGGTTGTGTGCATGCCCGCCTGCCTGCTTTTCCCTGTGGTGGTCTCTCCTGGAACCCGAGGGCAGGTGCGCTCCCTATTTTCGCCGTTTTGTCCAGCTCTTTTGGTGCTGGGGGCGGGGCCACCGAGGCGGGCGGGAAGGGAGGGCGCCTGGCGCTCCTGGGAGATGAAAGGGGGGCGGGGAGGGGTCGCGGTGCTGTCCAGCGGAGACAGATCTTTCCGGTGGGGTGGGGCGGGTGGCCTTCTCCTTGGTCCGGTGTCCGGCGACACCCTGTGTCTCTGTCTCGGGGCCCAGGTGCATGCAGAGCGATAGTCGTCCCCTGGGCTGGGTCCCGAGGTGCCAAGGACGTCCTTGGCTGGAGAAAGCCGCCCAAGGCTTAGGCAGGCCTGTGCCTGCAGACAGACAGGGGCTTGGGCGTTGGGGGCGGGACGAAAGGCTGCTTGCAGAGGACTTGCGGGAGGGAAGGGGACTAAGAAGGGGGTGCGGGGATGGGGGGAGCCCGGGCCGAAGGGCCTGGCTTGGGGCCGATGCAGCGAGATTGTAGTGCTGTGTGGCGCCACCCATTCGTCTCCCCCTGCCCTCAAGCC